>NC_058081.1:681477126-681821207 GCF_014858855.1 Bufo gargarizans
TGAAATACAATTCCCAATTTAGCAATTTCATAATTTAGTGGTTTCTGCTATATCAGAGCTATTTGAAATCTATCCCTAAAAGGGTAGATCATATTGAAGGTGCACATAGGGACATTCAGAATAACTTCACACACCCGCTACTGTGCATTTCCAAGTCTAATTCTGTCACTAAACCCATACCTGTCACCCAGCGCCTAAATACTAGGCCTCAAATTTATATCCAGCTAAATCTGTCCTTAGTGCTGTAGCTGGGCGAGTTATTTAGTGTCCGTTCAAGCACATTTCTTGTTCTGGGTTGAAATACAATTCCCAATTTAGCAATTTCATAATTTAGTGGTTCCTGCTATATCAGAGCTATTTGAAATCTATCCCTAAAAGGGTATATAATATTCAAGGTGCACATTGGGTCATTCAGAATAACTTCACACACACCCGCTACTGTGTATTTCCAAGTCTAATTCTGTCACTAAACCCATACCTGTCACCCAGCGCCTAAATACTAGGCCTCAAATTTATATCCTGCTAAATCTCTCGTTAACGCTGTCCTGTTGTGGCTGGGAAAGTTATTTAGTGTCCGTCAAAGCACATTTTTTGTTCTGGGTTGAAATACAATTCCCAATTTAGCAATTTCATAATTTAGTGGTTTCTGCTATATCAGAGCTATTTGAAATCTATCCCTAAAAGGGTATATAATATTCAAGGTGCACATTGGGTCATTCAGAATAACTTCACACACACCCGCTACTGTGTATTTCTAAGTCTAATTCTGTCACTAAACCCATACCTGTCACCCAGCGCCTAAATACTAGGCCTCAAATTTATATCCTGCTAAATCTCTCGTTACCGCTGTCCTGTTGTGGCTGGGAAAGTTATTTAGTGTCCGTCAAAGCACATTTTTTGTTCTGGGTTGAAATACAATTCCCAATTTAGCAATTTCATAATTTAGTGGTTTCTGCTATATCAGAGCTATTTTAAATCTATCCCTAAAAGGGTATATAATATTCAAGGTGCACATTGGGTCATTCAGAATAACTTCACACACACACGCTTCTGTGCATTTCCAAGTCTAATTCTGTCACTAAATCCATACCGGTCACCCAGCGCCTAAATACTAGGCCTCAAATTTATATCCCGCTGAATTTGAATACAATACATTGTGCCAAATAATATATTTGTTGTTGTGGTGAACCATAACAATGAGAAAAACATCTAGTAAGGGACGCGGACGTGGACATGGTCGTGGTGGTGTTAGTGGACCCTCTGGTGCTGGGAGAGGACGTGGCCGTTCTGCCACATCCACACGTCCTAGTGTACCAACTACCTCAGGTCCCAGTAGCCGCCAGAATTTACAGCGATATATGGTGGGGCCCAATGCCGTTCTAAGGATGGTAAGGCCTGAGCAGGTACAGGCATTAGTCAATTGGGTGGCCGACAGTGGATCCAGCACGTTCACATTATCTCCCACCCAGTCTTCTGCAGAAAGCGCACAGATGGCGCCTGAAAACCAACCCCATCAGTCTGTCACATCACCCCCATGCATACCAGGGAAACTGTCTCAGCCTCAAGTTATGCAGCAGTCTCTTATGCTGTTTGAAGACTCCGCTGGCAGGGTTTCCCAAGGGCATCCACCTAGCCCTTCCCCAGCGGTGAAAGACATAGAATGCACTGACGCACAACCACTTATGTTTCCTGATGATGAGGACATGGGAATACCACCTCAGCATGTCTCTGATGATGACGAAACACAGGTGCCAACTGCTGCGTCTTTCTGCAGTGTGCAGACTGAACAGGAGGTCAGGGATCAAGACTGGGTGGAAGACGATGCAGGGGACGATGAGGTCCTAGACCCCACATGGAATGAAGGTCGTGCCACTGACTTTCACAGTTCGGAGGAAGAGGCAGTGGTGAGACCGAGCCAACAGCGTAGCAAAAGAGGGAGCAGTGGGCAAAAGCAGAACACCCGCCGACAAGAGACTCCGCCTGCTACTGACCGCCGCCATCTGGGACCGAGCACCCCAAAGGCAGCTTCAAGGAGTTCCCTGGCATGGCACTTCTTCAAACAATGTGCTGACGACAAGACCCGAGTGGTTTGCACGCTGTGCCATCAGAGCCTGAAGCGAGGCATTAACGTTCTGAACCTGAGCACAACCTGCATGACCAGGCACCTGCATGCAAAGCATGAACTGCAGTGGAGTAAACACCTTAAAACCAAGGAAGTCACTCAGGCTCCCCCTGCTACCTCTTCTGCTGCTGCCGCCTCGGCCTCTTCTGCTGCTGCCGCCTCGGCCTCTTCCTCCGCCTCTGGAGGAACGTTGGCACCTGCCGCCCAGCAAACAGGGGATGTACCACCAACACCACCACCACCACCACCTCCGTCACCAAGCGTCTCAACCATGTCACACGCCAGCGTTCAGCTCTCCATCTCACAAACATTTGATAGAAAGCGTAAATTCCCACCTAGCCACCCTCGATCCCTGGCCCTGAATGCCAGCATTTCTAAACTACTGGCCTATGAAATGCTGTCATTTAGGCTGGTGGACACAGACAGCTTCAAACAGCTCATGTCGCTTGCTGTCCCACAGTATGTTGTTCCCAGCCGGCACTACTTCTCCAAGAGAGCCGTGCCTTCCCTGCACAACCAAGTATCCGATAAAATCAAGTGTGCACTGCGCAACGCCATCTGTGGCAAGGTCCACCTAACCACAGATACGTGGACCAGTAAGCACGGCCAGGGACGCTATATCTCCCTAACTGCACACTGGGTAAATGTAGTGGCAGCTGGGCCCCAGGCGGAGAGCTGTTTGGCGCACGTCCTTCCGCCGCCAAGGATCGCAGGGCAACATTCTTTGCCTCCTGTTGCCACCTCCTCCTTCTCGGCTTCCTCCTCCTCTTCTTCCACCTGCTCATCCAGTCAGCCACACACCTTCACCACCAACTTTAGCACAGCCCGGGGTAAACGTCAGCAGGCCATTCTGAAACTCATATGTTTGGGGGACAGGCCCCACACCGCACAGGAGTTGTGGCGGGGTATTGAACAACAGACCGACGAGTGGTTGCTGCCGGTGAGCCTCAAGCCCGGCCTGGTGGTGTGTGATAATGGGCGAAATCTCATTGCAGCTCTGGGACTAGCCAATTTGACGCACATCCCTTGCTTGGCGCATGTGCTGAATTTGGTGGTGCAGAAGTTCATTCACAACTACCCCGACATGTCAGAGCTGCTGCATAAAGTGCGGGCCGTCTGTTCGCGCTTCCGGCGTTCACATCCTGCTGCTGCTCGCCTGTCTGCGCTACAGCGTAACTTCGGCCTTCCCGCTCACCGCCTCATATGCGACGTGCCCACCAGGTGGAACTCCACCTTGCACATGCTGGACAGACTGTGCGAGCAGCAGCAGGCCATAGTGGAGTTTCAGCTGCAGCACGCACGGGTCAGTCGCACTACAGAACAGCACCACTTCACCACCAATGACTGGGCCTCCATGCGAGACCTGTGTGCCCTGTTGCGCTGTTTCGAGTACTCCACCAACATGGCCAGTGGCGATGACACCGTTATCAGCGTTACAATACCACTTCTATGTCTCCTTGAGAAAACACTTAGGGCGATGATGGAAGAGGAGGTGGCCCAGGAGGAGGAGGAGGAGGAGGAGGAAGAGGGGTCATTTTTAGCACTTTCAGGCCAGTCTCTTCGAAGTGACTCAGAGGGAGGTTTTTGGCAACAGCAGAGGCCAGGTACAAATGTGGCCAGCCAGGGCCCACTACTGGAGGACGAGGAGGACGAGGATGAGGAGGAGGTGGAGGAGGATGAGGATGAAGCATGGTCACAGCGGGGTGGCACCCAACGCAGCTCGGGTCCATCACTGGTGCGTGGCTGGGGGGAAAGGCAGGACGATGACGATACGCCTCCCACAGAGGACAGCTTGTCCTTAACCCTGGGCAGCCTGGCACACATGAGCGACTACATGCTGCAGTGCCTGCGCAACGACAGCAGAGTTGCCCACATTTTAACCTGTGCGGACTACTGGGTTGCCACCCTGCTGGATCCACGCTACAAAGACAATGTGCCCACCTTACTTCCTGCACTGGAGCGTGATAGGAAGATGCGCGAGTACAAGCGCACGTTGGTAGACGCGCTACTGAGAGCATTCCCAAATGTCACAGGGGAACAAGTGGAAGCCCAAGGCCAAGGCAGAGGAGGAGCAAGAGGTCGCCAAGGCAGCTGTGTCACGGCCAGCTCCTCTGAGGGCAGGGTTAGCATGGCAGAGATGTGGAAAACTTTTGTCAACACGCCACAGCTAACTGCACCACCACCTGATACGCAACGTGTTAGCAGGAGGCAACATTTCACTAACATGGTGGAACAGTACGTGTGCACACCCCTCCACGTACTGACTGATGGTTCGGCCCCATTCAACTTCTGGGTCTCTAAATTGTCCACGTGGCCAGAGCTAGCCTTTTATGCCTTGGAGGTGCTGGCCTGCCCGGCAGCCAGCGTTTTGTCTGAACGTGTATTCAGCACGGCAGGGGGCGTCATTACAGACAAACGCAGCCGCCTGTCTACAGCCAATGTGGACAAGCTGACGTTCATAAAAATGAACCAGGCCTGGATCCCACATGACCTGTCCGTCCCTTGTCCAGATTAGACATTAACTACCTCTCCTTAACCATATATTATTGGACTCCAGGGCACTTCCTCATTCAATCCTATTTTTATTTTCATTTTACCATTATATTGCGAGGCTACCCAAAGTTGAATGAACCTCTCCTCTGCCTGTGTGCTAGGCCTAAATATATGCCAATGGACTGTTGCAGTGGTGGCTGACATGAAGCCTGATTCTCTGCTATGACATGCAGACTAATTCTCTGCTGACATGAAGCCAGATTGTCTGTTACGGGACCTCTCTCCTCTGCCTGGGTGCTGGGCCTAAATTTATGACAATGGACTGTTGCAGTGGTGGCTGACGTGAAGCCTGATTCTCTGCTATGACATGCAGACTGATTCTCTGCTGACATGAAGCCAGATTGTCTGTTACGGGACCTCTCTGCTCTGCCTGTGTGCTAGGCCTAAATATATGCCAATGGACTGTTGCAGTGGTGGGTGACGTGAAGCCTCATTCTCTGCTATGACATGCAGACTGATTCTCTGCTGACATGAAGCCAGATCGTCTGTTACGGGACCTCTCTGCTCTGCCTGTGTGCTAGGCCTAAATATATGCCAATGGACTGTTGCAGTGGTGGGTGACGTGAAGCCTCATTCTCTGCTATGACATGCAGACTGATTCTCTGCTGTCATGAAGCCAGATTGTCTGTTACGGGACCTCTCTCCTCTGCCTGGGTGCTGGGCCTAAATTTATGACAATGGACTGTTGCAGTGGTGGCTGACGTGAAGCCTGATTCTCTGCTATGACATGCAGACTGATTCTCTGCTGACATGAAGCCAGATCCTCTGTTACGGGACCTCTCTCCTCTGCCTGGGTGCTGGGCCTAAATTTATGACAATGGACTGTTGCAGTGGTGGCTGACGTGAAGCCTGATTCTCTGCTATGACATGCAGACTGATTCTCTGCTGTCATGAAGCCAGATTGTCTGTTACGGGACCTCTCTCCTCTGCCTGGGTGCTGGGCCTAAATATGTGACAATGGACTGTTGCAGTGGTGGCTGACGTGAAGCCTGATTCTCTGCTATGACATGCAGACTGATTCTCTGCTGTCATGAAGCCAGATTGTCTGTTACGGGACCTCTCTGCTCTGCCTGTGTGCTAGGCCTAAATATATGCCAATGGACTGTTGCAGTGGTGGGTGACGTGAAGCCTCATTCTCTGCTATGACATGCAGACTGATTCTCTGCTGACATGAAGCCAGATTGTCTGTTACGGGACCTCTCTCCTCTGCCTGTGTGCTAGGCCTAAATATATGCCAATGGACTGTTGCAGTGGTGGCTGACGTGAAGCCTCATTCTCTGCTATGACATGCAGACTAATTCTCTGCTGACATGAAGCCAGATTGTCTGTTACGGGACCTCTCTCCTCTGCCTGGGTGCTGGGCCTAAATTTATGACAATGGACTGTTGCAGTGGTGGCTGACGTGAAGCCTGATTCTCTGCTATGACATGCAGACTGATTCTCTGCTGACATGAAGCCAGATCCTCTGTTACGGGACCTCTCTCCTCTGCCTGTGTGTGTGCTGGGCCTAAATATATGCCAATGGACTGTTGCAGTGGTGGCTGACGTGAAGCCTCATTCTCTGCTATGACATGCAGACTGATTCTCTGCTGACATGAAGCCAGATTCTCTGTTACGGGACCTCTCTCCTCTGCCTGTGTGTGTGCTGGGCCTAAATATATGCCAATGGACTGTTGCAGTGGTGGCTGACGTGAAGCCTCATTCTCTGCTATGACATGCAGACTAATTCTCTGCTGACATGAAGACAGATTCTCTGTTACGGGACCTCCCTCCTCTGCCTGGGTGCTGGGCCTAAATATATGCCAATGGACTGTTGCAGTGGTGGCTGACGTGAAGCCTCATTCTCTGCTATGACATGCAGACTGATTCTCTGCTGACATGAAGCCAGATTCTCTGTTACGGGACCTCTCTCCTCTGCCTGTGTGTGTGCTGGGCCTAAATATATGCCAATGGACTGTTGCAGTGGTGGCTGACGTGAAGCCTCATTCTCTGCTATGACATGCAGACTGATTCTCTGCTGACATGAAGCCAGATTCTCTGTTACGGGACCTCTCTCCTCTGCCTGGGTGCCGGGGCCTAAATATCTGAGAATGGACTGTTCCAGTGGTGGGTGACGGGAAGCCAGATTCTCTGCTATGGAACCTCTCTCCAATTGATTTTGGTTAATTTTTATTTATTTAATTTTTATTTTAATTCATTTCCCTATCCACATTTGTTTGCAGGGGATTTACCTACATGTTGCTGCCTTTTGCAGCCCTCTAGCTCTTTCCTGGGCTGTTTTACAGCCTTTTTAGTGCCGAAAAGTTCGGGTCCCCATTGACTTCAATGGGGTTCGGGTTCGGGACGAAGTTCGGATCGGGTTCGGATCCCGAACCCGAACATTTCCGGGATGTTCGGCCGAACTTCTCGAACCCGAACATCCAGGTGTTCGCTCAACTCTAGTGAGGAGGACTATGACAGTGGTAATAACTGAGACATGGCTGGATGATAGCTATGACAGTGGGAATAACTGAGACACGGCTGGATGATAGCTATGACAGTGGGAATAACTGAGACACGGCTGGATGATAGCTATGACAGTGGGAATAACTGAGACATGGCTGGATGATAGCTATGACAGTGGGAATAACTGAGACACGGCTGGATGATAGCTATGACAGTGGGAATAACTGAGACACGGCTGGGTGATAGCTATGACAGTGGGAATAACTGAGACAGATGAGGCGGCAAATCATAATGAGGTGGTTATTATGGGGGAACTCCGCAGATATAGACTGGGAAGCTGAGACCTGTACATCTCATATAGGAAACAGGTTCTTGGCAATAACCAAAGACAATTACCTCTCCCAACTGGTTCAGGACCCGACTAGAGGGACGGCCATACTGGACTTAGTATTAACCATTAGACCTGACAGAACAACAGAGCTGCAGGTTGGGGGACACCTGGGAAATAGTGACCATAAAGTAATAAACTTCCAATTGTCATTCAAGAGAGCGTTTCTACAGGGAGGAACAAAAATACCAAACTTCAAAAAAGCTAAATTTAGCCAACTAAGAAAGGACATAGGCCGAACTACCCGGGACAAAGTCCTCAAAAATAAAAATACAGCCACAAAATGGGATATCTTTAAAAACATCCTAAAATCTCATTGTGAGAGGTACATACCATAAAAGGTTAAGGAACAAAAAGAAACCAATGTGGATAAACAGAACTGTAAAGAAAGCAATAAATGACAAAAAGAAAGCATATAATTCACTGAAACAGGAGGGTAGCGAGGAAGCACTGAAAAACTATCAGGAAAAAAATAGAACATGTAAAAAACAAATAAAAGCGGCCAAACTAGAGACCGAGAGATTAATTGCCAAAGAGAGTAAAACTAACCCTAAAATGTTCTTCAATTATATAAATGTTAAAAAGTATAAATCTGAAGGTGTCGGCCCGTTAAAGAGTAATGAGGGGGGAGTCGCAGAGAGCGACGAGGAGGAAGCAAAGCTGTAAAATATTTTTTTCTCCAATGTATTCACTGAGGAAAATAAACTGTCAGATAAAATGCAGAATGTAAAAATAAATTCCCCATTAAAAGTGTCCTGTCTGACCCAGGAAGAAGCACAACAGCGACTTAAAAAGATTAAAATAGACAAATCGCCAGGACCAGATGGCATACACCCCCGTATCCTAAGGGAATTAAGTAATGTCCTAGCCAGACCCTTATTTCTGATATTTGCAGACTCTATACTGACAGGGAATGTCCCACAGGATTGGCGCATGGCAAATGTGGTGCCAATATTCAAAAAGGGGCCAAAAACAGAGCCTGGAAACTATAGGCCGGTAAGGTTAACATCTGTTGTGGGTAAACTGTTTGAAGGTTTTCTGACAGATGCTATCTTAGAGCATCTCAACGGAAATAAGCAAATAACGCCATATCAGCATGGCTTCATGAGGGATCGGTCATGTCAGACTAATGTAATCAGTTTCTATGAGGAGGTAAGTTCTAAACTTGACAGCGGCGAATCAATGGATGTCGTGTATCTGGACTTCTCCAAAGCATCTGACACTGTACCACATAAAAGGTTAGTATATAAAATGAGAATGCTCGGACTGGGAGAAAACGTCTGTATGTGGGTAAGTAACTGGCTCAATGATAGAAAACAGAGGGTGGTTATTAATGGTACACACTCAGATTGGGTCACTGTCACTAGTGGGGTACCTCAGGGGTCAGTATTGGAGGGGTCAGTGTCACTAGTGGGGTACCTCAGGGGTCAGTACTGGAGGGGTCACTGTCACTAGTGGGGTACCTCAGGGGTCAGTATTGGGCACTATTCTCTTCAATATATTTATTAATGATCTTATAGAAGGCTTGCATAGTAAAATATAAATTTTCGCAGATGACACTAAACTATGTAAAGTAATTTACACTGATGAGGACAGTATACTGTATATATACTACAGAGGACAGTATAATATATATATACACTACAGAGGACAGTATACTGTATATATACTACAGAGGACAGTATGCTATATATATACTACAGAGGACAGTATACTGTATATATATACTACAGAGGACAGTATACTGTGTATATATACTACAGAGGACAGTATACTGTATATATACTACAGAGGACAGTATGCTATATATATACTACACAGGACAGTATACTGTATATCAGGGATCAGCAACCTCCGGCACTCCAGCTGTGGTGAAACTACGACTCCCAGCATGCTCCATTCATTTCTCTGGGAGTTCTGAGAACAGCCAAGAAGGTGTGCATGCTGGGAGTTGTAGTTTCGCCACAGCTGGAGTGCCGAAGGTTGCTGATCCCTGCTGTATATATATACTACAGAGGACAGTATACTGTATATATATATATACTACAGAGGACAGTATACTGTGTATATATACTACAGAGGACAGTATACTGTATATATACTACAGAGGACAGTATGCTATATATACACTACAGAGGACAGTATACTGTATATATATACTACAGAGGACAGTATACTGTGTATATATACTACAGAGGACAGTATACTGTATATATACACTACAGAGGACAGTATACTGTATATATACTACAGAGCACAGTATACTGTATAAATACTACAGAGCACAGTATACTGTATATATATATACTACAGAGGACAGTATACTGTATATATACTACAGAGGACAGTATACTGTATATATATACTACAGAGGACAGTATACTGTATATATATATATACTACAGAGGACAGTATACTGTATATATACTACAGAGGACAGTATACTGCTACAGAGGGATCTGGATAGATTGGAGGCTTGGGCAGATAAGTGGCAGATGAGGTTTAACACTGACAAATGTAAAGTTATGCACATGGGAAGGAATAATGCAAGTCACCCGTACTTATTAAATGGTAAAACACTCGGTAACACTGACATGGAAAAGGATCTAGGAATTTTAATAAACAGCAAACTAAGCTGCAAAAAACAGTGTCAGGCAGCTGCTGCCAAGGCCAATAAGATAATGGGTTGCATCAGAAGGGGCATAGATGCCCGTGATGAGAACATAGTCCTACCACTTTACAGATCACTAGTCAGACCACACATGGAGGACTGTGTACAGTTCTGGGCTCCTGTAAACAAGGCAGACATAGCAGAGCTGGAGAGGGTCCAGAGGAGGGCAACTAAAGTAATAACTGGAATGGGGCAACTACAGTACCCTGAAAGATTATCAACATTAGGGTTATTCACTTTAGAAAAAAGATGACTGAGGGGAGATCTAATTACTATGTATAAATATATCAGGGGTCAGTACAGAGATCACTCCCATCATCTATTTATCCCCAGGACTGTGATGAGGGGACATCCTCTGTGTCTGGAGGAAAGAAGGTTTGTACACAAACATAGAAGAGGATTCTTTACGGTAAGAGCAGTGAGACTATGGAACTCTTTACTGTAAGAGCAGTGAGAGCATGGACTCTTTACTGTAAGAGCAGTGAGACTATGGACTCTTTACTGTAAGAGCAGTGAGACTGTGGACTCTTTACTGTAAGAGCAGTGAGACTATGGACTCTTTACTGTAAGAGCAGTGAGACTATGGACTCTTTACTGTAAGAGCAGTGAGACTATGGACTCTTTACGGTAAGAGCAGTGAGACTATGGACTCTTTACTGTAAGAGCAGTGAGACTATGGACTCTTTACGGTAAGAGCAGTGAGACTATGGACTCTTTACTGTAAGAGGAGTGAGACTATGGACTCTTTACTGTAAGAGCAGTGAGACTATGGACTGTATACTGTAAGAGCAGTGAGACTATGTACTCTATACTGTAAGAGCAGTGAGACTATGGAGCTCTGTACTGTAAGAGCAGTGAGACTGTGGACTCTTTACTGTAAGAGCAGTGAGACTATGGAGCTCTGTACTGTAAGAGCAGTGAGACTATGGACTCTATACTGTAAGAGCAGTGAGACTATGGACTCTATACTGTAAGAGCAGTGAGACTATGTACTCTATACTGTAAGAGCAGTGAGACTATGGAGCTCTGTACTGTAAGAGCAGTGAGACTATGGACTCTATACTGTAAGAGCAGTGAGACTATGGAGCTCTGTACTGTAAGAGCAGTGAGACTGTGGACTCTTTACTGTAAGAGCAGTGAGACTATGGACTCTTACTGTAAGAGCAGTGAGACTATGGACTCTTTACTGTAAGAGCAGTGAGACTATGGACTCTTTACTGTAAGAGCAGTGAGACTATGGACTCTTTACTGTAAGAGCAGTGAGACTATGGACTCTTACTGTAAGAGCAGTGAGACTATGGACTCTATACTGTAAGAGCAGTGAGACTATGGACTCTTACTGTAAGAGCAGTGAGACTATGGACTCTAGTACTGTAGAGCAGTGAGACTATGGACTCTATACTGTAAGAGCAGTGAGACTGTGGACTCTTTACTGTAAGAGCAGTGAGACTAGTGGACTCTTTACTGTAAGAGCAGTGAGACTATGGACTCTGTACTGTAAGAGCAGTGAGACTATGGACTCTTTACTGTAAGAGCAGTAAGACTATGGACTCTGTACTGTAAGAACAGTGAGACTATGGACTCTATACTGTAAGAGCAGTGAGACTATGGACTCTTTACTGTAAGAGCAGTGAGACTATGGACTCTATACTGTAAGAGCAGTGAGACTATGGACTCTATACTGTAGAGCAGTGAGACTGTGGACTCTTTACTGTAGGAGCAGTGAGACTGTGGACTCTTTACTGTAAGAGCAGTGAGACTATGGACTCTATACTGTAAGAGCAGTGAGACTGTGGACTCTTTACTGTAGGAGCAGTGAGACTGTGGACTCTTTACTGTAAGAGCAGTGAGACTATGGACTCTATACTGTAAGAGCAGTGAGACTATGGACTCTTTACTGTAAGAGCAGTGAGACTATGGACTCTATACTGTAAGAGCAGTGAGACTATGGACTCTTTACTGTAAGAGCAGTGAGACTATGGACTCTGTACTGTAAGAGCAGTGAGACTATGGACTCTTTACTGTAAGAGCAGTGAGACTATGGACTCTATACTGTAAGAGCAGTGAGACTGTGGACTCTTTACTGTAGGAGCAGTGAGACTGTGGACTCTTTACGGTAAGAGCAGTGAGACTATGGACTCTATACTGTAGGAGCAGTGAGACTGTGGACTCTTTACTGTAAGAGCAGTGAGACTATGGACTCTATACTGTAAGAGCAGTGAGACTATGGACTCTATACTGTAAGAGCAGTGAGACTATGGACTCTATACTGTAAGAGCAGTGAGACTATGGACTCTATACTGTAAGAGCAGTGAGACTATGGACTCTGTACTGTAAGAGCAGTGAGACTATGGACTCTTTACTGCAAGAGCAGTGAGACTATGGAGCTCTCTGCCTGAGGAGGTGGTGATGATGAGTACAATAAAGGAGTTCAGGAGGGGCCTGGATGTATTTCTGGAGTGTAATAATATTACAGGCTATAGCTACTAGAGAGGGGTCGCTGATCCAGGGAGTTATTCTGATGCCTGATTGGAGTCGGGAAGGAATTTTTTATTCCCCTAAAGTGAGGAAATTGGCTTCTACCTCACATGTTTTTTTTTTTTTTCCTTCCTCTGGATGAACGTGCAGAATGACAGGCGAACTGGATGGACAAATGTCTTTTTTCGGCCTTATGTACTATGTTACTATGTTAGTGTCCCCACACAGTAGTTATACCTCCTTAGTGTCCTCACACAGTAGTTATATCCCCTTAGTGTCCCCACACAGTAGTTATAACTCCTTAGTGTCCACACACAGTAGTTATACCCCCTTAGTGTCCGCAAACAGAAGATATCTCCCCTTAATGTCCCCACACAGTAGTTATATCCCCTTAGTGTCCCCACACAGTAGTTATATCCCCTTAATGTCCCCACACAGTTGTTATGTCTCCTTAGTGTCCCCACACAGTAGTTATATCTCCTTAGTGTCCTCACACAGTAGTTATATCCCCTTAGTGCCCCCACACAGTAGTTATAACTCCTTAGTGTCCACACACAGTAGTTATACCCCCTTAGTGTCTGCAAACAGAAGATATCTCCCCTTAATGTCCCCACACAGTAGTTATATCCCCTTAGTGTCCCCACACAGTAGTTATATCCCCTTAATGTCCCCACACAGTTGTTATGTCTCCTTAGTGTCCCCACACAGTAGTTATATCTCCTTAGTGTCCCCACGCAGTAGTCATATCCCCTTAATGTTCCCACACAGTAGTCATATCCCCTTAATGTCCCCACACAGTAGTTATATCCCCCTTAGTGTCCCCACACAGTAGTTATATCCCCTTAATGTCCCCACACAGTAGTTATATATCCGCTTAGGGCCCCCACACAGTAGTCATATTCCCTTAGTGTCCCCACACAGTAGTTATATCCCCTTAGTGTCCCCACACAGTAGTTATGTCCCCTTAGTGTCCCCACACAGTAGTTATATCCCCTTAGTGTCCCCACACAGTAGTTATGTCCCCTTAGTGTCCCCACACAGTAGTTATGTCCCCTTAGTGTCCCCACACAGTAGTTATGTCTCTTTAGTGTCCCTCACAGTAGTTATATCTCCTTAGTGTCCCCACACAGTAGTTATGTCCCTTTAGTGTCCCCACACAGTATTTATATCTCTTTAGTGTCCCCACACAGTAGTTATGTCTCCTTAGTGTCCCACACTGTAGTTATGTCTCCTTAGTGTCCCCACACAGTAGTCATATCCCCTTAATGTCCCCACACGTTAGTTATGTCTCCTTAGTGTCCCCACACAGAAGTTTTGTCCCCTTAGTGTCCCCACACAGTAGTTATATCTCTTTAGTGTCCCCACACAGTAGTTATGTCCCTTTAGTGTCCCCACACAGTATTTATATCTCTTTAGTGTCCCCACACAGTAGTTATGTCTCCTTAGTGTCCCACACTGTAGTTATGTCTCCTTAGTGTCCCCACACAGTAGTCATATCCCCTTAATGTCCCCACACGTTAGTTATGTCTCCTTAGTGTCCCCACACAGAAGTTTTGTCCCCTTAGTGTCCCCACACAGTAGTTATATCTCTTTAGTGTCCCCACACAGTAGTTATGTCTCCTTAGTGTCTCCCCCATTCTGATTGCTCCATTCATTTCTTTAGGAATTCCAAAGATAGCAGAGCGCTCAGGAGCAGAGCTCCCGGCACTATGGCAGCCGCTCCATTCATTTCTATGGAAGTCCCAGAGATGGCAGAGCACTCAGGAGCAGAGCTTCCGGCACTATGGCGGCCGCTTTATTTATTTCTGTGGGAGTTCCAGAGATAGTGCAGTAAGCCGGATTGGGGTTATGCACTCTGACGCTATAATATGCAATGACTGGGTCAGGTGTAAGTAATAGTTAATAGTTTTTGTTCGTGACGCCAATTGCAGCGTGCACAGGGTACAGTCTCAGGGCCCTTTAAGGTGTTGTAACTCATGTACTAGGTTAGGAATGCCAGAGTGGTGTAATGTCTCTGTGTGATAATGGCAATAGTGTCAACGGTGTCTCCTACCTTGGTACGGCTGGACTCCTGGATCCTGGCTCACTTGCAATAAAATGAGTGTTGCTAGTAGGAGTAATTGAGGGATTTAGTAGCAATGAATGAGATTCAGACTTGGAATATAATTAAACTTGTCTTTACTGGAGGCAGCGTTAATCCACATGAGATACAGCAATAGTCTTAGGTTCCAGCAGGTATTGGCAATGTGTGGCAGGAATCGGTCTTCTGCTTCTATCATGTGCCTGGAGCTCTCGTGCAGGATTAGTCGTCTGCTTATGGCTCTGTAATATGTGGCAGGAATCTATATCTTCTGCTCTGTCTATCTTCTGCTGTGTATGGGATTGACTGGCTGAGGAGGAATTTGGCTTCTCCTGGTCTCTGGATGGTACTCACAGTTAGCTCACAGGGTATGGTTCTTCCTGGAGTTGTGGAGGTGGCTGCTTGCTTGTCACCAGCTGAGGCTGAAGGGCTCAGACTGGGAATGGTGATCTTTGGTTTTAGACGAGACTAGATCCTGGTTTGGGATCCCTAGAACTTGGAGCTCCTACCAGCACAGCCTTTCCCTAGCCGGGGTGGCTGGCACACTCACTCTAACTTCCTTCCCTCCCCATGAGGCAGGATGTGGGAACATTCCACACCTCCTCAAAGAGGGGGGGGAGCTTAACTGGAATGAACTATTCCAGTCTAGAAATGCTAAACTGTTACTAAGGCACTGCTAACACATTGCTGCCACCTGCTGGTGTACATGGAAATTACAGCAAATACATTTAACAAGGGTTTCAATGCACATTTGTGAGGATGTGATGTTAAATTACACAGGATGACAATGCAGATACACTTAACAGGTTGTAGCGGGGTAAAAGAGTTTCGTAACATAACTTTGGGATGTTACAATAGCAGAGCGCTCAGGAGCAGTGATGGCCAGTTCGCCGTGTTCGCCCACGAACACATGCGGTCTGCCATCTTAACTGACAAGTCCGGTGAGGCACAGGTAAGTCCTTACCTGTGCCTGTGCGCGAGCCGGTCTGAAATGAAATGCGGTCTCCGCGTGCAGGCAGTTCCGAGAACAGCCTCCGGGGCCTTCATCGGGCTGTTCTCGGAACTGCCTGCACCCAGAGACCACATTGCATTTGAAACCGGCTCGCGCACAGGTCAGGACTTACCTGTGCCTCGCCGGACTTGTCCATTAAGATGGCAGATCGCATGTGTTCGCGGGCGAACACTTGCGAACTGGCCATCACTGCTCAGGAGCAGAGCTCCCGGCACTATGGCGACCGCTCCATTCATTTCTATGGGAGTTCCAGAGATAGCGGAGCGCTCAGGAGCAGAGCTCCCGACACTATGACGGCCTCCGCTTCCCTCACATCTATAAAGGAGAAGCCACACCTACTGGGCTGAGCTGAACGAGTACAGACCAATCAGGAAGGTGGGTGTGTACAGAGTCACGGCTCCTGGCAGCTCCCTTCTAATACATGGTGGGAGGCACAGCACGGATGACGCATCGCGGACGCTGTAGTCGGGGGATCAGACAGCGGCTCATTCACATACTGCAGAGATTTACATCAGTTACGTGGTCCAGGAGGCCACGGATATAAGGAATGAGCTGCGGGTAAAAGGATAGTCACAGCAAGGGGATCATTAGGAGGAGGTTAGTTGGCCATTGGTGGAAATAGAATTAACCCTTCATGAATCTTAATGAACTGCCAGGTTATTTGCATAATAAATTCTATGGGAGGTCAAGACATATTAGCTCTGGATACCAGTAGTGTTAACCCTTCAAAGACGTAGTATTAACCCTTAATGACATTCTAGAGGACTACAAACTTTAATGAATGTCCTGATTCGCATGCCCGGTGGTAATAGCACATGTGGACAGTCATAAATGTCACAGGACGTTTCATCGTCGTGGTTGTGAACGGGACAAGATTGTAGGTATCAACACTGACTAGATGTTATATCAAGAAGGTATGTGACGTAGAGTCAGTTAGGCCCATTGGTTTCACTGCTTGTAGCGTAAAAATCCATTGAGCCTCTTTTCTAATGACATCAGTATCTCTGCCTCTTTTCTAATGACATCATTACCTCCGCCTCTTTGCTGATGACATCAGTATCTCCTCCTCTTTGCTGATGACATCAGTATCTCCTCCTCTTTGCTGATGACATCAGTATCTCATCCTCTTTGCTGATGATATCAGTATCTCCGCCTCTTGAGAGTGGCTTAACCTGCTCAATTTCCCGGGAATAGATCACAGGTTTTTCCCCATTGTGACAAGTCCAGATGTGGCGTGTGATCGGGGTATCCTAATTGAAGGTCTGCGAGAATGTGGTGAGGGCCTCTTCACTGATCTAAAACCCCCATCAAGAAAAAATCCTCCCAGTGACAGAAGGACAACGATTGCTGGAAAATCATAAATTAGCTCAGTCTAAAGAGGAGATTTGTGCCATGAAATCTTTGGAATCTGACAATTCCTTCATTTTCAAGCCCTCAGATGGGGGGGGGGGGAATGTGGGCATAATGGATCAGACACATTGGGGGGGGCGATGCCTACTCTCGGGAATTATACTAGCGAGCCCATCAATATACCACATGAATTCCTGCCCACCTATTCTAGATGGCGGGATTATGCAGAGTTACTCCCCTAGATTTCTAGCACCCCAAAATTTCTTATCGCATTTGCTGCCACCCCCTATACTATTAGGCAATAGGAGCCTATATTCACAGAACCCAAACTAAACCCCATAACACCTATTATTGGTAACGTTATCCCCCTTAGAAAGAGCAGGTTCTATAAGACAACAAGGAAGGGACTTACCAATTCTCAATTGAATACACAATAGTGCAGAGCAATGCAAAAATAAAGTGTCAGATAACAGATAAAACAGAAATATGAATAAATAACAGTGGGGCACTCTCTAAAGCAATGGGAGCAGTGGGTATTGGTACATAATTTTTTTTATTATTAATATATCTAAAATACGTTATTCAAAGTTGGTAGTTTGAATAATTCCCAATAATAATTACATATGTGTATATAGTAGCATAAATGGTTAAAATGTGCATACAAAAGCGACATTCTGAATAAATCCTAGGTAAAATACACTTAATAGTCCATCAATAAAAACTTCCCCTCCAAAAAATATCAAAGGATTTTAAAGCTCTGGATATCCACAAATCGAGTTCAGTTAATGTTAATAACACTTGGACTCCAATTTCAGGTCTCAATTAATGATAGCTATACACAGAGCGGCGTCCCGCTCCTTGGCCTGAGACAGCAGCGTCCCACAGTAATTTTCGAAAAGCAATCGCTTCATTTTCGTAGACAGTTCGATCTTACAGTAGACAGTTCGATCTTACCCGGAGGATTCTTCGACAAAGTCTCCTACCCTCGTCTCGGTGTGCCTTCTGTATATGTCGGTGCTCCGGTCCCGAGGGCTGTTGTTTTTCGAAAGGATCCCACGCCACCGCCGGAAGTCCACGTAGGTTCGCTGAAGATAAGCTTTCCTTGTCCAGCAGAGACCTCCTGCAGCTGGCGTTCTCAGGTTCGCTAAAGTGATAAATTGTCCTCTTCCTAGATGGATCGAAGATCTAAGTCTATACTCCAAACATGGGGGTCCGTTACCAAACGCGTTTCGGGGTTAAAGCGGTTGACCCCTTCAACCGCTTTAACCCCAAAACGCGTTTGGTAACGGACCCCCATGTTTGGAGTATAGACTTAGATCTCAGTGAGTCAACTCACTGAATTTGAATTAAAAACCTGAAATGTCACATTCCTGCTATAAATGTAAATTTTGCTGCAGGTCCACAAGCGTACAGTAGATTGAAACTTGAAGTGGGTTATGAGCATAGCACAGGATGACAGCTGTTACCTGAAACTCACGGCCATTACATCCTAACATCAAACTTTTCATTTTCTACAAGACCACACACATGAGTACCTTAGAGGTGTTAAATTTCTCGGGATCTGTCTATAGCAGAGTTAACACAAAAACTATTGGTATCATTTCAACAGCTGAGGCAAATACTATGCAGTATCTATCCATATTTTTATAGCATCTCTTTTCAGGAAACAAAATGATTGTGATTGGCTGTATCACCGCCAACACATATTGCATATGCTACTGGTAAGAAAAATGGCTTAATATAAATTTGATATCAAATGATAAGCTTTACATATCACTTTATAAGTCCTTATCAATTGATAAGCTTTTATTAACACTTTATATCCCATTTATAACATATTGATACAGTTTTATACCACTTTTATGTCATTTTGTGATTTGATATCACTTTGATATAATTTTGATATGACTTTTATATATTGGCATGCCCTTTTGATACAGTTTTATACCACTTTTATGTCCTTT
This sequence comes from Bufo gargarizans, assembly GCF_014858855.1. Lineage (NCBI taxonomy): Eukaryota > Metazoa > Chordata > Amphibia > Anura > Bufonidae > Bufo > Bufo gargarizans. The sequence goes on from NC_058081.1 coordinate 681,496,190, forward strand.
TGTGATTTGATATCATTTTGATATGCCTTTTATATATGGGCATGCCCAGTCATGTCCAAAAGACGTATACTACACGGCCGGGCATCATTTAAATATAATAGCAATGATAAAAAATCAAGGATGACAAAATTTAAATCATTTTGAAAAGTTTTGTTAATTTTTCTTTATTTACAACACGTAAACTAAAATTTTTAGCAATCACTTAGGGGCCGACAAGTTTGTGTGTAATTACAACAGCGTATACATAATTGTTTCATGCGCTTCACTACAAAGGAGCGCACAACACGATCATTTTTTCTAAAATCATTTGTAAACATTTTTAATACACTTTCAAAATATATTCCTTTAGCTATAAAATGTAAGATATAGATGTAGTAATGGCCGCAGACCGAACTAGCGACGTCCTGGATTTGTCTGTTTAGATACCTTATAGTCTTCGAATTTTTGTATAAAATTTTTACAAATTCAGCAGGAAATAGCTCACTCGACGGCGATAATTCATAACTATCAAAAAATATAGATACGTCGTCAGGCTGTAATATAAAAACCAGTGTCGCCCCCTGCTTATACGAATTGTCTGTATCTACAATGTAGGCCGCCGGGCGGTCGATGATTTTATTTTTAGGTAATAAATCGCACAGAAATACACCTTTAAATATGTGACGGGCGTGAAAGTCGGTTTTAATAACAGGTGTAATTTCATAATTATTTGTTTTTATTGAGAAGCATATAAAACTTCCCTTCTATTATTTATTTCAATAATGTTTTCATGAACTGAATACACAATCATGTTAATAGTGTTTACATTTCAGCTCTAAAATTTCCGCTTTTTACTAGCAAGAAATGACCGCCGGGTTCTTGATCCGGCGATAAATAAAAAGCGAACAATGTGTAGCTGTTTAAAAATTCGGACCGGTCCGCGGATAAAGCGCTTTCAGCCTCATGCTTTCCCGAAATATGCACGAGCGACATATATTCTTGAACCGCTGATTCGTCTTGGAAATTAGGTTGAAACGGTTTTGCAGGTATCTGTCCCCCCCCCCGTTCCAAATATAAGGCCGCATAATTCGCATTATAATAGTTGAAGCACAAGAATTTCTTTAGTAATGACCTGAAAATGACGCGTTGTCCACAAACGTTAGTATTACTGTTCTCGGTATGTTCCCCAGAAAAAGATTCTCGTTGTTAGATATGCGACCAAATTTTCGTACTTCTCTGAATAAGGGCTCTACGCCGCCATAAGAGCTGACAGCTTTCGGCGCGTAGTACTGTTTTTCGCAATATCTCAGCAATACCCGTCATTTTAGCAATGTTTTTAAGCAGCGTCTATCAAACAATGGGACCCAACTGTTTACGCAATTTTAACTAATCAAGATTGTAAAAAGAAAAAAAGCGGACTACAATTTATTTAAAAACTGTTTATGTTAAACTAATAAAAACATTACAAGACGTTGCGTACAAACACATTTTATATACACTCAAAGTAAAAAAAATTCTGTAAAACAAATAAAAACATTATAATGCGTTACATACAAATACATTTTCTATACATTCAAAAGTGTAGCATCTTCAAAAGCTTCTAAAAAGAAACGTGGTTTACCTGGGTACATTTGCCGCGCCAAAGTAATAATCTGTAATTAATTACGAGGGTTCTTAAAAAGGACCATGTATTTAGTGTTTAAATTTATGGTTCGGCTTTTCTTACCCTGACCAAATTTTTTTTTAACGAGATACATAATGCTCAAGTTTCTGTGGTATACGTATTTGGTGAATGCATTTTGCATTTCAAGATTTTCACAAGCTGCCTCCATTAAATCATCAACGACCTCCAAATTTACCTTGTCCGGCGGGAATAGATCAGCGGCTGTAAAATTTTGCGGTATTCCCTCGACAAACCTGATATTTGTAAACAAACGGGTTAGTTCATCGTGCAATTTCTGCCAACAAGCGTAAAACCAAATGACGTTATCAGGTTTGTGCGCCATTAACGTATCCGCTTGTATTAGCAAATGTTTAACAAAAAACTTTTTCCGGAATTTGAGGGGCCTGCTAAAATACATAAAAAAGGGTGTTGAAATTGAGCCGCCATGTTTAATAGCCGGAAGGTAGCGTTGTAAAGTCGTCAGTCAGACGTCTCTTTGTGTAGACACACTTTTGCGTTTTACGTAACGGTCTTGTCTCTACGGTCAAACGTTTTCTGTTTCTGAAAATTCCGTTTTGCTCGATACCTATTGTTTTCTGCGTCTCGGGAACGGAGTTGCGTGAGTAGTCCGGTACAAGGTGTTTTAAACTGTCAAAATGAACAAGTCGGGTGTTAGCGACGTTGAGCGTTATACCCTTAACCTTTAATACAGTTTTTTATGTTACAATACAGTTATAATACATGTTATGTTATAATACAGTTTTTTATGTTATGTTTTGTTAAAATATAGTCATTTTTATGTTCTTCGTACCACACCATGAATTCTTTTTTCTCGCCGGGCATCATGTAATCACAGCCGTAATACCGCGCATCCGGGCCGACGCGTATGTAATTTTTATTTTCTTCCGTATTGAAAAATTGCGGGAAGTGACCCTTGGCGCCTGAAAAGCCCATAGCTTCGGGCATCTTACTGAGCTTCATCGGTATGAAATTCAACGAATCTATGAATCAAATTTTTTTAATCAGTCAGGGTAACGCACATTAACCATCCGCCTTGGTTTATAATGTACATTTTAAATTTTTCATTGATCAGCTCCTGTATAACAAAATAAGCGTCGTAACGACCGGCATTATGCGCTATGAATGTGTAGCCGGAAAACTTTCCGTCGCTAAAAAAGCGTATAAAATCACGCTTACAGGATTTACCACTAAATTGACAGGAATTAGGGCCGTATAATGTAGTCGCATAAATGTAATTGGGTATATGTATGCCTGTTTCTTGCATGCACTCAAAGTCGTAAAAGATCTACTTGTCAGTCGCTTGTTTGGGGTTGTAAGGCTGCATGTAACAGACGCTGCATTTTAAACCGCCACACTTGTGCTCAGCGGCCCAGTCTATATATCTGTAACAAAAACTGCAAAGAGTTTTTTACTTACAAAACGCGTTATCACTAAGTGATTGTTTCTATGCGTTTCAAAGCACGTCCCTGAACGACAAAGCAACCAGGCATATCGGGCACCAAACATTATCGTCCTGATCAACGCAATCCGTCCGCTGAAACGCTTTGCAAAACTGTATACAGCCGTGTTGGTGTTCATTGTTGTATACAGAGCAGCACCGGACGCATAAATATTTGGCCCTGATAAAAGCTTTAAGATTTTTAATGCCGTAATCATGATTTTCATGATGCAGTATATAAACCGTCTTTACTTTAGCGGTATTGCCTGTATGATAATAATGCCGCTGGCCCTTATTGTGATACAAAACTTTAATTGTTATGGGCTTTCGCTAACAACACGGCGTCGCTCAAAGCGGCCCCCTCCAAAATAGCATAAACACTAGCGGCCAGGCAAACGTTATTATCGTAATTGTTAAAGTCGTATAAATGTTGTTATTTTGCGTTCAATAATACGGCTATACGCTACGCCGCCCACCACCCACCGCGATGGTCCCCCGACAATGATGACGACTAGTTTAAGTGAATTACCGGCTATGCACTCCCCTTTGCTCTGTAAAGCGTTAGCAATATTGTTCAAAAATGTTTCGGCGCTAAATTCATCTCTAGAATATCTATTTGAAAAAACGGAGTCAAGCGTCTCTCCATCGTCTAAGTGCAGTTGGTTATAATCACATGGCTCGGCGGCCTGTAAAACTCTATCTAACAAAGATTGTATAGCTGCGTGAATAGCATCAAGAGCGTCGACAAATGAACGAATGGCTTCGAGGTTAGCGAATCTAAAATGTTCTGTGTACATGGTACTGTTAAAATTCACTAAGTCGCGCTGTTGATGGAATACACGTTCTAGATAAATGGTTCTAAGTTGACGTACGGTTACAAACTCAACAACGGTAAAACTGTATTAAAGGTTAAGGGTATAACGCTCAACGTCGCTAATGCCCGACTTGTTAATTTTGCCAGTTTAAAACACCTTGTACCGGACTACTCACGCAACTCCGATCCCGAGACGCAGAAAACAATAGGTATCGAACAAAACTGAATTTTCAGAAACAGAAAACGTTTGACCGTAGAGACAAGACCGTTACGTAAAACGCCAAAGTGTGTCTACACAAAGAGACGTCTGACTGACGACTTTACAACGCTACCTTCCGGCTATTAAACATGGCGGCTAAATTTCGACACCCTTTTTCATGTATTTTAGCAGGCCCCTCAAATTCCGGAAAGAGTTTTTTGTTAAACGTTTGTTAATACAAGCGGATACGTTAATGGCGCACAAACCTGATAACGTCATTTGGTTTTAGGCTTGTTGGCAGAAATTGCACGATGAACTAACCCATTTGTTTACAAATATCAGGTTTGTCGAGGGAATACTGCAAAATTTTACAGCCGCTGATCTATTCCTGCCGGACAAGGTAAATTTGGATTTAATGGAGGCGGCTTGTGAAAATCTTGAAATGCAAAATGCATTCACGAAATACGTATACCACAGAAACTTGAGCATTATGTATCTCGTTAATTTTTTTTTTTTTGTTAGGGTAAGAAAAGCCGAACCATAAATTTAAACACTAAATACATGGTCCTTTTTAAGAACCCTCGTAATTAATTACAGATTATTATGTTGGCGCGGCAAATGTACCCAGGTAAAACATGTTTCTTTTTAGAAGCTTTTAAAGATGCTACACTTTTGAATGTATATAAAATGTGTTTGTAATGTTTTGTAATGTCTTGTAATGTTTTTATTAGTTTTACATAAACAGTTTTTAAATAAAATGTAGTCCGCTTTTTCTTTTTACAATAAATCAACTATCTTGATTAGTTAAAATTGCGTAAACAGTTGGGTCGCATTGTTTGATAGACGCTGCTTAAAAACGTTGCTATAATGACGGGTATTGCCGAGATATTGCGAAAAACAGTACTACACGCCGAAAGCTGTCAGCTCTTATGGCGGCATAGAGCCCTTATTCAGAGAAGTACGAAAATTTGGTTGCATATCTAACAACAAGACACTTTTTCTGGGGAACATACCGAGAACAGTAATACTAACGTTTGTGGACAACACGTCATTTTCAGGTCATTACCAAAGAAATTCTTGTGCTTCAACCGTTATAATTAGAGTTGAGCGAACACCTGGATGTTCGGGTTCGAGAAGTTCGGCCGAACATCCCGGAAATGTTCGGGTTCGGGATCCGAACCCGATCCGAACTTCGTCCCGAACCCGAACCCCATTGAAGTCAATGGGGACCCGAACTTTTCGGCACTAAAAAGGCTGTAAAACAGCCCAGGAAAGAGCTAGAGGGCTGCAAAAGGCAGCAACATGTAGGTAAATCCCCTGCAAACAAATGTGGATAGGGAAATGAATTAAATTAAAAATGAAATAAATAAAAATTAACCAAAATCAATTGGAGAGAGGTTCCATAGCAGAGAATCTGGCTTCCCGTCACCCACCACTGGAACAGTCCATTCTCAGATATTTAGGCCCCGGCACCCAGGCAGAGGAGAGAGGTCCCGTAACAGAGAATCTGTCTTCATGTCAGCAGAGAATTAGTCTGCATGTCATAGCAGAGAATGAGGCTTCACGTCAGCCACCACTGCAACAGTCCATTGGCATATATTTAGGCCCAGCACACACACAGGCAGAGGAGAGAGGTCCTGTAACAGAGAATCTGTCTTCATGTCAGCAGAGAATTAGTCTGCATGTCATAGCAGAGAATGAGGCTTCACGTCAGCCACCACTGCAACAGTCCATTGGCATATATTTAGGCCCAGCACACACACAGGCAGAGGAGAGAGGTCCCGTAACAGAGAATCTGGCTTCATGTCAGCAGAGAATCAGTCTGCATGTCATAGCAGAGAATGAGGCTTCACGTCAGCCACCACTGCAACAGTCCATTGGCATATATTTAGGCCCAGCACACACACAGGCAGAGGAGAGAGGTCCCGTAACAGAGGATCTGGCTTCATGTCAGCAGAGAATCAGTCTGCATGTCATAGCAGAGAATCAGGCTTCACGTCAGCCACCACTGCAACAGTCCATTGTCATAAATTTAGGCCCAGCACCCAGGCAGAGGAGAGAGGTCCCGTAACAGACAATCTGGCTTCATGTCAGCAGAGAATTAGTCTGCATGTCATAGCAGAGAATGAGGCTTCACGTCAGCCACCACTGCAACAGTCCATTGGCATATATTTAGGCCTAGCACACAGGCAGAGGAGAGAGGTCCCGTAACAGACAATCTGGCTTCATGTCAGCAGAGAATCAGTCTGCATGTCATAGCAGAGAATGAGGCTTCACGTCACCCACCACTGCAACAGTCCATTGGCATATATTTAGGCCTAGCACACAGGCAGAGCAGAGAGGTCCCGTAACAGACAATCTGGCTTCATGACAGCAGAGAATCAGTCTGCATGTCATAGCAGAGAATGAGGCTTCACGTCACCCACCACTGCAACAGTCCATTGGCATATATTTAGGCCTAGCACACAGGCAGAGCAGAGAGGTCCCGTAACAGACAATCTGGCTTCATGACAGCAGAGAATCAGTCTGCATGTCATAGCAGAGAATGAGGCTTCACGTCACCCACCACTGCAACAGTCCATTGGCATATATTTAGGCCTAGCACACAGGCAGAGCAGAGAGGTCCCGTAACAGACGATCTGGCTTCATGTCAGCAGAGAATCAGTCTGCATGTCATAGCAGAGAATGAGGCTTCACGTCAGCCACCACTGCAACAGTCCATTGGCATATATTTAGGCCCAGCACCCAGGCAGAGGAGGGAGGTCCCGTAACAGAGAATCTGTCTTCATGTCAGCAGAGAATTAGTCTGCATGTCATAGCAGAGAATGAGGCTTCACGTCAGCCACCACTGCAACAGTCCATTGGCATATATTTAGGCCCAGCACACACACAGGCAGAGGAGAGAGGTCCCGTAACAGAGAATCTGTCTTCATGTCAGCAGAGAATTAGTCTGCATGTCATAGCAGAGAATCAGGCTTCACGTCACCCACCACTGCAACAGTCCATTGGCATATATTTAGGCCCAGCACCCAGGCAGAGGAGGGAGGTCCCGTAACAGAGAATCTGTCTTCATGTCAGCAGAGAATTAGTCTGCATGTCATAGCAGAGAATGAGGCTTCACGTCAGCCACCACTGCAACAGTCCATTGGCATATATTTAGGCCCAGCACACACACAGGCAGAGGAGAGAGGTCCCGTAACAGAGAATCTGTCTTCATGTCAGCAGAGAATTAGTCTGCATGTCATAGCAGAGAATGAGGCTTCACGTCAGCCACCACTGCAACAGTCCATTGGCATATATTTAGGCCCAGCACACACACAGGCAGAGGAGAGAGGTCCCGTAACAGACAATCTGGCTTCATGTCAGCAGAGAATTAGTCTGCATGTCATAGCAGAGAATGAGGCTTCACGTCACCCACCACTGCAACAGTCCATTGGCATATATTTAGGCCCAGCACCCAGGCAGAGGAGGGAGGTCCCGTAACAGAGAATCTGTCTTCATGTCAGCAGAGAATTAGTCTGCATGTCATAGCAGAGAATGAGGCTTCACGTCAGCCACCACTGCAACAGTCCATTGGCATATATTTAGGCCCAGCACACACACAGGCAGAGGAGAGAGGTCCCGTAACAGAGGATCTGGCTTCATGTCAGCAGAGAATCAGTCTGCATGTCATAGCAGAGAATCAGGCTTCACGTCAGCCACCACTGCAACAGTCCATTGGCATATATTTAGGCCTAGCACACAGGCAGAGGAGAGAGGTCCCGTAACAGACAATCTGGCTTCATGTCAGCAGAGAATCAGTCTGCATGTCATAGCAGAGAATGAGGCTTCACGTCAGCCACCACTGCAACAGTCCATTGTCATAAATTTAGGCCCAGCACCCAGGCAGAGGAGAGAGGTCCCGTAACAGACAATCTGGCTTCATGTCAGCAGAGAATTAGTCTGCATGTCATAGCAGAGAATCAGGCTTCATGTCAGCCACCACTGCAACAGTCCATTGGCATATATTTAGGCCTAGCACACAGGCAGAGGAGAGGTTCATTCAACTTTGGGTAGCATCGCAATATAATGGTAAAATGAAAATAAAAATAGGATTGAATGAGGAAGTGCCCTGGAGTCCAATAATATATGGTTATGGGGAGGTAGTTAATGTCTAATCTGGACAAGGGACGGACAGGTCCTGTGGGATCCATGCCTGGTTAATTTTTATGAACGTCAGCTTGTCCACATTGGCTGTAGACAGGCGGCTGCGTTTGTCTGTAATGACGCCCCCTGCCGTGCTGAATACACGTTCAGACAAAACGCTGGCTGCCGGGCAGGCCAGCACCTCCAAGGCATAAAAGGCTAGCTCTGGCCACGTGGACAATTTAGAGACCCAGAAGTTGAATGGGGCCGAACCATCAGTCAGTACGTGGAGGGGTGTGCACACGTACTGTTCCACCATGTTAGTGAAATGTTGCCTCCTGCTAACACGTTGCGTATCAGGTGGTGGTGCAGTTAGCTGTGGCGTGTTGACAAAAGTTTTCCACATCTCTGCCATGCTAACCCTGCCCTCAGAGGAGCTGGCCGTGACACAGCTGCCTTGGCGACCTCTTGCTCCTCCTCTGCCTTGGCCTTGGGCTTCCACTTGTTCCCCTGTGACATTTGGGAATGCTCTCAGTAGCGCGTCTACCAACGTGCGCTTGTACTCGCGCATCTTCCTATCACGCTCCAGTGCAGGAAGTAAGGTGGGCACATTGTCTTTGTAGCGTGGATCCAGCAGGGTGGCAACCCAGTAGTCCGCACAGGTTAAAATGTGGGCAACTCTGCTGTCGTTGCGCAGGCACTGCAGCATGTAGTCGCTCATGTGTGCCAGGCTGCCCAGGGATAAGGACAAGCTGTCCTCTGTGGGAGGCGTATCGTCATCGTCCTGCCTTTCCCCCCAGCCACGCACCAGTGATGGACCCGAGCTGCGTTGGGTGCCACCCCGCTGTGACCATGCTTCATCCTCATCCTCCTCCACCTCCTCCTCATCCTCGTCCTCCTCGTCCTCCAGTAGTGGGCCCTGGCTGGCCACATTTGTACCTGGCCTCTGCTGTTGCCAAAAACCTCCCTCTGAGTCACTTCGAAGAGACTGGCCTGAAAGTGCTAAAAATGACCCCTCTTCCTCCTCCTCCTCCTCCTCCTCCTGGGCCACCTCCTCTTCCATCATCGCCCTAAGTGTTTTCTCAAGGAGACATAGAAGTGGTATTGTAACGCTGATAACGGTGTCATCGCCACTGGCCATGTTGGTGGAGTACTCGAAACAGCGCAACAGGGCACACAGGTCTCGCATGGAGGCCCAGTCATTGGTGGTGAAGTGGTGCTGTTCTGTAGTGCGACTGACCCGTGCGTGCTGCAGCTGAAACTCCACTATGGCCTGCTGCTGCTCGCACAGTCTGTCCAGCATGTGCAAGGTGGAGTTCCACCTGGTGGGCACGTCGCATATGAGGCGGTGAGCGGGAAGGCCGAAGTTACGCTGTAGCGCAGACAGGCGAGCAGCAGCAGGATGTGAACGCCGGAAGCGCGAACAGACGGCCCGCACTTTATGCAGCAGCTCTGACATGTCGGGGTAGTTGTGAATGAACTTCTGCACCACCAAATTCAGCACATGCGCCAAGCAAGGGATGTGCGTCAAACTGGCTAGTCCCAGAGCTGCAACGAGATTTCGCCCATTATCGCACACCACCAGGCCGGGCTTGAGGCTCACCGGCAGCAACCACTCGTCGGTCTGTTGTTCTATACCCCGCCACAACTCCTGTGCGGTGTGGGGCCTGTCCCCCAAACATATGAGTTTCAGAATGGCCTGCTGACGTTTACCCCGGGCTGTGCTGAAGTTGGTGGTGAAGGTGTGTGGCTGACTGGATGAGCAGGTGGAAGAAGAGGAGGAGGAAGCCGAGAAGGAGGAGGTGGCAACAGGAGGCAAAGAATGTTGCCCTGCGATCCTTGGCGGCGGAAGGACGTGCGCCAAACAGCTCTCCGCCTGGGGCCCAGCTGCCACTACATTTACCCAGTGTGCAGTTAGGGAGATATAGCGTCCCTGGCCGTGCTTACTGGTCCACGTATCTGTGGTTAGGTGGACCTTGCCACAGATGGCGTTGCGCAGTGCACACTTGATTTTATCGGATACTTGGTTGTGCAGGGAAGGCACGGCTCTCTTGGAGAAGTAGTGCGGCTGGGAACAACATACTGTGGGACAGCAAGCGACATGAGCTGTTTGAAGCTGTCTGTGTCCACCAGCCTAAATGACAGCATTTCATAGGCCAGTAGTTTAGAAATGCTGGCATTCAGGGCCAGGGATCGAGGGTGGCTAGGTGGGAATTTACGCTTTCTATCAAATGTTTGTGAGATGGAGAGCTGAACGCTGGCGTGTGACATGGTTGAGACTCTTGGTGACGGAGGTGGTGGTGGTGTTGGTGGTACATCCCCTGTTTGCTGGGCGGCAGGTGCCAACGTTCCTCCAGAGGCGGAGGAAGAGGCCGAGGCGGCAGCAGCAGAATAGGCCGAGGCGGCAGCAGCAGAAGAGGTAGCAGGGGGAGCCTGAGTGACTTCCTTGGTTTTAAGGTGTTTACTCCACTGCAGTTCATGCTTTGCATGCAGGTGCCTGGTCATGCAGGTTGTGCTCAGGTTCAGAACGTTAATGCCTCGCTTCAGGCTCTGATGGCACAGCGTGCAAACCACTCGGGTCTTGTCGTCAGCACATTGTTTGAAGAAGTGCCATGCCAGGGAACTCCTTGAAGCTGCCTTTGGGGTGCTCGGTCCCAGATGGCGGCGGTCAGTAGCAGGCGGAGTCTCTTGGCGGCGGGTGTTCTGCTTTTGCCCACTGCTCCCTCTTTTGCTACGCTGTTGGCTCGGTCTCACCACTGCCTCTTCCTCCGAACTGTGAAAGTCAGTGGCACGACCTTCATTCCATGTGGGGTCTAGGACCTCATCGTCCCCTGCATCGTCTTCCACCCAGTCTTGATCCCTGACCTCCTGTTCAGTCTGCACACTGCAGAAAGACGCAGCAGTTGGCACCTGTGTTTCGTCATCATCAGAGACATGCTGAGGTGGTATTCCCATGTCCTCATCATCAGGAAACATAAGTGGTTGTGCGTCAGTGCATTCTATGTCTTCCACCGCTGGGGAAGGGCTAGGTGGATGCCCTTGGGAAACCCTGCCAGCGGAGTCTTCAAACAGCATAAGAGACTGCTGCATAACTTGAGGCTCGAGACAGTTTCCCTGGTATGCATGGGGGTGATGTGACAGACTGATGGGCTTGGTTTTCAGGCGCCATCTGTGCGCTTTCTGCAGAAGACTGGGTGGGAGATAATGTGAACGTGCTGGATCCACTGTCGGCCACCCAATTGACTAATGCCTGTACCTGCTCAGGCCTTACCATCCTTAGAACGGCATTGGGCCCCACCATATATCGCTGTAAATTCTGGCGGCTACTGGGACCTGAGGTAGTTGGTACACTAGGACGTGTGGATGTGGCAGAACGGCCACGTCCTCTCCCAGCACCAGAGGGTCCACTAACACCACCACGACCATGTCCACGTCCGCGTCCCTTACTAGATGTTTTTCTCATTGTTATGGTTCACCACAACAACAAATATATTATTTGGCCCAATGTATTGTATTCAAATTCAGCGGGATATAAATTTGAGGCCTAGTATTTAGGCGCTGGGTGACCGGTATGGATTTAGTGACAGAATTAGACTTGGAAATGCACAGAAGCGTGTGTGTGAAGTTATTCTGAATGACCCTATGTGCACCTTCAATATGATCTACCCTTTTAGGGATAGATTTCAAATAGCTCTGATATAGCAGAAACGACTAAATTATGAAATTGCTAAATTGGGAATTGTATTTCAACCCAGAACAAAAAATGTGCTTTGACGGACACTAAATAACTTTCCCAGCCACAACAGGACAGCGGTAACGAGAGATTTAGCGGGATATAAATTTGAGGCCTAGTATTTAGGCGCTGGGTGACAGGTATGGGTTTAGTGACAGAATTAGATTTGGAAATGCACAGTAGCGGGTGTGTGAAGTTATTCTGAATGACCCTATGTGCACCTTGAATATTATATACCCTTTTAGGGATAGATTTCAAATAGCTCTGATATAGCAGAAACCACTAAATTATGAAATTGCTAAATTGGGAATTGTATTTCAACCCAGAACAAGAAATGTGCTTGAACGGACACTAAATAACTCGCCCAGCTACAGCACTAGGGACAGATTTAGCTGGATATAAATTTGAGGCCTAGTATTTAGGCGCTGGGTGACCGGTATGGATTTAGTGACAGAATTAGACTTGGAAATGCACAGAAGCGTGTGTGTGAAGTTATTCTGAATGACCCTATGTGCACCTTGAATATTATATACCCTTTTAGGGATAGATTTCAAATAGCTCTGATATAGCAGAAACCACTAAATTATGAAATTGCTAAATTGGGAATTGTATTTCAACCCAGAACAAGAAATGTGCTTGAACGGACACTAAATAACTCGCCCAGCTACAGCACTAAGGACAGATTTAGCGGGATATAAATTTGAGGCCTAGTATTTAGGCGCTGGGTGACAGGTATGGGTTTAGTGCCAGAATTAGACTTGGAAATACACAGTAGCGGGTGTGTGTGAAGTTATTCTGAATGACCCAATGTGCACCTTGAATATTATATACCCTTTTAGGGATAGATTTCAAATAGCTCTGATATAGCAGAAACCACTAAATTATGAAATTGCTAAATTGGGAATTGTATTTCAACCCAGAACAAGAAATGTGCTTGAACGGACACTAAATAACTCGCCCAGCTACAGCACTAAGGACAGATTTAGCGGGATATAAATTTGAGACCTAGTATTTAGGCGCTGGGTGACAGGTATGGGTTTAGTGCCAGAATTAGACTTGGAAATACACAGTAGCGGGTGTGTGTGAAGTTATTCTGAATGACCCAATGTGCACCTTGAATATTATATACCCTTTTAGGGATAGATTTCAAATAGCTCTGATATAGCAGAAACCACTAAATTATGAAATTGCTAAATTGGGAATTGTATTTCAACCCAGAACAAGAAATGTGCTTGAACGGACACTAAATAACTCGCCCAGCTACAGCACTAAGGACAGATTTAGCGGGATATAAATTTGAGGCCTAGTATTTAGGCGCTGGGTGACAGGTATGGGTTTAGTGCCAGAATTAGACTTGGAAATACACAGTAGCGGGTGTGTGTGAAGTTATTCTGAATGACCCAATGTGCACCTTGAATATTATATACCCTTTTAGGGATAGATTTCAAATAGCTCTGATATAGCAGAAACCACTAAATTATGAAATTGCTAAATTGGGAATTGTATTTCAACCCAGAACAAGAAATGTGCTTGAACGGACACTAAATAACTCGCCCAGCTACAGCACTAAGGACAGATTTAGCGGGATATAAATTTGAGGCCTAGTATTTAGGCGCTGGGTGACAGGTATGGGTTTAGTGCCAGAATTAGACTTGGAAATACACAGTAGCGGGTGTGTGTGAAGTTATTCTGAATGACCCAATGTGCACCTTGAATATTATATACCCTTTTAGGGATAGATTTCAAATAGCTCTGATATAGCAGAAACCACTAAATTATGAAATTGCTAAATTGGGAATTGTATTTCAACCCAGAACAAGAAATGTGCTTGAACGGACACTAAATAACTCGCCCAGCTACAGCACTAAGGACAGATTTAGCGGGATATAAATTTGAGGCCTAGTATTTAGGCGCTGGGTGACAGGTATGGGTTTAGTGCCAGAATTAGACTTGGAAATACACAGTAGCGGGTGTGTGTGAAGTTATTCTGAATGACCCAATGTGCACCTTGAATATTATATACCCTTTTAGGGATAGATTTCAAATAGCTCTGATATAGCAGAAACCACTAAATTATGAAATTGCTAAATTGGGAATTGTATTTCAACCCAGAACAAGAAATGTGCTTGAACGGACACTAAATAACTCGCCCAGCTACAGCACTAAGGACAGATTTAGCGGGATATAAATTTGAGGCCTAGTATTTAGGCGCTGGGTGACAGGTATGGGTTTAGTGCCAGAATTAGACTTGGAAATACACAGTAGCGGGTGTGTGTGAAGTTATTCTGAATGACCCAATGTGCACCTTGAATATTATATACCCTTTTAGGGATAGATTTCAAATAGCTCTGATATAGCAGAAACCACTAAATTATGAAATTGCTAAATTGGGAATTGTATTTCAACCCAGAACAAGAAATGTGCTTGAACGGACACTAAATAACTCGCCCAGCTACAGCACTAAGGACAGATTTAGCGGGATATAAATTTGAGGCCTAGTATTTAGGCGCTGGGTGACAGGTATGGGTTTAGTGCCAGAATTAGACTTGGAAATACACAGTAGCGGGTGTGTGTGAAGTTATTCTGAATGACCCAATGTGCACCTTGAATATTATATACCCTTTTAGGGATAGATTTCAAATAGCTCTGATATAGCAGAAACCACTAAATTATGAAATTGCTAAATTGGGAATTGTATTTCAACCCAGAACAAGAAATGTGCTTGAACGGACACTAAATAACTCGCCCAGCTACAGCACTAGCGACAGATTTAGCTGGATATAAATTTGAGGCCTAGTATTTAGGCGCTGCGTGACAGGTATGGGTTTAGTGACAGAATTAGACTTGGAAATACACAGTAGCGGGTGTGTGTGAAGTTATTCTGAATGACCCAATGTGCACCTTGAATATTATATACCCTTTTAGGGATAGATTTCAAATAGCTCTGATATAGCAGAAACCACTAAATTATGAAATTGCTAAATTGGGAATTGTATTTCAACCCAGAACAAGAAATGTGCTTGAACGGACACTAAATAACTCGCCCAGCTACAGCACTAGGGACAGATTTAGCTGGATATAAATTTGAGGCCTAGTATTTAGGCGCTGGGTGACCGGTATGGATTTAGTGACAGAATTAGACTGGGATATGGCCAAAAAATAAACAGACTATTGCTGGTTAAATGCACTTGGTGTGACAGCTTCACCCTGATGTAGGCTTTAGCCAAAAAACAACCACACCATTGAGGGTTAAATGCACTTGGTGACAGGCGCAGCTTGCCCCTGATTTAGTATATGGCCAAAAAATGAACAGACTATTGCTGGTTAAATGCACTTGGTGTGACAGCTTCACCCTGATGTAGGCTTTAGCCAAAAAACAACCACACCATTGAGGGTTAAATGCACTTGGTGACAGGCGCAGCTTGCCCCTGATTTTGTATATGGCCAAAAAATGAACAGACTATTGCTGGTTAAATGCACTTGGTGTGACAGCTTCACCCTGATGTAGGCTTTAGCCAAAAAACAACCACACCATTGAGGGTTAAATGCACTTGGTCGCAGCTTGTGCTGGCGCACCACAAGACACAAAATGGCCGCCGATCACCCCAGAAAAATGTGACTGACAAACGGTCTGTGCAGCCTAAAAACAGTGAGCAATTGAGGATCAGCAGCTCAATGATCCACAGCTGCAGATCGATCAGTTAATCAAGTCCTTTGGAGGAGTTAATCTGCCTAATCTCGCCCTACTGTCGCAGCCGCAACCTCTCCCTACGCTAATCAGAGCAGAGTGACGGGCGGCGCTATGTGACTCCAGCTTAAATAGAGGCTGGGTCACATGGTGCTCTGGCCAATCACAGCCATGCCAATAGTAGGCATGGCTGTGATGGCCTCTTGGGGCAAGTAGTATGACGCTTGTTGATTGGCTGCTTTGCAGCCTTTCAAAAAGCGCCAAGAAAGCGTCACAAAAGCGCGAAGAAAGCGACGAACACCGAACCCGAACCCGGACTTTTACGAAAATGTCCGGGTTCGGGTCCGTGTCACGGACACCCCAAAATTCGGTACGAACCCGAACTATACAGTTCGAGTTCGCTCATCCCTAGTTATAATGCGAATTATGCGGCCTTATATTTGGACGGGGGGGGGGGAACAGATACCCGCAAAACAGTTTCAACCTAATTTCCAAGACGAATCAGCGGTTCGAGAATATATGTCGCTCGTGCATATTTCGGGAAAGCATGAGGCTGACAACGCTTTATCCGCGGACCGGTCCAAATTTTTAAACGGCTACACATTGTTTGCTTTTTATTTATCGCCAAATCAAGAACCCGGCGGTCATTTCTCGCTAGTAAAAAGCGGAAATCTCAGAGCTAAATTGTAAACACTATTAACATGATTGTGTATTCAGTTCATGAAAACATTATTGAAATAAATAATAGAAGGAAAGTTTTATATGCTTCTCAATAAAAATGAATAATTATGAAATTACACATGTTATTAAAACCAACTTTCACGCCCGTCGCATATTTAAATGTGTATTTCCGTGCGATTTATTACCTAAAAATAAAATCATCGACCGCCCGGCGGCCTACATTGTAAATACGGACAATTCGTATAAGCGGGGGGCGACTCTGGTTTTTAATTATATTACAGCCTGACGATGTATCTATATCGAGTGAGCTATTTCCTGCTGAATTTATAAAATTTTTATACAAAAATTCTAAGACTATAAGGTATCTAAACAGACAAATCCAGGACGTCGCTAGTTCGGTCTGCGGCTATTACTGCATCTATATCTTACATTGTATAGCTAAAGGAATACCTTTTGAAAGTGTATTAAAAATGTTTACGAGTGATCTTAGAAAAAATGATCGTGTTGTGCGCTCCTTTGTAGCGAAGCGCATGAAATAATTATGTATACGCTGTTGTAATTACACACAAACTTATCGGCCCTTAAGTGGTTGTTAAAAATGTAAGTTGACGTGTTGTAAATAAAGAAAAATGTATAAAACTTTTTAAAATGATTAAAATTTTGTCATCCTTGATTTTTTACCATTGCTATTATAATTAAAAGACGCTCGGCCGTGTAGTATACGTCTTTTGGACATGACCGGGCATGCCAATATATAAAAGGCATATTAAAATTATATCAAAGTGATATCAAATCACAAAAGGACATAAAAGTGGTATAAAATTGTATCAAAAGGGCATGCCAATATATAAAAGTTATATCAAAATGATATCAAAGTGATATCAAATCACAAAATGACATAAAAGTGGTATAAAACTGTATCAATATGTTATAAATGAGATATAAAGTGTTAATAAAAGCTTATCATTTGATAAGGACTTATAAAGTGATATGTAAAGCTTATCATTTGATATAAAATTTATATTAAGCCATTTTTCTTTCCAGTAGCATATGCAATATGTGTTGGCGGTGATACAGCCAATCACAATCATTTTGTTTCCTGAAAAGAGATGCTATAAAAATATGGATAGATACTGCATAGTATTTGCCTCAGCTGTTGAAATGATACCAATAGTTTTTGTGTTAACTCTGCTATAGACAGATCCCGAGAAAATTAACACCTCTAAGGTTGTCACAGCTGCTACCTGATATTAATGTGTGTGTGGTCTTGTAGGAAATGAGAAGTTTGATGTTAGGATGTAAGGGCCGTGAGTTTCAGGTAACAGCTGTCGTCCTGTGCTATGCTCATAACCCACTTCAAGTTGTAATCTACAATACGCTTGTGGACCTGCGGGAAAATGTACATTTATAGCAGGAATGTGACATTTCAGGTTTTTAATTCAAATTCAGTGTGTTGACTCAGCTGTCCGGTGTGGTGGGAGTAAAATTACACTCATGTATATGAGCCACACACCCAATGGGGGTAGATTGAACTTACTCTTCATAGACATGCATACACTGTAAGCTTGAGCCTGCAGTTATAAGAGCGCTTTTAATTTACATGGTATAGCATTATAATGAAATTTATAAAACATTTTAAAATTATTAAAATTTTGTCATCCTTGATTTTTTATCGTTGCTATTATAATTAAAAGACACCCGGCCGTGTAGTATACGTCTTTTGGACATGTCCTGGCATGCCAATATATAAAAGGCATATCAAAATGATATCAAAGTCATATCAAATCACAAAAGGACATAAAAGTGGTATAAAACTGTATCAAAAGGGCATGCCAATATATAAAAGGCATATCAAAATGATATCAAAGTGATATCAAATCACAAAATGACAAAAAAGTGGTATAAAACTGTATCAAAATTTTTAAATGGGATATAAAGTGTTAATAATAAAAGCTTATAATTTGATAAGGACTTATAAAGTGATATAAAAAGCTTATCATTTGATATAACATTTATATCAAACCATATAAAATGATAGGAAAATCAAATCAAAGTGGGAGGCATTTAGGCGTGGTTTGGGGCGGCGAGGGGAGAGAATGGGGCGTTTCTGGGAGGGGTTAAGGTGTGAAAAAGGGGCGAGGCACCTGTCACTTTGAGTTTGACGAGACATGTCCCACTATACTACTGACCCCGATTCAGGAGACATGGCTACCCAAGAGACATATCCAAATCCTGGGTCTCTTCTGTGGTCTTGCGACAGGCACGTGGGCTCCTCTGGTGGAGCATACTGTGAAGAGGATTAACAGCATTTCTGGGTTTGGCAGTACTTCTGGAAATATTTTTTTTTTATTATTACATCAATGATTCAGCTTCTTTTTCTGAATTGCTTAATAGCAGTTGTAGATTTGAAAGACGCTTATTATCATCCGGATTATCACAAATTCCTAAGGATAGCAATCCACATAGGCGGTCAGCTGCGTCATCTGGCACACAGGTACTTCCCTTCGGGCTATCTATGGCTCCAAGGGTTTTTACCAAAGTAATAGCAGAGATGGCCTCGTAAATAAAAGAAAAATATATCATATTCATTCCTTCTCTGGAAGACTTTTTGATCTTGGCAAAGTCATTCCAAGATTGTACAGTAGCAGTTCAGGAAATGGTGAGGACTCTGGAATACTTAGGATGGATTATAAATATCAAAAAATCCAGAATGACACTGAAAAGACATCAGATGTTCCTGGACCTTCTTCTGGACTCAGAAATCCAAAGAATTTATTTACCAGAGCAGAAGGTGCTACAAGTCCAGTCAAGGTCATGGATTTTGACAACTCCAAAGCTGACAAAGGCAATGTCGATTCTGGGGTCCGTTGTTTCCTGTATTCCAGCAGTAGAGTTGGCCTCATTCAAATCTTGACAGCTTCAGGCAGAAATTCTGTCAGCCTTGAAGAAGAATGGAGGTTACTTAAAGGCCAGATTGCAGATCTCCGGCGGGACCCTGAAGGACCTATCCTGGTGGGGGAAACGAGAGAACCTACTCTCATGGTTTGTAAACCACTGAGGTGAGAGGCTCCATCTTTATATTCTGTAGGTCTCCTCTCTCCTCCATTTTCCAATAACAGACATGGTAAATTAAATGATGGCATTAAAAAATACAACTAAAAAATAAAGGCAAGTTCTCATATGGCTATATAAATGAAAATTTATGGGTATTGGAACGTGGGGAGGAAAAAAACAAAAAAGGAAAACCAAAAACGGGCCCAGTACTTAGGAGGTCTATTGAAATATAATAAAGGTTATTTTTAAACGTTTTTCTCAGACAGTTAAACCCAAAATGAAGAGTGGATCATAAAAAGATAATAGGTAAAAAGAACAGATAAAATAATCTTTATCACAGGTCCACCTCTACCCCTATCCTTATCTCTGCCCCCTTCATTGATCTCATGGTGGTATCATCAGAGGTCCTTCAGTTCTTGCTGTGCAGCAGATACAGGCTACTGTTGACCTCACTGATCGGACCCTTTAGTTACAGAGGTGACCCTCCCCCTCCCAGTGAGTATGGGGCCTATTAATGAGAAATGTTCAGTGTTCTCCGACTCCTCCTCACCTCAGAAGCCGAGCCCTATAGTTACCTAGGAGACTGACCCCACCCAGAGAGTATGGGGCCCGGGGCCTAATAATGAAAAATGTCCAGTGTCCTCCAGGCTCCACCTTACCTCACAGGCTGGGCCCTATAATTACCAAGGAAACTGGGGTGGCAGTAAAGGGTGGAGTACATAGTTACATAGTTAATACGGTTGAAAAAAGACAAACGTCCATCAAGTTCAACCAAGGTATAGGTTGGGACGCAAATCCCAGAAGGAAGTGAGACTCAGATTTCTACACATTTTCATAAGCATTTATATTTTTTACTTTTAAGAATTCGTCTAAACCCTTTTTGAAACTGTCCACTGCTCCTGATGTGACCACGTCCTGAGGAAGTCTATTTCACAGATTCACAGTTCTCAGAGTAAAGAAGCTTTGACGCTTCTGGAGACTGAACTTTTTCTTCTTCAGTCGGAGGCAGCGCCCCCTTGTCTTTTGAGCACATTTTACATGGAACAGCTTTTCGCCATATTTTTTGTATGGCCCATTTATATACTTGTACAGGTTAATCATGTCCCCCCTTAGTCATCTCTTCTCAAGACTAAATAAATTCAATTCTTTCTTCATAACTAAGACCCTCCATGCCTCTTATCATTTTAGTCGTTCTCCTCTGTACTTGTTCCAGCTGCAGTGCAGAGGAGAGCACTAGCGCTTTGTAAAGTGGTAGTATTACATCCCTCCCCGTGTAGTAGTGTGGCTTGTCATGGTTCACATTTTCTGTAGAGAACCGGTGTCCCCTGACTGTCCTGGTGAGGTGGTAGTTTAGGGTGGAGCAATAGTATAGTAGAGGTTGTCATCATCTGGATTTTATGTAGAGAACTGGAGCCCCTGACTGGCCTGGTGAATCTAGGAGAAGCCCCTGAATCTAGGAGAATGAATGGAGCAGGGGCCCGGCGTGAGCTCAGCTCTCTCCAGTCTCTTCTATAGGAGTTCTGGACACAGCTGAGCACAGCCCAGAGGTGGGACCTGCATCTATCAAACATTTATCTCCTGTGGATCCACCTGAAATCTCCATTTTGGGGCCCCAGGAATCCATGTGGTGGGAGCTCTGAGAAGCGGGGCCCCTCCAGGCTCAGGAAGTGTGGTTCTGGAGGTAACATCTGGTCTTGTCCCCTGGATGATTTCCTCTCCTCTTCTAATAAAAGCGCCTGCAGTACTAGAAGCCTCCAGCTCTTTTCTTGAATGACCACCAAGGATGGACAGGAAGGAGATCATCAGAAGATTATTAGACTTCACCTCTCCATTCAGCAGGGAGATGATCTCCAAGGAGAACTTTTCTAGATTTCTCTCCTCTTTATTGTATTCTGTAAAAAGTCAGACATCTGTGTCCAATAGTCATGTTGTAGGAGCCATGAGACGGTAAGTAGGCACGTTGAACCCAAGAGAAGAGGGCCGGAGGAGAGCAGATGGCCCCTGAATGGGTTTATTCCCTAAGTGTCTCTCTCCATCCGCAGGAGTACACAATAGTGAAGAAGACATCAGGAGACTGTGTGACTCCCATCCATCTTCAGGAGTCAGGAGGGCAGAGCAGGACCTCTCACAGAGCCTCCCCCTCAGATCCTAGAACTCACCTACAAGATAATTGAGCTGCTGACTGGAGAGGTGACATTGCTGGGAAATTCTCCAGTAACAGCACTGGCGGGTTCTGGGTGATGACGGTGTCATTGTGTTGTCAGGTTCCTATAAGGTGTCAGGATGTCACTGTTTATTTCTCCATGGAGAAGTGGAAGTATATAGAAGTATGTCTGTGAAGGTTCTCATTTATCCAGGTCATGGTATATATCTGTAAAGAATAATTCAAGGCAACTGAACGTACTGTAGGTTTCTTGAAAACATTTCACTCGTTCTTCCAACGAGCTTTCTCAATTCTGAATGATTGTACAAAAATTCAGGGAATAAATATGTAACTGAATCCACATCTGGTAATTATACCCAGCATTGGGTCAAAGGTGTTGATTCCATTATCCTAATTGGAGTCAGTAGGTGATAAAGACTTCCCATAAAAAGGTGTCAAGACAGCATTGTCTGCCACATACAATGCTGTCTTGACACCTTTTTCTGGGAAGTCTTTATCACCTACTGACTCCAATTAGGATAATGGAAACAACACCTTTGACCCAATGCTGGGTATAATTACCAGATGTGGATTCAGTTACATATTTATTCCCAGAATTTTTGTACAATCACTCAGAATTGAGAAATCTCGTTGGAAGAACGAGTGAAACGTTTTCAAGAAATCTACAGTACGTCCAGTTGCCTTGAATTATTCTTTACAGATATAAGTATATAGAAGGACACAAGTATCTGTACAAGGAGGCCATGATGGAAGAGCACCAGCCTCTTATATCACAAGGTAAGACCCGTCATGTGCAGTTACATGTAAAGGAGAACCTCCAAAGTTTCTTCTCACTTTACATTAGAGGCTATGTGTTCTTTTTATGTCAGTCATATCTGTAAGGCTCCAGTCACATGATGGGAGAGTGTCCTATTGGCCTCCATCGGGCCGGTATAGTAGACTACACTGCTCTATCAGAGATGTCCTGTAAAATCCATGTTCCGCAGTGCATACATGGTAGATATAAATAAAGCTTATGGGTAATGTCCGCCACTGTATGGAGCCTGACGCCGGAGCTTCTATCAGAGGGAGATATTAGGAAACACGTTTTATTAGATTTTTTCCAACAATTTTACAAACACAGAAATCTAGGATACAGAGCCATCATTGAGAAAAACTTGGGCGTAATCAGCAAATTAAATATTGTAATTCACAGGAATAAAATTGGTAGAAAGAATTTAGATTGAACTGCACGACGTGATCATGCTAGCCGCGTGCAGTTTTGCTATCACTAATGACGTCACTGGGTGCGGCCAGCATGATCATGTGGTGATGTCTTCACGCTCACTGCATGTGCTTTGGCTGGTGTTCTTCAATCAAGACGGAGTGGACAGCCTCTCCGTGATCAAGTGGATGAGGTGAGAATAATTTTATTTTCAGCCATTATAGGAAAAATTGATTTGTTTCCACGAAGCACAAGGAAATTTGGCTTCGCGGCTAATCAAGTTTTTCCTAAACTTCGGATCAAATTCTGTTATGTATGCTTCAATTCACTCAACACTCAGGGTGGCATAAACAGCATGACAGCTGCGTAAGTATTAACAAAACCAGCTTTCTTGAACAGGTAAGAGGAATGTCTGTATTTTTCATAATGACTGGGGAGGTCCATAAAATATGTCAAAATGGTTTCTCTCCTGTGTGACATCTCTCATGTATAACAAGATTTGATTTATCTGAAAAGCACTTCCCACACTGTGAACATGAATATGGTTTCTTTCCTGTGTGTTTTCTCTCATGTGTAACAAGAACTGATTTATGTGTAAAACATTTCCCACATTCTGAACATGAATATGGCTTCTCTCCTGTGTGAATTCTTTCATGTACAATAAGAGTTGATTTATCTGTGAAACATTTCCCACATTCTGCACATGAATACGGCTTCTCTCCTGTGTGACATCTCTCATGTATAACAAGATTTGATTTATCTGAAAAGCACTTCCCACACTGTGAACATGAATATGGTTTCTTTCCTGTGTGCCTTCTCTCATGTGTAACAAGAACTGATTTATGTTTAAAACATTTCCCACATTCTGAACATGAATATGGCTTCTCTCCTGTGTGAATTCTTTCATGTATAATAAGAGTTGATTTATCTGCAAAACGTCTCCCACATTCTGAACATGAATACGGCTTCTCTCCTGTGTGACTTCTCATATGTATAGTAACAGTTGATTTATCTGTAAAACATTTCCCACATTCTGAACATGAATATGGCTTTTCTCCTGTGTGACGTCTCTCATGTCTAACAAGAACTGATTTTTGTGTAAAACTTTTCCCACATTCTGAACACGAATATGGCTTCTCTCCTGTGTGAATTCTGCCATGGTTAACAAAACTTGATTTACCTGTAAAACATTTTCCACATTCTGAACACGAATACGGCTTTTCTCCTGTGTGAGTTCTCCCATGTTTAACAAGATATGATTTACATGTAAAACACTTACCACATTCTGAACATGAATATGGCTTATCTCCTGTATGACTTCTCTGATGTATAACAAGACTTGATTTTTGTGTAAAACATTTCCCACATTGTGAACATAAATATGGTCTCTCTCCTGTGTGACACTTCTCATGTTTAACAAAATGCGATTTCTGGGTAAAACAATTTTCACATTCTGAACAGGAGCATGGTTTCTCCCCTGTGTGAATTCTGCTATGTATTGAAAGCCTTGAGAAAGGTTTCACAGTAGTAAACCATTTACACTCTTTCTGACCTCTACTTAGGGTAGCAATGTGTGATTTATCAGGACAAGGTTCGTCATAATTAGTGGAATTATATGACAGATCGGTACTGTAAAGTCCGGAATGTACATTAAAGGAAATAAGGTTTTCTCCTGAAAAGTGCTGCATGATATCTTCCTCTTCTGCTTTAATATTCAGTGATAACATGAACTTTCCATCAGAATTCGTATTCAGGTCCTCTGTTAAGATAAAAATTGAAATCATTTTTTTTTCTTCAAAACTACACAATAAATAACATTCTTATTAGGACTCATGGACACGACCATATGTTCAGTCTGCATCCAATTGGATTCATTTTAACCACCTCCGGACCGCCTAACGCAGATCCGCGGTCCGGAGGCGGCCGCTGCAGGCAGACTGACGCATATACGCGTCATCTCGCGAGATGGCGCGCTTAGCCGGCCCGCGCATGCGCAATGCGGGCCGGTATTTCTTCAAGGGGGGTCGCGTCATCAGCTTGCCAGCCAATGATCGTGGCTGGCAAGCTGATGATTTTTAAAAAATCTAATCAAAGGCCAGATAACAGATCATATTAGCAAATATGATCTGTTATATGGCTGCCCTGCTCCTCTGCTGGTCCTTTTGGTCAGTTGGATCCAGCAGAGGAGCAGGCTTCACAGTGAGTACACCAAACACCACACACTAGCCCCAGATCACCCCCTGCACCCCAATTAACCCTTTGATCACCCCTTTGATCGCCCCTGTCAATCACTAGTGAAAGGAAAAAAGTGATCAGTGGTCAACTGTCACTTTTTTTTTTCACTGGTAGTGACTGTTAGGTTTTAGGATAGTTTAGGCCCCTTGGTTAGGTAGTTTAGCGATCGGTTAGCGCCCAGCCCACCGCACCGCAGTCCCTTATTCGCTGATTAGCGTATCGCTAATCAGCATTTGTACTTTTATAGTATCTGTAAGTGATCAAAACTGATCACAGTCAGATCTATAATAGTATTAGTGTCACTTTAGTTCGCCCTCCACCCAAAACGCAGTGTTTGCCCGATCAGTTTTGATATTTTTTATCAACCGCAGCGGCCTCCGGTACTTCGCTAGCCTCCCATTTGTAAGACAGGCTTGCTTTTTTTCTTGGGTAGTCTCAGGGAATACCCCTAAATTTAGTTGCCCAAATGTCAAACAGGGGGTATTCTTCTGAAGAGGCCTACAGGCTTCTGACCCAGTCGGATGAGGAATGGGAACCCTCATCTGACGAATCTAGCGGGTCAGAATATGAACCTGTAGAAAGCAGTGGCACTCTGACCCAAAGTTCGGACGAGGAGGTTGAGGTCCCTGATAGCACCAGGCGTACCCGGCCCCGTGTCGCTAGACCACAGGTTGCGCAGGATCCGCTTCAAGGGCAGCAGAGTGGGGCTGGCGCTGTCGGATTACGTGGTGAGGCATACACCAGCAGCGCAGCCCTCCCTGGACCTAGTACCAGCACTGCCGTACAACCTGGTGAAGTGGCGAGCACCAGACGGGCAGTTGAAGCTGGTACGGTGGCACGTGCATTAGTTACCCCGTCGCAGCCACCGCAAAGACGGGCCCGTAGACCCCCTAGAATCCCTGGGGTGCTGGCAAACCCTGATTGGCAGTCCCCAACTTCAGCCGCACCTGTAGTTCCCCCTTTCATCGCCCAGTCTGGAGTTCGGGTTGAGACAGCTCAGATCGGTTCGGCCCTGGGATTTTTTGAGCTGTTCTTGACAGCGGAGCTCTTGGACATAGTCGTGGCCGAAACAAACCGGTATGCCACACAATTTATAACCGCCAACCCGGGAAGCTATTATGCCCAGCCTTTCCGGTGGAAACCAGTCCAAGTTTCCGAAATTAAAACTTTTCTGGGCCTTCTCCTCAACATGGGTCTAACCAAAAAGCATGAATTGCGGTCATATTTGTCCACAAACCCAATTCATCACATGCCCATGTTCTCTGCTGCTATGTCCAGGGCACGTTTTGAGGCCATCCTGCGTTTCCTGCACTTTAGCGACAACACCACCTCCCGTCTCAGAGGCCACCCAGCCTTTGACCGGCTCCACAAAATTCGGCCCCTCATAGACCATTTCAACCAGAAATTTGCAGATTTGTATACCCCAGAGCAAAACATCTGCGTTGACGAGTCCCTAATACATTTTACCGGGCGCCTTGGCTTCAAACAATACATCCCAAGCAAGCGCGCCCGGTATGGGGTCAAATTGTATAAGCTCTGTGAAAGGGCCACAGGCTATACCCACAAATTTCGTGTCTATGAGGGAAAAGATCAGACCCTGGAGCCGGTCGGTTGCCCTGACTACCTGGGGAGCAGTGGGAAGACAGTCTGGGACTGTCACCCTTATTCGGCAAGGGATACCATCTTTATGTGGACAATTTCTACACAAGTGTGGCCCTCTTCAGGCATTTGTTTCTAGAACAGATTGGCTGCTGTGGGACCGCGCAAACTAGTCGCGCGGGCTTCCCCCAACGGCTCGTTAACACCCGTCTTGCAAGGGGGGAGAGGGCTGCCTTGTGTAACGAAGAACTGCTCGCGGTGAAATGGAGAGACAAGCGTGACGTTTACATGCTCTCCTCCATTCACGCAGAAACGACAATACAAATTGAGCGAGCAACCTGTGTCATTGAAAAGCCCTTCTCAGTCCACGACTATAACCTTCACATGGGGAGGGGTGGACTTCAATGACCAGATGTTGTCTCCGTATTTAGTTTCTCGCAGACCAGACGCTGGTATAAGAAGGTGTCTGTATATTTGATTGAATTGGCTCTGTATAATAGTTTTGTTCTCTACAGTAAGGCAGGGAGAACAGGATCCTTCCTCAAATTTCAGGAAGAGATCATCAAGAACCTCCTGTACCCAGGAGGTTACGTGGCCCCATCCACCAGTGTAGTTAGCCGTCTACACGAGCGACATTTTCCCATTGTCGTTGCCGGTACCTCAACCCAACCGTCACCCCGAAAAAGATGTCGTGTCTGTAGCAGGAGTGGAATAAGGCGTGACACCCGCTATTTCTGTCCTGACTGCCCTGACCACCCTGCCCTATGCTTAGGGGAGTGTTTCCGGAAGCACCACACACAGGTACACCTAGTATAAGGATCACATCTCACCAGGATAGGCACACAGGGCTATTAGGGCCCATTCACACAGAGCTGCTGCTGCAAACGTCTCCTTTCACCTGGGACAAAGTGCATAACGCACTTCACCACATCTTTGGGCGATTTGCGCTTTGCACATTGTCCCATGGGGAAGGAGAGGTTTGTCCTATAAAGGTAATAAAAAAATAAATAAAATAAAATAAAAATAAAAAAATCACCAGTAAGCAAAAAGGTTAATGTTCAGTTCAAAAAGTTAAAGTTTATATGTTCTGTTCCAAAGTTAATAAAATTATTGCGTTGCGGCCTGGTTTTTTCTTTTTTTTTTTTTTTACCTTCCAGGTGGACCAACCGATCGACTAGCTGCAGCACTGATGTGCATTCTGACAGAAGCATTGCGCTGCTGTCAGATTACACGCAAGTCGGTGTATGCGGTGCTGCAAGACGAGATTTCTCCTCTGCAGTAAAAGATACGTTTGCCGAGGCATATGAGCTGAGGAGGAGGCAGTGTTCCTATGCTTTGGCAAACACTTTGTATATAAAAAATAAATAAAAAATCCCGGCAATGATTTATTCATCGATTGATGTGAATGGAGAAATCTGGTTTGCCAGGGCATACGAGCTAAGTGGGTATGGATGTTGGGCGGAGCTCCTATGTCCTGGCAGACGCCTTTCCTCTCCTTTTTTTTTTGGGCAGAGATTTTTTCATCCACATTGATCGATGCGAATGAAGCCGTTAATTTTTTTCTTTCAGCCCAGAGGCTGAACGGAAAAAAAATCTCATTACCTGTATGCTCAATATAAGGAGAATAGCAGAAACTCCTAATGCTGGCCATACATGTAATGATTGCGAAGACCCTCAAATGCCAGGGCAGTAAAAACACCCCACAACTGACCCCATTTTGGAAAGAAGACACCCCAAGGTATTCCGTGAGGGGCATATTGAGTCCATGAAAGATTGAAATTTTTGTCCCAAGTTAGCGGAAAGTGAGACTTTGTGAAAAAAAACAAAAAAAAATCAATTTCCGCTAACTTATGCCCAAAAAAAAAAATTCTATGAACTCACCAGGCCCCTCATTAATTACCTTGGGGTGTCTTCTTTCCAAAGTGGGGTCACATGTGGGGTATTTATACTGCCCTGGCTTTTTAGGGGCCCTAAAGCGTGAGAAGAAGTCTGGGATCCAAATGTCTAAAAATGCCCTCCTAAAAGGAATTTGGGCACCTTTGCGCATCTAGGCTACAAAAAAGTGTCACACATCTGGTATCGCCGTACTCAGGAGAAGTTGGGGAATGTGTTTTGGGGTGTCATTTTACATATACCCATGCTGGGTGAGCTAAATATCTTGGTCAAATGCCAACTTTGTATAAAAAAATGGGAAAAGTTGTCTTTTGCCAAGATATTTCTCTCACCCAGCATGGGTATATATAAAATGACACCCCAAAACACATTCCCCAACTTTTCCTGAGTACGGCGATACCAGATGTGTGACACTTTATTGCAGCCTAGGTGGGCAAAGGGGCACACATTCCAAAGAGCACCTTTCGGATTTCACTGGTCATTTTTTTGCAGATTTTGATTGCAAACTACTTTTCACGCATATGGGCCCCTAAATTGCCAGGGCAGTATAACTACCCCACAAGTGACCCCATTTTGGAAAGAAGACACCCCAAGGTATTCTGTGAGGGGCATGGCGAGTTCCTAGAATTTTTTATTTTTTGTCACAAGTTAGCGGAAAATGATGATTTTTGAATTTATTTTCTTCCTTACAAAGTCTCATATTCCACTAACTTGCGACAAAAAATAAAAAATTCTAGGAACTCGCCATGCCCCTCACGGAATACCTTGGGGTGTCTTCTTTCCAAAATGGAGTCACTTGTGGGGTAGTTATACTGCCCTGGCATTTTAGGGGCCCATATGTGTGAGAAGTAGTTTGCAATCAAAATGTGTAAAAAATGGCCTGCAAAATCCGAAATGTGCTCTTTGGAATGTGTGCCCCTTTGCCCACCTTGGCTGCAAAAAAGTGTCACACATGTGGTATCGCCGTACTCAGGAGAAGTTGGGGAATGTGTTTTGGGGTGTCAAATGCCAACTTTGTATAAAAAAATGGGAAAGGTTGTCTTTTGCCAAGATATTTCTCTCACCCAGCATGGGTATATGTAAAATGACACCCCAAAACACATTCCCCAACTTCTCCTGAGTACGGCGATACCAGGTGTGTCACACTTTATTGCAGCCTTGGTGGGCAAAGGGGCACACAAACTGCAACGTAGATATGGTGGTGTGCATGAGGGCTTAGACTGGAAATGGATCCATCAGGAAGCAGAGGTATAAGCCATTCATACTAAATCTATTCCTGGTTGTTGTTAAAAAACTGGATGTGAGATTCCAGCATTATTAACCCCTTAAGGACACAGGTCGTACAGGTACGCCCTTGTGCCCTGGTACTTAAGGACACAGGGCGTACATGTACGCCCTGTGTATTTTCGATCACTGCCGTGCGGCTGGCAGTGATCGGAACCCGGTGCCTGCTCAAATCATTGAGCAGGCACCTAGACTAAATGCGCGGGGGGGTCCTGTGACCCCCCCATGTTGGCGATCGCGGCAAACCGCAGGTCAATTCAGTCCTGCGGTTTGCTGCAATTTTTGCAGTTCGGTGATGCGTCATCAGCCGTTTAATCCTCTCCATACAGCGGTCCGTACGGACCGCTGTATGGAAAAGGTTAACAGCTCAGGGAGCTCCCTCCCTCTCCCATCGGGGGGCTGCTGTACCTTTGCAGCCCCCCGAATGGAGAGGGAGAGAGCTCCCAGGCAGCCCCCCAAGCCCCGTCCTTACCCTTCCCCGTCTGCGAAGTTCTGGCAACTACTGAGCAGACGGGGAAGGTTCCCATGGCAACAGGACGCCTTCTCAGGCGTCCTGCTGTCCATGGTTCTGAACAGATCTGTGCTGAAAGCATAGATCTGTTCAGACAAAGTGTAAGTAAAATACAGTACAGTACAATATATATTGTACTGTACTGTATTATGCAGACATCAGACCCACTGGATCTTCAAAAAGATCTTGAAAATAAAGTAAAAATAAAAAAAACACATTTATCACTGATTAGAAATGAAAAAAAAAATTTCCCTACACATGTTTGGTATCGCCCCGTCCGTAACGACCTGATCTATAAAACGGTCATGTTACTTTACCCGAACGGTGAACGCCATAAAAATAAAAAATTAAAAACTATGATGAAATTAGAATTTTGCCCACCTTACTTCCCAAAAAAGGTAATAAAAGTGATCAAAAAAGTCGCATGTACGCCAAAATTGTAACAATCAAACCGTTATCTCATCCCGCAAAAATCATACCCTGCCCAAGATAATCGCCCAAAAACTGAAAAAACTATGGCTCTTAGACTATGGAAACACTAAAACATGATTTCTATTGTTTCAAAAATGAAATCATTGTGTAAAACTTACATAAATAAAAAAAAGTATACATATTAGGTATCGCCGCGTCCGTATTGACGGCTCTAAAAATAAAAACTGTGTAAAAAAAGCCATTTTTTGTCATCTTCCGTCACAAAAAGTGTAATAGCAAGCAATCAAAAAGTCATGTGCACCCCAAAATAGTGCCAATCAAACAGTCATCTCATCCCACAAAAAATGAGACCCTACTTAAGATAATCACCCAAAAATTGAAAAAACTATGGCTCTTAGACTATGGAGACACTAAAACATTTTTTTGGGTTTTTTAAAATGAAATTATTGTGTAAAACTTACATAAATAAATAAAATTTTATCCATATTGGGTATCACCGCGTCCGTGACAACCTGCTCTATAAAATTACCACATGATCTAACCTGTCAGATGAATGGTGTAAATAACAAAAACAAACGGTGCCAAAAAAGCAATTTCTTGTTACCTTGCCGCACAAAAAGTGTAATATAGAGCAACCAAAAATCATATGTACCCTAAACTAGTACCAACAAAACTGCCACCCTATCCCGTAGTTTCTAAAATGGGGTCACTTTTTTGGAGTTTCTACTCTAGGGGTGCATCAGGGGGGCTTCAAATGGGACATGGTGTAAAAAAAAACAGTCCAGCAAAATCTGCCTTCCAAAAACCGTATGGCATTCCTTTCCTTCTGCGCCCTGCCGTGTGCCCGTACAGCAGTTTACGACCACATATGGGGTGTTTCTGTAAACTACAGAATCAGGGCCATAAATAATGAGTTTTGTTTGGCTGTTAACCCTTGCTTTGTAACTGGAAAAAAAATATTAAAATGGAAAATCTGCCAAAAAAGTGAAATTTTGAAATTGTATCTCTATTTTCCATTAAATCTTGTGCAACACCTAAAGGGTTAACAAAGTTTGTAAAATCAGTTTTGTATACCTTGAGGGGTGTAGTTTCTTAGATGGGGTCACTTTTATGGAGTTTCTACTCTAGGGGTGCATCAGGGGGCTTCAAATGGGACATGGTGTCAAAAAACCAGTCCAGCAAAACCTGCCTTTCAAAAACCAAACGGCGCACCTTTCACTCTACGCCCCGCTGTGTGGCCGTACAGTAGTTTACGGACACATATGGGGTGTTTCTGTAAACGGCAGAGTCAGGGCAATAAAGATACAGTCTTGTTTGGCTGTTAACCCTTGCTTTGTTAGTGGAAAAACTGGGTTAAAATGGAAAATTAGGCAAAAAAATGAAATTCTCAAATTTCATCCCCATTTGCCAATAACTCTTGTGCAACACCTAAAAGGTTAACAAAGTTTGTAAAATCTGTTTTGAATACCTTGAGGGGTGTAGTTTATAGAATGGGGTCATTTTTGGGTGGTTTCTATTATGTAAGCCTCGCAAAGTGACTTCAGAGCTGTAGTGGTCCCTAAAAATTGGGTTTTTGTAAATTTCAGAAAAATTTCAAGATTTGCTTCTAAACTTCTAAGCCTTGTAACATCCCCCAAAAAAAAAAAATCATTCCTAAAATAATTCAAACATGAAGTAGACATATGGGGAATGTAAAGTCATCACAATTTTTAGGGGTATTACTATGTATTACAGAAGTAGAGAAACTGAAACTTTAAAATTTGCTAATTTTTCCCAATTTTTGGTAAATTTGACATTTTTTATGCAAAAAAAATATTTTTTTTAACTTTGTTTTTTCATCACATATTGTACTTCATGACACTGGTAAAATAATCTCAGAATGGCCTGGATAAGTCAAAGTGTTTTAAAGTTATTACCACTTAAAGTGACACTGGTCAGATTTGCAAAAAATGGCCTGGTCCTAAGGTGTAATAAGGCTGTGTCCTTAAGGGGTTAATCTTTCTATAACTTCCTGACAAAGTCCAGGATTCTGCTCTACACCTGGTCATGACTTGTATCACATACAGTAAATTATGACTTGATAAAACTCAAAAATGTTAAATGCCTGATTATGTCTGGGAACCAGCCCACTGAGACGTCTGTGTCTGTATAATAATCATATGTGACATCGGAGCTTCCTGATAATCATTGATCTGATGACTGGAGTTCACCGACAGAAGGCCAAAAAACACCACAACCAAACATCTTTAACCTCCTAATGACAAGGCCTGGTTGTCATTTATGACCAATCGTTCTTTTTGTATTTTCATTGTCGTATTCCAAGACTCACAACATTTTTATATTTCGGATGATGTAGCTGTATGAGGGCTTGTTTTTTGTCTGCCGAGTTGTAGGTTTCAGAGGAAACATTTTGTAGTACATGTAATTTATTGTTCAGCTTTTATCAAATGTTATTTTTGGAGGAAAAGCAAAAGACCCAGCAATTCCGCTGTTGTTCTTTGTGGGTATTTGTGCTGCTTACCCCACAGTAAAAACAACAGATTAACTTTATTCTATGGGATTGTAACAAGGCAGTAATATCAAATATGTAGAATATTTTTCATATTTTAGTACTTTTGTATAAATACATCTGTGACGAATACCACATCTCGTGCCTGCTTGACGTCACCTACGTCGAGCTCACGAAACACGGTATGGTCACGGGTTACTAAAGCGTGATGTTACGCCCTCCAGAGGAGCAGGTAAGGTCAGCTTGGTACAGTTTACATATACATCTCCTGTCCACGCGGGCACAGAGAGGCAACAAGCTGAGAGAGCCTTTTCACTGGCGCAGTGAAAACAGCGCTGTCTCAGCCCGGGTATCTGCCACCAGCTTCTCGTTTAAAATATACCCGGTCCGCTAACGGGATTATATAGGGTGAGAAACCAACCCATGGTAGCTTATAACTAGGCCGAAAAACAGACCTGGGAATTTGGGATCGAGATACAAGATAGCACTAGATATAACACAATATACACAGAGAATATATACAGTGGTCTGAGGTTACAGATACAGGTGATATAGGTACTACAGGGTTAAGCAATTTTAGTAATTATAAAAATAAACGAGGTTGACAGGCAAATTTATAAGATTAGGCAGAGAGAGGCCAAGCAAGTTATAAGAGCTTCTAAAGCAAAGGCAGAAGAGAAATTAGCTTAGTCAGTGAAAGTGATAAGACATTCTTCAGATACATAAATGAAAAAAGGAAACTAAAACAAGGAATTACCAAATTAAAAACAAAAGAAGGAAGGTATATGGAAGAAGATAAAGAACTAGCTGACTGCCTCAATGAATACTTATGTTCAGTTTTTACAAAGGAAAATGAAGGAAAAGGACCTCAGTTAGGAAGGAAGACTAATGAATCTTTTGATGCATGTGTCTTTACAGAGGAAGAGGTTCTAAGTCAGCTGTCTAAAATTAATGCAAATAAGTCACAGGGGCATGGTGGGATACATCCAAAGCTACTAAAAGAGCTCAGAGGTGAACTAGCAAAACCATTAACAGATTTATTTAACCAAACACTGGTAACAGGAGTCATCCCAAAAGATTTGAAATGAGCAAATGTTGTGCCCATTCACAAGAAAGGTAGTAGGGAGGAATCGGGCAACTATTGGCCAGTAAGCCTGACATCAATAGTGGGGAAATTAATAGAAACCATACTTAAGGAGAGCATTGTGGAACATCTAAAGTCCCATGGATTGAAAGATGAAAAACAGCATGGGTTTACTTCAGGGAGATCATGTCAAACTAATCTTATTGATTCTTTTGATTGGTTGACTAAAATAATAGATGGCGGAGGTGCAGTAGACATCGCTTATCTAGACTTTAGTAAGGCTTTTGATACTGTCCCACATAGAAGGCTTATCAATAAATTGCAGTCTTTGTGCGTGGACTCCCATATTGTTGAATGAAATAGGCAGTCGCTGAGGGACAGACAACAGAGGGTTGTAGTCAATGGAGTATATTCAGACCATGGTCTTGTTACCAGTGCGGTACCTAAGGGATGTGTTCTGGGACACATATTGTTTAATATCTTTATCAGCGAAATTGCAGAAGGCCTCGATGGTAAGGTGTGTCTTTTTGATGATGACACTAAGATTTGTAACAGGGTTGATGTTCCAAATGGAAAAGGATTTAGGAAAACTAGAGGAATGGTCAAAAATCTGGCAACTAAAATTTAATGTTGATAAGTGCAAGATAATGCACCTGGTCGTAAATACCCAAGAGCAGAATATACAATCAGTAATACAGTCCTAACCTCAGTATCTGAGGAAAGGGATTTAGGGGTCATTATTTCAGAAGACTTAAAGGTAGCCAGACAATGTCATAGAGCAGCAAGAAATGCTAGCAGAATGCTTGGGTGTATAGGGAGAGGCATTACCAGTAGACAGAGGGAGGCGCTCATGCCGCTCTACAGAGCACTAGTGAGACCTCATCTGGAGTATTGTGCGCAGTACTGGAGACCATATCTCCAGAAGGATATTGATACTTTGGAGAGAGTTCAGAGAAGAGCTACTAAACTAGTACATGGATTGCAAGATAAAACTTACCAGGAAAGACTAAAGGACCTTAACATGTATAGCTTGGAAGAAAGACGAGACGGAGGGGAGATGAGAGAAACTGCTAAATACATAAAGGGAATCAACAAGGTAAAAGAAAAACTGCTACAAGAGGACATAGTTTTAAATTAGAGGGGCAAAGGTTTAAAAGTAATATCAGGAAGTATTACTTTACTGAGAAAGTAGTGGATGCATGGAGTAGCCTTCCTGCAGAAGTGGTAGCTGCAAATACAGTGAAGGAGTTTAAGCATGCATGGGATAGGCATAAGGCCATCCTTCAAATAAGATAGGGCCAGGGGCTAATCATAGTATTCAGTATATTGGGCAGACTAGATGGGCCAAATGGTTCTTATCTGCCGACACATTCTATGTTTCTATAAGCAGAGAAAAAGTCAGTTACCGAGTAGTTGAAAGTTCTATGATGGTGGAATAGTCCTTAGCTGCAGTCACGATGTGACCCCCTTTCAGAGAAAGACCCTGCCCGCTGGCTTGCATGGGCTTATGACCTGTAGCTGGCCGCTCACCTCCCCGCCTATGGGTAGGGTCCACCCCTCTGGTGCTGGCAGCAAATGACCCATAAAACCCCTTAGGGCTCATAGCCCCAGACCAGAATGTTGCAGGAAGATGGTTCCGGGCCCAATTGATCCGCCTTTGTTTCGGGCTACAACTAGAGTCCAAGCATGGTACCGCTATTTGGTTTCTGTGGGGAGATATGTATATC
This sequence comes from Bufo gargarizans, assembly GCF_014858855.1. NCBI lineage: Eukaryota > Metazoa > Chordata > Amphibia > Anura > Bufonidae > Bufo > Bufo gargarizans. Next base: position 681,532,227 of record NC_058081.1, read on the forward strand.
TCCCCTGCCGGGCATCCTAGCCTCAAACAAAGACAATGGGCAAGTTCATCGTGGCCACCGGGACACAAATATGTATCTGGTTTGCGCCTGTGATGGCCGGGCGATTCATAATTCCTTATGAAATATAGGTGCCAACATATCTGGGAGGCACCATTGATCCTGGCAAGGGCTGATATCTCCTGCTGGGGGTTTTCCTGCAGGATCCTGTGCGGTCTGACTGGAGGTCCCAGAACTTTTTTCATTTTCCATCATGTACCTGTATGAAGGCTTATTTTTGTGGGATGACTAGTTGTTTTTTGGTACCATTTAGGTTTACATTTCATACTCCAAGAGGTAGCAGCCTGGTAGTTCCCCTGCAGTGGAGTCCAGACATTAAAGGGTGCAAACAAGGGGAGCGGGTAACGCTCCTAGGAGAAGCCCTAAACAATACCTGTTCAAATGACACAGCGGATCCTCATCCACTTTGTTAGAGCTTGCTCCGGCCATGGATTCCACTAATCCACCCAAGGTGGGACTTCCTAAAGTATTCCTTGGTGGTTTCTGTTCTGGTTCTGAATCCACAGGCTGCAGCATCTGCACTACCACAGCAGCTCCTCCATTTGTAGGTCCTGGCCTGCATCTGCCACCATGCTATGAAGGAGAGCTTAAAGGGGTTCTGCACTTTCAATTAACTGATGATCTATCCTATGGATAGATCATCAGCTTCTGATCGGCCGGGGTCCGACACCCGGCACCCCCAGCCGATCAGCTGTTTGAGAAGGCCGCGGCCTTCTCACTGTTTACTGCCGGGCCGCCCGCCCACTGACGTCACGACTTGTATCAACTAGAGTGGGCGCGGCTAAGCTCCGTTCACTTGAATGGAGCTTAGCCGCGCCCACTCTAGTTGATACAAGTCATGACGTCAGTGGGCGGGCGGCCCGGCAGTAAACAGTGAGAAGGCCACGGCGCTGCTGGAGCGCCGCTGCCTTCTCAAACAGCTGATCGGCGGGGGTGCCGGGTGTCGGACCCCCACCGATCAGAAGCTGATGATCTATCCAGAGGATAGATCATCAGTTAATTGAAAGTTCAGAACCCCTTTAAGTATTTTCATGGATTCCACGATCAATGCACTGTTCACCTTGAGTTTTAGGCTCATCAGTTCTCTACTACCCAACATATCATCATATTCGGCCTGAATCATCGAACATCTCTCTGGAGAAGACTCATGGTGGCCACAAGAAGGCAGATCCTTGCCTGCAGGCATAAATATAAACCAGCGGGACATTCCAGTACTCACAAGACCTCATTTCCAGGTACTACTGGTGGCCATCTCTTTCCCAGGACGTCTCACACTTTGTTGCCTCTTGTGTTACATGTGCCCAGAACAAGTCTTCTAGGCAGATGCTTGCGGGTCTGATTCCCTCCTCAGAACAAGTCTTCTATGCTCAGGCATGCGGGTCTGCTTCCCTCCTCAGAACAAGTCTTCTAGGCAGAGGCTTGCGGGTCTGCATCCTTCCTCAGAAGAAGTCTTCTAGGCAGAGGCTTGCGGGTCTGCTTCCCTCCTCAGAACAAGTCTTCTAGGCAGATGCTTGTGGGTCTGCTTCCCTCCTCAGAACAAGTCTTCTATGCTCAGGCATGCGGGTCTGCTTCCCTCCTCAGAACAAGTCTTCTAGGCAGAGGCTTGCGGGTCTGCATCCTTCCTCAGAAGAAGTCTTCTAGGCAGAGGCTTGCGGGTCTGCTTCCCTCCTCAGAACAAGTCTTCTAGGCAGAGGCTTGCGGGTCTGCTTCCCTCCTCAGAAGAAGTCTTCTAGGCTGAGGCTTGCGGGTCTGCCTCCCTCCTCAGAACAAGTCTTCTAGGCAGAGGCTTGCAGGTCTGCTTCCCTCTTCTACCTAATATTCCATGGCAACATATTGGAATGGACTTTATTAGATTTACCGCTATCATCAGGATGCACAGTTATATGGGTGGTGGTGGATCGCTTTTCCAGGATGGCACAAGATGGCACTCTTTTTGAAGATGAAGTTGAAAAGTGTTTTTTTTTTGCTATGTTAATGATTTTGTTTCCAAATTTATCATTGGAACTTATTTAAAAAGTAAAAAAAAAAATCCCAAAACCACTCCAGTATACAGAGAAAAGTGTTTTTAAAAGATGATCCAAATCTAACAAGCAATGTGCGCCATTTGATAAATTTGGTGTTAAGTATGCCAAAACAGACTCAAGGAAAACTGACTTTATAAATGTTACCCTCATGGTAAATTCCATGTGTTGTCTCTGATGCAATCTGCCTCAAGATTCTGGAGGTCTCACTGCAGGTTGTTGGATGTCTAGGTATAGCAACAAACTTAAAAATTTCAGGCTCCAGCACTCACTTGTTGAAGTGTCAAGTTCTCCATCTTTATTAAACAATTGTGCATGGACAAATACAGGACTCACATTCTCTCTGGTGTGGGCTGTTGACGCGTTTCAAAAGGTTCTTATTCGTAACAGTCAGGTTGTTGGATGTCTAGTTGGACTTCTCTGTGAACCACCCGCAGTCCAATAGACAGATGGAGTGAGCTAATCAGGTTCTGGAGAATTATCTACGCCACTTTTTTCTTCTAGTCAAGACATCGATGCTTCGTTGGGCTGAATTTTCCTATAACAACGACTCACGTCTTTAGGCCATTCACCCTTTTATATTGTATACGGTCAGCACTCACGTATTCCTCTTTTCACTGCTGGCGCAGAGTCCTACCGCACTTCTCTCCTTGGGACAGGGTCTTCCAAGAATATTCTTTTTGAAGGGGTTATCCGGTAATAAATAATGAGGTCCTATCCACAGGATAAGTCATCAATATCTAATCAGTGGAGGTCTGACACCCGAGATCTCCACTGATCAGCTGATAGAAAAGACCAGCTTTCCCCGTGAGTGCTGCGCCCTCTTCCTAGGCCATGTGACGTCACAATACATTGGTCATATGACTTATACCAAGCACAGCCTCTATACTATGTACGGCGCCATGCTTGGAAAGCTGCTGGGAACCGGCTCTGATTGTATGGAAAAAAATCCGGAGGAGAGAGCATAAAGGCAAGCAATGGCAGCACCATGCAGGATTAAACTATGAATCAAAAAATAAATAAATGAGGGGGTACTTCAGCCTGTAGAAAAGTGGCATAACTTGAAATGACTGGGCCTCAGAGGAAATTTTTTTATCGAATCCTCTTCCCCAGCAACTTCTTCACATCCTCCTCTTCCGGTGCAGCCTCCACTCCTGCAGCTAGTCAAGATCACTCAGACCGGGCCGGCAGCCGCTCCATCCATTTCCTACAACTATATACTGTAAGTCATGTCACTGTCTATAATGTCATTGTACAATACTTGTCACGGATGATGTTACAGAAAACTAGAAGACACAAATGAAGATCCGACTGACTTGATCCAAAACTAAGGAACAAAAGGGTAAGCCCTGTAACAGCCCTAGCTCTCTCCCTTACTGCTCAGCCTATGCAAAAATCTCAATGGTAGAAAATTGCATACCCTCGTTCCTCGACTGTATGACACCTGAACACCCTATAATAGTGAGGGAACACTGTGCCGGCATACATACATAATTCCTCTGGGTAGCCATCTTGTATGCTTCTGACATATGTAAAAAAACAGTGAACTCTCATCTTCCTGAAGCCTGGGTCACCTATGATATAGATGGACACTTTTATTACCACTACTCTGTGAGGCCGGCTATAAAAGGTCATAAAGGCTATACCAGGCCCAGCTCATCCTGTCCTATAAGATAAAGATCAGCTCACTGTCAAGCCTGGCTGGAGCGTGACGTCATTAATTTCCAGGTCTGGTTTGAGGAGAGCTAATAGCCCTTAATTAGCTCTGGGCATAAAACCAGTCCACTTTCATATTTCATTTATGAATCAACTTATGCCCTTTCTGACACCAGATCCAGGCTCTACAGAGTATTGTGGTTAATTGGGTATCAAATATGACCAGAGGATGTGATTCTGTAGCTGACCTATGGGTGGTAGAAGAACTACAGGTCCCAGCATTACCGTGTGTGGTCTCATTCTGTAGGTAAATAAATAAGGATCGCAAATATGTATTCTGTATAAAAAATATGCCGATGTATCAGGGAGATACGGGCTTAAGTATAATCCTCATTGTAGGAACTGAACTCTGATGGGGTCATAACACACTTGGAAGCCAATCCCTATTCTTCACAGTCACTCTGCTGCCATTGGCTGACAGGAGTAAGTCTCCTGCCCATGGGAGAGTTAATAAAAATCCATGCACAAGGACAGAGGAGAGAGACCCATGGAACATCACCAGACACTTAATTGGACATTGACGGCATATCCCTGTATCAGAAGAACTTTGAGGGTCTCCCCTGATACATACTGAACGGGGTTTGCAAGGATTCAAAAAGGACATATGAACGACCATCTGAAACCCTGCAGAGAAACTAAGTATTCTTTCATCTTTTTCCCTTTCATTTGAACTGTCGTGATTATTTATATTGTTATTATTATTCTGTAGATTTATAGTCATTTTCATTAGATTTGTATGCACTGCTTTTTACTTCTTATTAAAGATTATAAAATCTAAATGGCCAAGTCTTCCATATTCTAAGCTGCTGAACAACGTACCTTGCCTTTGAAGAGACGTTACCAGGTAGTTAGTTAAACTGCATTTAGGAATTGTAGCTGGGGGTGATTGACTGCGGTTGGTCAGTAAGTGATATCCGGTTCATCCACTGATCTGTGTGATAGTGAATGACCCGGATAGTCGGCTCGTGGACCGGGAACCCACGAGGTGGCAGTTACCGAAGTGTAGTGGGGGGTGTTAGCCGGATGGTAATACCCTGGTCACGTGAGGGCTCTGTGTGTGCGCAGACTCCGTCACAGACCACTACGTCACAGCTGTGGGATCCGGAGCGATCGGATCCATAGTTCGTGACAGACACGACCACCGGCTCCCTACACTTAATACGGAGGGAGTCAGGGTCACCTAGGATCAAGCCTACAGGAAAACAGAAATAAAGAAACAGACTTATCTTGTGGATGCAGCAGTAACAGCTTCTAGCATCAGCACACTTCAGGAAGTTGTATAAACCGCAAGGTAAGGCAGTATGGGGAGGAGATATATAGGAAGGCAAAAACTGCTAATAGATGACAGCTGGGAGAGGGAGGAGAGATGTCAAAACGAAAGCAAAACAAAAGAAGATCATGCAGGAAGTACTGAAGAACGTCTATCAGAACTTCTCAAAGATCTGGTGGTGACAATACTATTGAGGGAGCCCAGCTGACAATAAAATCTTTTAGTCCTCCTCCTGGGTGGGCCCCATAGCAGCCGCTTCCCATATAGCTAAACCCCTGCTGTAAAACCTTCCTCCCAAAAACAGCATCAGAATCAAGCAGGAGCCTATAATACTTAAAAGTGTGTGGGTGCTCCAGTTGCTGCTCTGCAAATCTGGGAGAAAGAAGTGCAGGAGGTGGCCACCACCCTAGTGGAGCGAGAACCAAACCTGTCAGGGGGGTTAAGAATGAATAACTATCTAGACCCGTCCAGCAATGGAGCCGTTATGACTCTTATACTTTCCTTGAAATTGTAATTGAAAGTTCTCTGCTCCCCTACATTTAAAAGACCGAACTGATGTACGTTACCTGGAAGCTGCAGAAATAAATCTCTTAACCCAAGGATGTTCTGCTAGCTTTCTAAAGCCACATTTTAACCTTCAGAGTGGCTAGCCTCAAATGCTTATCTGGACTGCAGGAAATCTAAGATGTCTCGGGTAGATGGGGCTCCAGAGGGTCAGGATCCCTCCCTAGAAATGAAGAAAAAAACTTTCCACACTGTTAGATACTTTAAGGAGGTAACTAACTCTGTTCTCACTAATAGAGTGGACACAGCCCGATCTGACAAACCTCTTTAGTCAAAATTACCATCTCAATATCCATGATGGAAGAAGATGAGAAGGTCTGGGTGCAGCAGAGTTCCCTGATATAGAAGATCTCCTCTCAGATGGAATGGAGGTTCTACCACTAGCACCTGAATCCAAGTGGATCAAGATCTCTTTGGCCACTATGGGGCAGTCAGAAGGACTTAAGACAAAGTCGAATTCAAGATACCAATTCCGAGTGAAATATATACCGCTAGGGGTTGGTCCTCAGGATCTAACAGAGAAAATCTCTGCCTTTCTACAATCTTCTGGAACACACTGTCATTCAGCCACCACTCCCCCTGACCGAGTTTTTATCTGCTGAGGAAGTCGGCCACCATGTTGTTCTTCCCCCTTAGATGAAAATCTCCATGACTTGCTTAAAATACAAAATAAACACAGTCTCGGGGTGAACGATGGTAAGGAGCTTCATGTACTGGGGACCGATATATTGTTTTTGAAGTTGGAGGAGACCTGACAAGTTCTCAAATTCCAATGAATTGCCAAATATTTGAGCTGGAATGGGCCCCCACCCCAAGGGCTTGTGTCCGTCTTGTTACTATCGGTTTCAGGACTGACCATCAAGACCATGAGGACAGAGTTACTGACTTTGTTCCCTATAAGAGGGAAGCCCTGGATGTGGAGATAGAAGAGGCTGTCTAAAGAATTTGGGGAACCGTCCCCATTGAATTTCTGACTGAAGAGGTATTAAATGCATGTGGGATATAAGACTGCTAGAATTGCTGAGGACCAAGACAAGGACAGAATCTGAAGTCACTTTCTCCATTCATGATTCCTTACCTGTGGTGACATCTCCTGGAATGTCCTCCTCCACCTCACTCTTACACGGAGGATCGCCCATCATCCGCTCTTCTTCATCCTCCACTTTAATATCAGTCAGATCTTCCCCCTGATTTGTCATCTGTAACAATTCAGGACAATACAGCAGACAGGTGGGAAATCTAACAGATCCACAGAAGAGACCCCCACAATCTATGACCCCTCTATGACTGCAGGACCCCCCTATATAGAGGTGTATAGGGCTCAGCTCCATCTACCTGAAGGTTCTCCGGGAGCTTCTCCTCTGGACAGTCCTGGGAATACAGAGGACGGGGACATCTCTCTGGTGGATTTCTCCTCCTGGATCCATCTGTGAAGACACAAGCACACAGTGACTGAACACATGGCCTCCATTACATGTCACTGCACACACGTGTATACACTGCATATGACGGCTCTTACCTTGTGATATAAGAGGCTTGTGCTCCTCGATTACATGTCACTGAACACACGTCTATACACTGCACATGACGGCTCTTACCTTGTGATATAAGAGGCTGGTGCTCCTCCATTACATGTCACTGCACACACGTGTATACACTGCACATGACGGCTCTTACCTTGTGATATAAGAGGCTGGAGCTCCTCCATTACATGTCACTGCACACACGTGTATACACTGCACATGACGGCTCTTACCTTGTGATATAAGAGGCTGGAGCTCCTCCATTACATGTCACTGCACACACGTGTATACACTGCACATGACGGCTCTTACCTTGTGATATAAGAGGCTGGTGATCCTCCATTAGATGTCACTGCACACACGTGTATACACTGCACATGACGGCTCTTACCTTGTGATATAAGAGGCTGGTGCTCCTCCATTACATGTCACTGCACACACGTGTATACACTGCACATGACGGCTCTTACCCTGTGATATAAGAGGCTGGTGCTCCTCCATTACATGTCACTGCACACACGTGTATACACTGCACATGACGGCTCTTACCTTGTGACATAAGAAACTGGTGCTCCCCCATTACATGTCACTGCACACACGTGTACACACTGCACATGAAGGGTCTTACATTGTGATATAAGAGGCTGGGGCTCCTCCATTACATGTCACTGCACACACGTGTATACACTGCACATGACGGCTCTTACCCTGTGATATAAGAGGCTGGTGCTCCTCCATTACATGTCACTGCTTACACGTGTATACACTGCACATGACGGCTCTTACCCTGTGATATAAGAGGCTGGTGCTCCTCCATTACATGTCACTGCACACACGTGTACACACTGCACATGAAGGGTCTTACATTGTGATATAAGAGGCTGGTGCTCCTCCATTACATGTCACTGCACATGACAGGTTTTACCTTGTGATATAAGAGGCTGGTGCTCCTCCATTACATGTCACTGCACACACGTGTATACACTGCACATGACGGGTCTTACCCTGTGATATAAGAGGCTGGTGCTCCTCCATCATGGCCTCCTTGTACAGGTCCTTGTGTCCTTCTATATACTCCCACTCCTCCATGGAGAAATAGACAGTGACGTCCTGAACCCTTATAGGAACCTGACAACACAATGACACCGTCATCCTCCAGACCCCTCCAGTGCTGTTACTGGAGAATTTCCCAGCATTCCCAGCAGTGTCACCTCTCCAGTCAGCAGCTCCACCATCTTGTGGGTGAGTTCTAGGATCTTCTGCTCATGTATCAGGGGGTGAGGGGGAGGCTCTGTGATGGGGTGAGGGGTCCTGCTCCGCCCTCCTGACTCCTGGAGATGGATGATGGGAGTCACACAGTCCCCCGATGTCTTCTTCACTATTGTGTACTCCTGTGGATGGAGAGAGACACTTAGGGAATAAACCCTTCAGGGGCCATGTGCTCTCCTCCGGCCCTCTCCCCCTGGTACAACGTGCCTACTTACCTCCTCATGGCTCCTACAACATGACTATTGGCCACTGGTCACATGACACATCACTCACCATACTGGTGGCTGATCTTCAGGTTCTCCATCACTTGGAAGGTCTGGAGGCCGTTCTCCAGGACCCTGGACTCTTCCTATGATGGATTCTCCTTCCCGATGTCTGACTTGTTACAGAATACAATAAAGAGGAGAGAAATCTAGAAAAGTTTACCTCTCCGCTCAGCAGGGAGATGATCTCCAAGGTGAGGTCTAATATTCTTCTGCTGATCTCCTTCCTGTCCATCCTTGGTGGTCGTTCAGGAGAAGAGGAGAGAACTGGAGGAGCTGGAGGCTTCTAGTACTGCAGGCGCCTTTATGAGAAGAGGAGAGGAAATCATCCAGGGGACAAGACCAGATGTCACCTCCAGAACTGCACTTCCTGAGCCTGGAGGGGCCCCGCTTCTCAGAGCCCCCACCACATGGATTCCAGGGGCCCCAACATGGAGATCTCTGGTGGCTCCACAGGAGATAAATGTCTGATAGATGCAGGTCCCACCTCTGGGCTGTGCTCAGCTGTGTCCAGAACTCCTAGAGAAGAGACTGGAGAGAGCTGAGCTCAGGCCGGGCCCCGCTCCATTCATTCTCCTCTTGGAGGAAGGGGCCCCTCACCAGGACAGTCAGGGGCCAGCGAATGATGACAACCCCCACTATGCCCACTACTCCTCCCCCATCATACTAAGCTGAGGGGCGGAGAAGGATTCCTTGTGTGTAATGGAGGAGAATCTCCAGAGGTGACATGTCTGAGCTCTCCACCACACTGTCTCCTCACAGCTCATCTTACCTGCAGGCTGGAGGAATGGCTGATACCAGAGAGAACAAGAGCCCTGACTACCGACCAGGACCTGCCCAGTATCTGCTGCACTGCCAGAGCTGAAGGACCTGGGGTGACATCACCGTCATGTGATCATGGGGCGGGGCTCAGCAGTGGGGCAGAGAAGAGGTGGTGACAGACCTGCGGTGACGTCACTGTCATGTGATCAGTGCAGGGGGCGGGGTTCACCAGTGGAGAAGAGAAGTGGTGAAGGACCTGTGGGTGACATCACTTTCATGTAATCAGTGCAATGGGCGGGGCTGAGCAGTAAAGCTGATATGTGAAGGACTTGTGATGATGTCACTGTCATGTGATCAGGGCAGGGGTCACCAGTGAAGAGGAGAGAGAGTGAAGGACCTGTGGTGAGGTCACTGTCATTTGATTAGTGCAGTGGGCCGAGCTCAGCTGAGGAGAGAGAGCTGGTGAAGGACCTGTGATGTTGATCTGTAAGGTGTCCAGGGGCGGACTGAGAACCATCAGAGCCCCCTTACAGGCCCCACCCATGTTCTGCCACAAGCCCCACCCATGCGTATAGGCCCCTCCTGAGTGCTATCCTGTATACAGGTATGTATCGTGATTCACGACTAGGGTGGCCACTTGCTTCACCCCCAAAAAAGAGGACTTTCTAGGCCACACCCCCAACCCGATAAACTACGCCCCTCTCCAAGTAAGTTCCTGGCAAAAGAAGAAATACGTCACCATAGCGCTTTTGCTTTACTGGACTCTGCGGGATGGAAAAGCGCTGTATTATTAACCCATTTCAGCAGTCCTGAGTCCCCCATTCACAGTATTTATTAACCCCTTTCAGCAGTCCCCCATTCACAGTATTAACCCCTTTCTCTAGTCCCCTCTTCAGTGAAGGGGGGGACTGCTGAAGGGGTTAATAAATACTGTGAATGGGGGACATTTGAAAGGGGTTAATAATTACTGTTAAGGGCCCTCAGTAGTTATTAACCCCTTTCAGCAGTCCCCCATTCACACTGGTATTTATTAGACTTTTTTATAACTTATTTTTCACCCTGGCGCTGGAGCAGCAACAGCAGCACCGCCATCCCAGCCCAGTCCAGCCCAGCCCAGCCCAGCACGGTCCTTCAGTTTCTTTCAGACCAGACGTGGCTGAGACGTAAAGCTGCCTAGGCTACCACTTAACCCAAAACCACAACCTCAGCAAAGCTGTGTTCCTCAGAGTTCCCTTCCTAGTTCCCTTCCTTCTCCCGCAAATTCCACCACGCCAATTGAGTGGCGCAGAGCACTCGATCCGGAAGGAACACAGTGACGACTGATGTTATGTGCACGGCTGCGGCGAGCCCACGGACCACGTCCGAAGTGCCTGACCGGTCAGTCCGTTCCTGAAGGTGTCTGACCTGTTAAGTACAAGGAGGAGCAGCTCCTAAGCAGAGCTCTGCCTAGGTCACTAATCACATGACAATGACATCACCCAGGTCCTTCACCACCTCTTCTCTCCATTGCTGAGCCCCTGATCACATGATGCTGACATCATCACAGGTCCTAAAGATCTTATAATACCCACTGCTTTCATAACCTCTTCTCCTCCCCACTGCTCTATGCACTGATCACATGATGGTGACATCAGCCCCAGGTCCTTCACCACCTCCTCTCCCCACTGCTGAGCCCCGCCCCCTGATCACATGACAGTAACGTCACCCCAGGTCCTTCAGCTTTGGCAGTGCAGCAGATACTGGGCAGGTCCTGGTCACTAGTCAGGGCTCTTGTTTAGTGATGAGCGACCATTCTCAGCCGAATACCGAATGGCCGGAACGCATCATCAAACTCGGATCAGTCATAGTCAGGGAGAGCAGAGCGTAGGAAGGGAAAGGCAGTGTAGGGAGCGAAATTGACAGTTATTATTCTAAAAAAAGCTTTTCAAAGACCCAAAAGTCCTTTTAAGGACCACTGTGTGTGTCAGCAGCAAGATATTTCTCTTTACTACCTATTAGTAAATATTCTGTACATCATCCGCAGACTGTGTCTTTTTGCGTAAATTCAAATAATCAGCGCCAGGTTTATTGTCTATAGTGTGCGTGTAATACACATCCGTGACACATACAGTGCTCCATCCGAAAACTGTTTCTTTAGGGTAAATTTAACTAATCTGGACCTAATCTAGTGTCCATAATCTGTGGTGTTCTGTAACCAATACTGTACTACATCAGAAAACTGTGTCTGTATTGCAGATTCCAATAATCTGGACCTAATCTAGTGTCCATATTCTGTGTGTTTCTGTGACATATACTGTACTAAATCAGAAAACGGTGTCTTTAGCGGACTGTAAAACAATCTGCGCCACATCTAGTGACAAAACCATTAATATGAAGAAGGCGAGCTCTAAGGGACGTGGATGTGGGCGTTATGCTGATGGACAGAAAAAAAATATAACATCCACCCAGCTTCATGTCCAACTTAGCTGGGCGGCACAGGACAACACTGTCCAAGTCAGGGTTGGATTGCTGAAAATATTGCTTCCAGTTGGTTAAGCACCACCCTCTCTTCCACCAAGTCCAGTCTCTGTAACCAAGAGTCTGGTCAGCCAACTCCTCGCTCAGATCATCCTTCCTCCCACCATGGAGAGGCCTGCCTAATGAGTGATCCCACACTCGGATATTCCCAGGAGCTCTTTCCAGCGCCACTATTACATTTGGCCCTCGCGGCCAGCATGCTTGAAGAGGGATATTGTGCCCTGATTCCCAACCTCTTGAGCCTTCACAGTCTCAAGAAGATGACGGTGGTGAACGGCAATCATTCGTTCACGAGGTGGATGATGATGAGACACAGTTGTCAATCACTGAGGTTGTGGTTAGGTCAAGTCAGGAGGATGAGCAGAGTAAGGAAGTGGAAAAAGAGGTGGTGGACGATGAGGTCACTGACCCAACATGGGAAGGTGAAAAGCCGAGCGAGGACAGCAGTACAGAGGGGAAGGGATCCGCAGCACCGCAACAGACTGGAAGAGGCAGTAGGGTTGCAAAAGAAGTCGGCCCACACCAAACAGGCCCGCAACCGTTACACCGAGCCCCCACCCATGCGTAAATCTCCCTTGCCAAGCGGTAGGTGTTCCGCAGTATGTCGCTTTTTTGAGGAAGGTGCAGACGACAAGAGTGGTAGTTTGCAACCTGTGCGGTACCAAAATGAGCCAGGGTGTGAACACTAGCAACTTCACCACCACCAGCATGATCTGCCACATGGCATCCAAGCACCCTACTAAGTGGACCGAATGCCTGGGTCCACAATCTGGGTCTGCGGGTCACACCACTGCCTCCTCTTTTCCTGTGTTACGCACTGCTGCCAATCCCCTGTCGAAGATGCAGGCCCGGGTGCCCCTCGCCCTGCACCTGGACCTTCACATGAACCATTAGCAACAACATCCACTTCCCTGTCCCAGCGCAGCGTCCAAATGTCCATAACACAGTCATTTGAACGCAAGCGCAAATACCCACTTACCCACAGGCCATAGCACTAAATGCGCAACTTTCAAAATTACTGGCCCTTGAAATGTTGTCATTTAGGCTTGTGGACACTGAGGACTTCCGCAGCCTGATGTCGGCGGCCGTCCCTCGGTACGCAGTCCCCAGCTGCCACTATTTTTCATGGTGTGCCACGCCTGCCTTACACCAGCATGTGTCCCAGAACATCACCCGTGCCCTGACCAACTCAGTTACTGGAAAGGTCCACTTCACCACTGACACATGGACAAGTGCTGGTGGCTAGGGACGCTACATTTCCCTGACCGCACACTGGGTGAATCTTGTGGAGGCCAGGAGTGAGTCGTACCCTGGGATGGCTCAGGTGCTACCCACGCCCAGGATTGCGGGCCCTACGTCTATCAGGGTCTCCTCCGGTAGCTATGTTACTGGCTCCAACCCCCACTTCTCCTCTGCCGCCTCCTCTTCCACTTTCACTTCCATCAGTCGCTAGCTGGAAGCAGTGTAGCACTGCTGTGGGTAAGCGTCAACAGGCCATGCTGAAGCTGCTTAGGGGACAAACAGCACACCGCTGCAGAGCTGTGGCAGGGTATAGGAGACCAGACCGAGCTGTGGCTCTCGCCACTCAACCTACAACCAGGCATGGTTATGTCGGACAATGGCCATAACTTGGTGGCGGCTTTGGAGCTCGGCAACCTGACATACATCCCATGCCTAGCCCACGTTTTAAACTTAGTGGTTCAGCGGTTTATCAAAACCTACCCCAATTTGCCAGAGCTACTAGTGAAGGCGTGCCGCGTGTGTGCCTATTTCCGCAAGTCCACAGCTTCAGCCGGTCTGTCAACGCTGCAGCAGCGCTTGCAGCTTCCAGCTCACCGACTGTTGTGCGACGTAAGCACACGTTGGAACTCTACGTTCTACATGTTGGCCAGGCTTTGTGAGCAGCAGAGGGCAGTTGTGGAATATCAGCTGCAACATGGTCGTCACCTTTCGAGTCAACTGCCACTATTCACAAACGAGGAGTGGGAATTGATGTCAGACCTGTGTGAGGTTTCAAAAAACTTTGATGAATCCACACAGATGGTTAGTGGCGATAACGCTATTATCAGCGTAACCATCCCACTGCTGTGCCTACTAAAAAGATCGCTGCTCACAATTAAGGACGACGCTCTGAATGTGGCAGACGAGGAAATGGGGGAGAACATTACATAGGGTGATAGCCAGACCAGCCACAGTTCGTCTTCTCAGCACGAATTGAACCATGAGGAGGAGCTGGATAAGGTTGCCTCTGCTACAGAGGGTAGTACCAATGGAACTTTAATTCCATCTGTTCAGCGTGGATGGGAAGAAGAGGAGGAGATGGAGAGTCATCCTGATGTCGACATCGACGTCTTGCCTGTTGGTACTCTGCAATACATGGCTGACTTCATGTTAAGCTGCCTTTCCTGCGACCCTCGTGTTATACGCATTTTAGATAACACGGATTACTGGGTGTTCACCCTTCTCGACCCCTGCTACAAAGAGAACTTCTCATCTCTCATTACTGCGGTGGAGAGGACTACGGTGCAATACCAGAAGGTACTTGTTGAGAGAGTGCTCCAAAATTTTCCATCTGACAACGCGGCCGGCAGAGTCTGTACTTTCTTAGGCAACCGAGGAAGGGAGACAAGGGGAACACACAGCAGTTCCAACAAAGTCAGGGCAACATTCTCCAAGGCATGGGACACTTTCATGACAGCCCGCCAGCACCCTCACCCTGAAGCACAGCCTAGTGGTACAAGGAGGGAAAAGTTTTGGAAGAGGGTGAAGGAGTACATAGCAGACCGTGTCAGCGTCCTAAATGATCCCTCAGTGCCATACAACACCTGGCATGAACAACACCGTCATGTGCAGTGTATACACGTGTGTGCAGTGACATGTAATGGAGGAGCACTAGCCTCTTATATCACAGGGTAAGACCCGTCATGTGCAGTGTATACACGTGTGTGGAGTGACATGTAATGGAGGAGCACCAGCCTCTTATATCACAAGGTAAGACCTGTCATGTGCAGTGTGTACACGTGTGTGCAGTGACATGTAATGGAGGAGCACCAGCCTCTTATATCACAAGGTAAGACCTGTCATGTGCAGTGTATACACGTGTGTGCAGTGACATGTAATGGAGGAGCACCAGCCTCTTATATCACAGGGTAAGACCCGTCATGTGCAGTGTATACACGTGTGTGGAGTGACATGTAATGGAGGAGCACCGTCCTCTTATATCACAGGGTAAGAGGCGTCATGTGCAGTGTATACACATGTGTGCAGTGACATGTAATGGAGGAGCACCAGCCTCTTATATCACAAGGTAAGAGACGTCATGTGCAGTGTGTACACGTGTGTGCAGTGACATGTAATGGAGGAGCACCAGCCTCTTATATCACAAGGTAAGACCCATCATGTGCAATGTATACACGTGTGTGCAGTGACATGTAATGGAGGAGCACCAGCCTCTTATATCACAAGGTAAGACCCGTCATGTGCAGTGTATACACGTGTGTGCAGTGACATGTAATGGAGGAGCACCAGCCTCTTATATCACAAGGTAAGACCCATCATGTGCAATGTATACACGTGTGTGCAGTGACATGTAATGGAGGAGCACCAGCCTCTTATATCACAAGGTAAGACCCGTCATGTGCAGTTACATGTAAAGGAGAACCTCCAAAGTTTCTTCTCACATTACATTAGAGGCTCTGTGTTCTTTTTATGTCAGTCATATCTGTAAGGCTCACATGATAGGAGTGTGTCCATTTGGCCTCCATCGGGCCGATATAGTAGACTACACTGCTCTATCAGAGACGTCCTGTAAAACCAGTGTTCCGCAGTGCATACAGTGTAGATATAAATGAAGCTTATGGGCAATGTCCGCCCCTGTATGACTGTATGGAGCCTGACGTAGGAGCGTCTATCAGAGGGAGATATTAGGAAACCCCCCTTTTTAAAACGTTTTATTAGATTTCTTCCAACAATTTTACAAACACAGAAATCTAGGATACAGAGCCATCACTGAGAAGAACTTGGGCGTAATCAGCAAATAAAATATTGTAATTTACAGAAATTAAATTGGTAGAAAGAATCTGGATTAAACTGCACAGACAGTAAACTCATATTTCAACACAATTCTCTGGGAATGGGGAAAGGGAGGAGGGAATTACGGAGGTGGGAAGGAAACAGAATTGTATTGTCTGTGGATCAATCCAATCTCAAGACGACGTGGTAGATTCATCAGGTAGCCATTACATTAGTGAGTTGGAGATCACGGATTGCTGTAGGCACCAAATGATGAATTGAAAACAAACTCACAATTTCTGTCCGATTCATGAAGCCCAAAAGATTCCCAGGAATAACCTGTCACCCCCCCCCCCCATTATTTAACCCCTCAGATGCCGCTCATCTCTGCTCATGGCATCTGAGACTCACATTCAGGTGCTCAGGGGTTAATCCAGAGATAAAAAAATATTATATTCACCTCATCCACTTGCTCATGGAGAGACCATCCACTCCCTTCTTGATTGAAGAAAACCCACCAAACGACCTGTGGCGAGCATTATGACGTCACAACGTAATCATGCTGGCCGCGTGCAGTGTTATTATCACTAATGACATCACTGGGCGCGGCCAGCATGATCATGTGGTGACGCTTTCAAGCTCACTGCAGGTGCTTTGCCGGGTGTTCTTCAATCAAGATGGAGCGGACGGCCTATCCGTGATCAAGTGGATAAGGCAAGTATAATTTTTTTTATTTTCAGCCACCATAATAGGAAAATTTGATTTGTTTCCACGAAGCACAAGGAAATTTGGCTTTGCGGTTAATCAAGTTTTTCCTAAACTTCGGATCGAATTCAGTTTTGCATGCTTCGATTCATTTAACATTAATGGTGGCATAAACAGCACGGCAGCTGCATATTAACAAAACCATCTTTCTTAAACAGGTCAATGTCTGTATTTTTCATAATGACTAGAGAGGTCCATAAAATATGTCATCAAAATGGTTTCTTTCCTTTGTGACGTCTCTCGTGTAAAACAAGACCTGATTTTTGTGTAAAACATTTCCCACATTCTGAACATGAATATGGCTTCTCTCCTGTGTGAATTCTTTCATGTATAACTAGAGTTGATTTATCTGTAAAAGTTTTCCCACATTCTAAACACGAATATGGCTTCTCTCCTGTGTGAATTCTGCCATGTTTAACAAAATTTGATTGACCTGTAAAGCATTTTCCACATTCTGAACATGAATACGGCTTTTCTCCTGTGTGAGTTCTCCCATGTTTAACAAGAGATGATTTACATGTAAAACATTTCCTACATTCTGAACATGAATATGGCTTCTCTCCTGTGTGACTTCTCTGATGTATAACAAGACTTGATTTTTGTGTAAAACATTTCCCACATTCTAAACATGAATATGGTCTCTCTCCTGTGTGACTTCTATCATGTTTAACTAGATGTGATTTCTGGGTAAAACATTTTCCACATTCTGAACAGGACCATGGTTTCTTCCCTGTGTGAATTCTGCTCTGTATTGAAAGCCTTGAGAATGGTTTACTACTGAGAAACCTGTAACCCTCTTTCTGACCTCTACTTGGGGTAGCAATGTGTGATTTATCAGGACAAGGTTCGTCATAATTAGTGGAATTATATGACAGATCTGTACTGTGAAATCCGGAATGTAGGTTAAAGGAAATTAGGTTTTCTCCTGAAAAGTGCTGCATGATATCTTCATTTTCTGCTTTAATATTTAGTGATAACATGAACTTTCCATCAGAATTCATATTCAGGTTTTCTGTTAAGATAAAATTTAAATCAGTTTTTTTTTTTTCAGACTGCTCAATAGATAACATTCTTATTAGAACTAATGCACACAACCATATGCTCAGTCTGCATCCGATCGGATTCATTTTAATGGGACCACAAAACATTCGGACTGTACACTGTGTGCTATCTGCATCTGTATGTCCGTTCTGTGGCCTCAGAAAGATGTTACAACACGTCCTATACTTGTCCGTTTTGCAAACAGGTATGGACATTTCAGCAGGAGTTAAAAAAGAAATGGTGGCATGCACTTGGCCGGTATACGCGTTTTGGGGATCTGCAATTTGCGAACCGCAACGTAGATATGGTGGTGTGCATGAGGACTTAGACTGGAAATGGATCCATCAGGAAGCAGAGGTATAAGCCATTCATACTGAATCCACTCCTGACTGTGGTTAAAAAACTGGATGTGAGATTCCAGCATTATTAAGCTTTCTATAACTTCCTGACAAAGTCCAGGATTCTGCTCTACACCTGGTCATGACTTGTATCACATACAGGAGATTATGACTTGATAAAACGTAAAAATGTTAAAGAGGACCTTTCATGCTAATTTATTAAGGAAGATATATACCTGTACTTGCGGGGTACCCCCCGCTGATGCTGCCACCCTGCTTGATTTTTAAAAATATGCCTCCTATGCCCCGCAGGACTTCTCCCGCTTAGTATGCTAATACTGAGCATCAGTGCAATGGGGAGGAGATGCAGTCTTTCTCCGTGGGCGTCTCCTTCTCCCCTCGCTGTAGCGCTGTCCAATCGCAGCGCAGACAGTCACAGCCAGGGAAAAATATAACGTCCTGCGTCTCTTCCCCATTGAACCAATGCTCCGTATTAGCATACTGAGCGGAAGAAATCCGGCGTGGCATAGGAGGCTTATTTTAAAAAATCAAGCAGGTGGCAGCATCAGCGGGGGATACCATGCAAGTACAGGTATATATCTCCCTTAATAAAAATCGCATGAAAGGTCCTCTTTAAATACCTGACTATGTTTGGGAACCAGCCCTGCCCACCTAGAGCTCCATTCACAAGCTCCTTCCAGTGTACCTCCTCTGCTGATGAAATCTCAGATTCTGCCTGTCTGCCGGCAGCTATTTCAGTGTGGAATTCCACCTCCTGCTTTATATTACTGCTCCTTGTACTCAGCAGGTGCGAGACTCCAGCAGCAGCAGGGGAGGAGGTGCACTGAAAGGAGACTCAGGAGCGCGCTCACTCTCTACCTGAGACTCAGGAGCGCGCTCACTCTCTACCTGAGACTCAGGAGCGCGCTCACTCTCTACCTGAGACTCAGGAGCGCGCTCACTCTCTACCTGAGACTCAGGAGCGCGCTCACTCTCTACCTGAGACTCAGGAGCGCGCTCACTTTGTAAAATGCTAATTTCAATAGAAGCAATTCTGAAAAGGAATTTTATCAGGTCTAAGACTTCTATTTGGGACTTCATGCAGTTTGTATAGTGGAATCTAGGGAAAGATCCTCTGTAATATCGTTATGGACAGTCTGATCACGGCCACTAGTTACGTTTAACGAGATAACGCGCCATGAGGTGAAGAGCGCGTCTCCGGCTGAATTCTCAGACATGACAACGTGGTCTGTAAGGTCTAATGGCCGCACAGTTACCAGATCTCAAGTTTATAGATATCTGTAGGATGTAGTGGAATAGACAGAGTGAGGTCATCAATCAGAACCTGTAATAAAGGTCTCCAGCACCTTGTTGGGTCCATTACACTAATAATTCAGGATGTTCTAAGGGGAACGAGGGTCCTATCAAGAATTAGGAAGTTGAAGCTAATGAAGTGTCCTGTGAGTGCAGAGAATCATCACTGAGACGTCTGTGTCTGTACAATAATCACATGTGACATCGGAGCCTCCTGATAATCATGGAGCTGATGACTGGAGTTCACCGACAGGAAGCCAAAAACACCACAACCAAACAGCTTTAACCTCCTAATGACCAGGCTTGGTTGTTATTTATCACCAATCGTTCTTTTTGTATTTTCATTCCAAGACTTACAAAAAAAAATTTTGTCGTATTCCAAGACTTACAAAAAATTTTTTTTTCGGATGATGTAGCTGTATGAGGGCTGTTTTTTGTCTGCCGAGTTGTAGGTTTCCGAGGCAACATTTTGTAGTCCATGTAATTTATTGTTCAGCTTTTGTCATATGTTTTTGGAAGGAAAACAAAAAGGTATTTGTGCTGCTTACCCCACAGTAAAAACAACATATTATTTCTATGGGATGATAACAAGGCAGTAATATCAAATATGTAGAATATTTTTCATATTTTAGTACTTTTGTACAATTAATCAAAACTAACAAAAACTAAATTTTAGTGTTGTTGCACTCCAAGACCCCGAATTTTTTTCATTTTCCATCATGTACCTGTATGAGGGCTTATTTTTTGTGGGATGACTAGTTGTTTTTTGGTACCATTTCGGTTTACATTTCTATACTCTTGCTCCGGCCATAGATCCCACTAATCCACCCAAGGTGGGACTTCCTAAAGTATTCAATGAGCTTATTATCCAGTGCATTTGTCAGGAGCAACTCCTGCAATATATACACATCATCTTGGCTCACTTGGATTCCTTGGTGGTTTCAGCTCTGGTTCTGAATCCACAGGCTGCAGCATCTGCACTGTCACAGCAGCTCCTCCCTTTTTAGGTCCTGGCCTGCATCTACCACCATGCTATGAAGGAGAGCTCAAGTCTTTAAATGGATTCCTCGATCAAGGCACTGTTCACTTGCAGAGGCTTGCGGGTCTGCTTCCCTCCTCAGAACAAGTCTTCTAGGCTGAGGCTTGCGGGTCTGCTTTCCTCCTCAGAACAAGTCTTCTAGGCTGAGGCTTGCGGGTCTGCTTTCCTCCTCAGAACAAGTCTTCTAGGCAGAGGCTTGCGGGTCTGCTTCCCTCCTCAGAGCAAGTCTTCTAGGCAGAGGCTTGCGGGTCTGCTTCCCTCCTCAGAACAAGTCTTCTAGGCAGAGGCTTGCGGGTCTGCTTCCCTCCTCAGAACAAGTCGTCTAGGCAGAGGCTTGCGGGTCTGCTTCCCTCCTCAGAACAAGTCTTCTAGGCAGAGGCTTGCAGGTCTGCTTCCCTCCTCAGAACAAGTCTTCTAGGCAGAGGCTTGCGGGTCTGCTCCCCTCCTCAGAACAAGTCTTCTAGGCAGAGGCTTGCTGGTCTGCTTCCCTCCTCAGAACAAGTCTTCTAGGCAGAGGCTTGCAGGTCTGCTTTCCTCCTCAGAACAAGTCTTCTAGGCAGAGGCTTGCAGGTCTGCTTCCCTCCTCAGAACAAGTCTTCTAGGCAGAGGCTTGAGGGTCTGCTCCCCTCCTCAGAACAAGTCTTCTAGGCAGAGGCTTGCGGGTCTGCTTCCCTCCTCAGAACAAGTCTTCTAGGCAGAGGCTTGCTGGTCTGCTTCCCTCCTCAGAACAAGTCTTCTAGGCAGAGGCTTGCTGGTCTGCTTCCCTCCTCAGAACAAGTCTTCTAGGCAGAGGCTTGCTGGTCTGCTTCCCTCCTCAGAACAAGTCTTCTAGGCAGAGGCTTGCTGGTCTGCTTCCCTCCTCAGAACAAGTCTTCTAGGCAGAGGCTTGCGGGTCTGCTTCCCTCCTCAGAACAAGTCTTCTAGGCAGAGGCTTGCGGGTCTGCTCCCCTCCTCAGAACAAGTCTTCTAGGCAGAGGCTTGCTGGTCTGCTTCCCTCCTCAGAACAAGTCTTCTAGGCAGAGGCTTGCAGGTCTGCTTTCCTCCTCAGAACAAGTCTTCTAGGCAGAGGCTTGCAGGTCTGCTTCCCTCCTCAGAACAAGTCTTCTAGGCAGAGGCTTGAGGGTCTGCTCCCCTCCTCAGAACAAGTCTTCTAGGCAGAGGCTTGCGGGTCTGCTTCCCTCCTCAGAACAAGTCTTCTAGGCAGAGGCTTGCTGGTCTGCTTCCCTCCTCAGAACAAGTCTTCTAGGCAGAGGCTTGCTGGTCTGCTTCCCTCCTCAGAACAAGTCTTCTAGGCAGAGGCTTGCTGGTCTGCTTCCCTCCTCAGAACAAGTCTTCTAGGCAGAGGCTTGCGGGTCTGCTTCCCTCCTCAGAACAAGTCTTCTAGGCAGAGGCTTGCGGGTCTGCTCCACTCCTCAGAACAAGTCTTCTAGGCAGAGGCTTGCTGGTCTGCTTCCCTCCTCAGAACAAGTCTTCTAGGCAGAGGCTTGCGGGTCTGCCCCCCTCCTCAGAACAAGTCTTCTAGGCAGAGGCTTGCGGGTCTGCTTCCCTCCTCAGAACAAGTCTTCTAGGCAGAGGCTTGCTGTTCTGCTTCCCTCCTCAGAACAAGTCTTCTAGGCAGAGGCTTGCGGGTCTGCTTCCCTCAGAACAGGTCTTCTATGCTCAGGCATGCTGGTTTGCTTCCCTCCTCAGAACAAGTCTTCTAGGCAGAGGCTTGCAGGTCTGCTTCCCTCAGAACAGGTCTTATATGCTCAGGCATGCAGGTTTACTTACCTCCTCAGAACAAGTCTTCTAGGCAGAGGCTTGCGGGTCTGCTTCCCTCAGAACAGGTCTTCTATGCTCAGGCATGCAGGTCTGCTTCCCTCCTCAGAACAAGTCTTCTAGGCAGAGGCTTGCAGGTCTGCTTCCCTCCTCAGAACAAGTCTTCTAGGCAGAGGCTTGCAGGTCTGCTTCCCTCCTCAGAACAAGTCTTCTAGGCAGAGGCTTGAGGGTCTGCTCCCCTCCTCAGAACAAGTCTTCTAGGCAGAGGCTTGCGGGTCTGCTTCCCTCCTCAGAACAAGTCTTCTAGGCAGAGGCTTGCGGGTCTGCTTCCCTCCTCAGAACAAGTCTTCTAGGCAGAGGCTTGCTGTTCTGCTTCCCTCCTCAGAACAAGTCTTCTAGGCAGAGGCTTGCTGGTCTGCTTCCCTCCTCAGAACAAGTCTTCTAGGCAGAGGCTTGCTGGTCTGCTTCCCTCCTCAGAACAAGTCTTCTAGGCAGAGGCTTGCTGGTCTGCTTCCCTCCTCAGAACAAGTCTTCTAGGCAGAGGCTTGCGGGTCTGCTTCCCTCCTCAGAACAAGTCTTCTAGGCAGAGGCTTGCAGGTCTGCTTCCCTCAGAACAGGTCTTCTATGCTCAGGCATGCAGGTCTGCTTCCCTCCTCAGAACAAGTCTTCTAGGCAGAGGCTTGCGGGTCTGCTTCCCTCAGAACAGGTCTTCTATGCTCAGGCATGCAGGTCTGCTTCCCTCCTCAGAACAAGTCTTCTAGGCAGAGGCTTGCAGGTCTGCTTCCCTCCTCAGAACAAGTCTTCTAGGCAGAGGCTTGCAGGTCTGCTTCCCTCCTCAGAACAAGTCTTCTAGGCAGAGGCTTGCAGGTCTGCTTCCCTCCTCAGAACAAGTCTTCTAGGCAGAGGCTTGCAGGTCTGCTTCCCTCCTCAGAACAAGTCTTCTAGGCAGAGGCTTGCGGGTCTGCTCCCCTCCTCAGAACAAGTCTTCTAGGCAGAGGCTTGCGGGTCTGCTTCCCTCCTCAGAACAAGTCTTCTAGGCAGAGGCTTGCGGGTCTGCTTCCCTCCTCAGAACAAGTCTTCTAGGCAGAGGCTTGCTGGTCTGCTTCCCTCCTCAGAACAAGTCTTCTAGGCAGAGGCTTGCGGGTCTGCTTCCCTCCTCAGAACAAGTCTTCTAGGCAGAGGCTTGCGGGTCTGCTTCCCTCCTCAGAACAAGTCTTCTAGGCAGAGGCTTGCTGGTCTGCTTCCCTCCTCTACCTAATATTCCATTGCAGCATTTTGGAATGGCCTTTATTAGATTTACCGCCATCATCAGGATGCACAGTTATATGGGTGGTGGTGGATCGCTTTTCTAGGATGGCACTCTTTTTCAAGATGAAGTGTTAAAGTGGGTGTTTTTTGCTATGTTAATGATTTTGATTCCAAATTTATCATTGGAACTTTTTTAAAAGTCGCAAAAAAATTCCAGAAGCCACTCCAGTATACAGAGAAAAGTGTTTGGTTTAAAGATGATCCAAATCTAACAAGCAATTTGCGCCATTTGATAAATTTGGTGTTAAGTATGCCAAAACAGACTCAAGGAAAACTGACTTTATAAATGTTACCCTCATGATAAATTCCCTGTGTTGTCTCTGATGCAATCTGCATCAAGATTCTGGAGGTCTCTCTGCAGGTTGTTGGATGTCTAGTTGGACTTTTCAGTGGACCACCCGCAGGCCAATAGACTGAATTTTCCTATAACAATGACTCACGTCTATAGGCCATTCGCCCTTTTACATTGTATACGGCCAGCACTCACGTATTCCTCTTTTCACTGCTGGCGCAGAGTCCTACCGCACTTCTCTCCTCGGGACACGGTCTTCCAAGAATATTCTTTTTGAAGGGGTTATCCGGTAATAAATAATGAGGTCCTATCCCCAGGATAAGTCATCAATATCTGATCAGCGGAGGTCCGACACCCGAGATCCCCGCTGATCAGCTGATAGAAGAGGCTGGAAGCCGGATGTGCTCACCAGAGCGGCAGCACCCTGTAATAGCTAATTGGCGAGAGGCCGTGACACCCACCGATCTGATAATGAAGTCCTATCCTGAGGACAGGTCATCATTATATATCACTGGATAACCCCTTTATGATCGCATCCGTCCTACAAATTTGTTTACACCCCACCACACCTCAGTGATTGTATGGAAAAAATTCCGGAGGAGAGAGCATAAAGGTGAGCAATGGCAGCACCATGCTGGATTAAACTATGAGCCCAAAGAAATAATGAGCCTGTAGAAGAGTGGGGTAACTAGAAATGACTGGGCCCCACAGGAAATTTTTGAATCGTATCCTCTTCCCCAGCAACTTCTTCGCATCCTCCTCTTCCGGTGCAGTCTCCACTCCTGCAGCTAGTCAAGATCACTCAGACCGGGCCGGCAGCCGCTCCGTCCATTTCCTACAACTATATACTGTAAGTCATGTTACTGTCTATAATGTCACTGTATAATATTATTGAGGAAGCCCAGCTAACAATAAAATATTTTAGTCCTCCTCCTGAGTGGGCCCCATAGCAGCCTCTTCCCATATAGCTACACCCCCGCTGTAAAACCTTCCTCCCAAATACAGCATCAGAATCATCAGGCAGGAGCCTATAATACTTCAAAAGTGTGGGGGTGCTCCAGTTGCTGCTCTGCAAATCTGGGAGATAGAAGCGCAAGAGGTGGCCACCACCCTAGTGGAGCGAGAACCAAACCCGTCAGGGGGGTTAAGAATGAATAACTATCTAGACCCGTCCAGCAATGGAGCCTTTATGACTCTTACAATTTCCCTGAAATTGTAACTGAAAGTTCTTTGCTCCCCCCCATTAAAGAGACCAAACTGATGGACGTTACCTGGAAGACGCAGAAATAAATCTCTTAACCCAAGGATGGTCTGCTAGCCTTCTATCAAGGTAAAAGCCACATTTTAACCTTCAGAGTGGCTAGCCTCAAATGCTTATCTGGACTGCAGGAAATCTAAGATGTCTGGGATAGAGGGGGCTCCAGAGGGTCAGGATCCCTCCCTAGAAATTAAGAAAACACTTTCCACACTGTTAGATACTTTAAGGAGGTAACTAACTCTCTTCTCACTAATAGAGTGGACACAGCCCGATCTGACAAACCTCTTTTAGTCAGAATTACCATCTCAATATCCATGATGGAAGAAGAAGGTCTGGGGTGCAGCAGAGTTCCCTGATACAGAAGATGTCCTCTCAGAGGGGATGGAGGTTCTACCACTAGCACCTGAATCCATGTGGATCAAGATCTCTTTGGCCACTATGGGGCAATCAGTAGGACTGAAGACATAGTCGAATTCCAGAAACCAATTCTGAGTGAAATATATACCGCTAGGGGTTGGTCCTCAGGATCTAACAGAGAAAATCTCTGCCTTTCTGTTCTTCCATTTAGTTCTATGTTGGGAGCCCCCACCTTTCTACAATCTTCTGAAACACACTGTCGTTCAGCCACCACTCCCCCTGACAGAGTTCTGATCTGCTGAGGAAGTCGGACATCTTGTTGTCCTTCCCCCTTAGATGAAAATCTCCATGACTTAATTCTAAAGAGAAGGAATTGTTGTTACTCCATGATGGTTTAAATAAGACACTGCTATGACAAAAAAAAATTACGTGTCTCTGACGTGGGCCAGAAGAGAAAGAGGTAAGTGTAAAAAATAGGGAAACTCCGGGCACTGCACTGGTGTCTATATAGTAGTAAAAAACATTAAAATGTAAAATAAACAAAGTCTCGGCGTGAACGACGGTAAGGAGCTTCATGTACTGGGGACCGATATATTGTTGTTGAAGGAGTTACATGGGGGGAGCGCCCTTACTTCTCTTTTTCTTTTGAAGTTGGAGGAGACCCGACAAGTTCTTAAGTTCCAATGAACTTGCCTAAGATTTGAGCTGGAATGGGCCCCCACCCCAAGGGCTTGCGTCCGTCTCGTTACTATCGGTTTCAGGACTGACCATCGGGACCATGAGGACAGAGTTACTGGCTTTGTTCCCTATAAGAGGGAAGCCCTGGATGTGGAGATGGAAGAGGCTGTCTAAAGAATTTAGGGAGCCGTCCCCATTGGACAGAATTTCCGACTGAAGGGGTATTGAATGCATCTGGGATATGAGACTGCTAGAATTGCGGTGGACCAAGACAAGGACAGAATCTGAAGTCACTTTCTCCATTCATGATTGCTTACCTGTGGTGACATCTCCTGGAATGTCCTCCTCCACCTCACTCTTACACGGGGGATCGCCCATCATCCGCTCTTCTTCATCCTCCACTTTAATATCAGTCAGATCTTCCCCCTGATTTGTCATCTGTAACAATTCAGGACAATACAGCAGACAGGTGGGAAATCTAACAGATCCACAGAAGAGACCCCCACAATCTATGACCCCTCTATGACTGCAGGACCCCCCTATATAGATGTGTATAGGGCTCAGCTCCATCTACCTGAGGGTTCTCTGGGACCTTCTCCTCTGGACAGTCCTGGGAATACAGAGGACGGGGACATCTCTCTGGTGGATTTCTCCTCCTGGATCCATCTGTGGAGACACAAGGTGAATGAACACATAGCCTCCATTACATGTCACTTCACACATGTGTAAACACTGCACATGACGGGTCTCACCTTATGATATAAGAGGCTGATGCTCCTCCATTACATGTCACTGCACACACGTGTATACACTGCACATGACGGCTCTTACCTTGTGATATAAGAGGCTGGTGCTCCTCCATTACATGTCACTGCACACACGTGTATACACTGCACATGACGGCTCTTACCTTGTGATATAAGAGGCTGGTGCTCCTCCATTACATGTCACTGCACACACGTGTATACACTGCACATGACGGCTCTTGCCCTGTGATATAAGAGGCTGGTACTCCTCCATGACATGTCACTGCACACACGTGTATACACTGCACATGACGGCTCTTACCGTGTGATATAAGAGGCTGGTGCTCCTCCATTACATGTCACTGCACACACGTGTATACACTGCACATGACGGCTCTTACCTTGTGATATAAGAGGCTGGTGCTCCTCCATTACATGTCAGTACACACACGTGTATACACTGCACATGACGGCTCTTACCTTGTGATATAAGAGGCTGGTGCTCCTCCATTACATGTCACTGCACACACGTGTATACACTGCACATGACGGCTCTTACCTTGTGATATAAGAGGCTGGAGCTCCTCCATTACATGTCACTGCACACATGTGTATACTCTGCACATGACGGCTCTTACCCTGTGATATAAGAGGCTGGTGCTCCTCCATTACATGTCACTGCACACACGTGTATACACTGCACATGACGGCTCTTACCTTGTGATATAAGAGGCTGGTGCTCCTCCATTACATGTCACTGCACACACGTGTATACACTGCACATGACGGCTCTTACCCTGTGATATAAGAGGCTGGTGCTCCTCCATTACATGTCACTGCACACACGTGTATACACTGCACATGGCGGCTCTTACCTTGTGATATAAGAGGCTGGTGCTCCTCCATTACATGTCACTGCACACACGTGTATACACTGCACATGACGGCTCTTACCCTGTGATATAAGAGGCTGGTGCTCCTCCATTACATGTCACTGCACACACGTGTATACACTGCACATGACGGGTCTTACCTTGTGATATAAGAGGCTGGTGGTCCTCCATTACATGTCACTGCACAGACGTGTATACACTGCACATGACGGCTCTTACCTTGTGATATAAGAGGCTGGTGCTCCTCCATCATGGCCTCCTTGTACAGATCCTTGTGTCCTTCTATATACTCCCACTCCTCCATGGAGAAATAGACAGTGACGTCCTGACACCTCATAGGAACCTGACAACACAATGACACTGTCATCCTCCAGACCCCTCCAGTGCTGTTACTGGAGAATTTCCCAGCATTCCCAGCAGTGTCACCTCTCCAGTCAGCAGCTCCATCATCTTGTGGGTGAGTTCTAGGATCTTCTGCTCATGTATCAGGGGGTGAGGGGGAGGCTCTGTGATGGGGGGAGGGGTCCTGCTCCGCCCTCCTGACTCCTGGAGATGGATGATGGGAGTCACACAGTCCCCCGATGTCTTCTTCACTATTGTGTACCCCTGTGGATGGAGAGAGACACTTAGGGAATAAACCCTTCAGGGGCCATGTGATCTCCTCTGGCCCTCTCCTCCTGGTACAACGTGCCTACTTACCTCCTCATGGCTTCTACAACATGACTATTGGTCACTGGTCACATGACACATCACTCACCATACTGGGGGCTGATCTTCAGGTTCTCCATCACTTGGAAGGTCTGGAGGCCGTTCTCCAGGACCCTGGACTCTTCCTATCACTTCCTATGATGGATTCTCCTCCCCGATGTCTGACTTGTTACAGAATACAATAAAGAGGAGAGAAATCTAGAAAAGTTTACCTCTCCGCTCAGCAGGGAGATGATCTCCAAGGTGAGGTCTAATATTCTTCTGCTGATCTCCTTCCTGTCCATCCTTGGTGGTCATTCAGGAGAAGAGGAGAGAACTGGAGGAACTGGAGGAGCTGGAGGCTTCTAGTACTGCAGGCGCCTTTATGAGAAAAGAAGAGGAAATCATCCAGGGGACAAGACCAGATGTCACCTCCAGAACCGCACTTCCTGAGCCTGGAGGAGCCCCGCTTCTCAGAGCCCCCACCACATGGATTCCAGGGGCCCCAACATGGAGATCTCTGGTGGCTCCACAGGAGATGAATGTCTGATAGATGCAGGTCCCACCTCTGGGCTGTGCTCAGCTGTGTCCAGAACTCCTAGAGAAGAGACTGGAGAGAGCTGAGCTCAGGCTGGGCCCCGCTCCATTCATTCTCCTCCTGGATGCAGGGGCCCCTCACCAGGACAGTCAGGGGCCAGCGAATGATGACAACCCCCACTATCCCCACTACTCCTCCCCCATCATACTAAGCTGAGGAGCGGAGAAGGATTCCTTGTGTGTTATGGAGGAGAATCTCCAGAGGTGACATGTCTGAGCTCTCCACCACACTGTCTCCTCACAGCTCATCTTACCTGCAGGCTGGAAGAATGGCTGATACCAGAGAGAACAAGAGCCCTGACTACCGACCAGGACCTGCCCAGTATCTGCTGCACTGCCAGAGCTGAAGGACCTGGGGTGACGTCACTGTCATGTGATCAGTGCAGGGGGCGGGGCTCAGCAGTGGAGAGAGAGGAGGTGGTGAAGGACCTGGGGTGATGTCACCGTCATGTGATCAGTGTAGGGGGGGCGGGGCTCAGGTTTAAAGCTAATAAAATGTGGAGAAGGACCTGTGAAGATGTGACTGTCATGTGATCAGTGTAGAGGGCGGAGCTCAGCTGAGACATCAGAGCTGGTGAAGAACCTGTGATGTTGATCAGTAAGGTGTCTGACCTGTTAAGTACAAGGAGGAGCAGCTTCCTACTGGTAAACACCTAAGGCTACTTTCACATTAGCGTTGTTTGAATCCGGCGTTCAATTCTGACACCGGAACTGCCCGCCGGATCCGGAAAAACGTGTGAAAACTGTTTACATTTGAATCCTGATCAGGCTTTCGATCACAATTGAAAAATGCATTGGAAAAAACGGATCCGCCATTTATGGACTTTAACTTTTTTTTCCTATTTTTCGGGTTTAACATGCAAAAGCCGGATCCGTTTTGACTGAACACACTGCGCCGGATCCGGCTTTAATGCAAGTCAATGGGAAAAAAGCCTGATCAGCCGTTCAGTCAAAGTGTTCAGGATTTTTGGCCGGAGGTAAAAATACAACATGCTACGTTTTTTTGAAAAGCCTGATCAGTCAAAAAGACTGAACAGAAGACATCCTGATGCATCCTGAGTGACGGACTCTCCATTCAGAATGCATTAGGATAAAACTGATCAGTTCTTTTCCGGATTTGAGCCCCTAGGACGGAACTCAGCGCCGGAAAAGAAAAACGCTAGTGTGAAAGTACCCTAAGCAGAGCTCTGCCTAGTACACTGATCACATGACGGTGACGTCACCCCAGGTCCTTCAGCTCTGGCAGTGCAGCAGACACTGGGCAGGTCCTGGTCGGTAGTCACTGCTGAGCCCCGCCTCCTGCACTGATCACATGACGGTGACGTCACCCGAAGGTCCTCCAGCTCTGGCAGTGCAGCAGATACTGGGCAGGTCCTGGTCGGTAGTCAGGGCTCTTGTTCTCTCTGGTATCAGCCATTCCTCCAGCCTGCAGGTAAGATGAGCTGTGAGGAGACAGTGTGGTGGAGAGCTCAGACATGTCACCTCTGGAGATTCTCCTCCGTTACACACAAGGAATCCTTCTCCGCTCCTCAGCTTAGTATGATGGGGGGAGGAGTAGTGGGGATAGTGGGGGTTGTCATCATTCGCTGGCCCCTGACTGTCCTGGTGAGGGGCCCCTGCTTCCAGGAGGAGAATGAATGGAGCGGGGCCCGGCCTGAGCTCAGCTCTCTCCAGTCTCTTCTCTAGGAGTTGTGGACACAGCTGAGCACAGCCCAGAGGTGGGACCTGCATCTATCAGACATTTATCTCCTGTGGAGCCACCAGAGATCTCCATGTTGGGGCCCCTGGAATCCATGTGGTGGGGGCTCTGAGAAGCGGGGCCCCTCCAGGCTCAGGAAGTGCGGTTCTGGAGGTGACATCTGGTCTTGTCCCCTGGATGATTTCCTCTCCTCTTCTCATAAAGGCGCCTGCAGTACTAGAAGCCTCCAGCTCCTCCAGTTCTCTCCTCTTCTCCTGAATGACCACCAAGGATGGACAGGAAGGAGATCAGCAGAAGAATATTAGACCTCACCTTGGAGATCATCTCCCTGCTGAGCGGAGAGGTAAACTTTTCTAGATTTCTCTCCTCTTTATTGTATTCTGTAACAAGTCAGACATCGGGGAGGAGAATCCATCATAGGAAGTGATAGGAAGAGTCCAGGGTCCTGGGGAACGGCCTCCAGACCTTCCAAGTAATGGAGAACCTGGAGATCAGCCCCCAGTATGGTGAGTGATGTGTCATGTGAACAGTGACCAATAGTCATGTTGTAGGAGCCATGAGAAGGTAAGTAGGCACGTTGTACCAGGAGGAGAGGGCCGGAGGAGAGCACATGGCCCCTGAAGGGTTTATTCCCTAAGTGTCTCTCTCCATCCACAGGAGTACACAATAGTGAAGAAGACATCGGGGGACTGTGTGACTCCCATCATCCATCTCCAGGAGTCAGGAGGGCGGAGCAGGACCCCTCACCCCATCACAGAGCCTCCCCCTCACCCCCTGATACATGAGCAGAAGATCCTAGAACTCACCCACAAGATGATGGAGCTGCTGACTGGAGAGGTGACACTGCTGGGAATGCTGGGAAATTCTCCAGTAACAGCACTGGAGGGGACTGGGTGATGACGGTGTCATTGTGTTGTCAGGTTCCTATAAGAAAGTACAAAACACTTGAACAACTCCATAGCAAGTTACATAAATAACCTTTATTGAAATACACGCAGAATATAAACAAGATTGGTAAAAATATACAATGTACAGAGCAACAGGTAAAAACTACACAAGGAGAGAGAGGACAGACCACGGGGGGCGGCCGCAGGGTCAGCCACAATCACAGTCACCAAGAAACATAGAAGGGGTAAACAGTCAGCAAAAATAATAGCTCCAGTGAAAAATCACCATAGTGCAAATAACCAAGGACTGCAAAAAACTCCACGAATAAGGAGACGTAAACAATAAAAGGTAACAAAATACCAAGTGCCGTGATGTCCACCCTGCAGCCGCCCCCCGCCCAACGCCGTTTCGCCTGTGAAGGCTTCTTCCGGAGATGCCGTATTGTCCAAATCCACAACATTATATAGTGCCTTGGTTTGTTGGAAAACACATGAGGGCAGAAGAATCCTTATGGAGTTGATGGACGAACGATAAACGGGCGTGGCAACGGAAGGAGGTAAATTTCCCCGTTTATTATTACTAAAATCTACTAGTTTTCCGCCCCTTCACATGTACCCCAATATCCATGCCTTTGTTCAGATAGTTACCAAGGAATTTGATAGAATCTTAATGTCCACTGGTGGCAATTTGACGTACATTCAGAAACAGGCACTTCACGAATTCAAAAACATGAATGATGTTGTTTTTAAACCCGCAGATAAAGGCGGCAATGTCGCGATTTGGCCTAAAAAACTATACGAGAAAGAAGTGTTTAGACAACTCAAGGACGCCACGTGCTACAAACGTCTCACAATCCAGGAGACCAGTATAAGAAAGAATTGCTATTGATTGTTCAACGAGCTCGGGAGAGGGGGGTTATCACTGGAAAAGAAGCAGCTTGTTTAATACCGGAACATCCTAAGGTAGCCACCCTGTATATGGTCCCGAAGATTCATAAGCATGCCACCTGTCCCCAGGGACGTCCAATCGTCTCCGGGGTCGGGAGTCTGTGTGAACCAGCACTTACATTTATTGATTTTGTCCTTAAACCACTAGTGGAACAACTGCCGTCATTCGTGAAGGACACGACTGATCTACTACGTAGATTAAATGGCCTTCAGTTGGAAGCGGAGATGTGGATCGCCTGCTGCGATGTGGAATCGCTGTATTCCAGCATTCGCCATAAAGATGGTTTAGAGGCAGTGCGTTTCTTCCTCGCGATGTCGGACGTTGATGAATCCAGGGTTGAGTTTATTTTAGAATGATTGTCTTTCGGTCTTTCCCATAATTATTTTACGTTCGGGGACTCCTTCTACCTGCAGCTCCAGGGTACAGCGATGGGGGCGGCGTGTGCGCTGTCCTTCACCAACCTGTTCCTGGGACTGTGGGAGAGGGAGGTGTTCCTTTCAGAATCCATTTTGGGTGTGGGCGGTGTCCAGCTGTGGGCCCGCTACATAGATTATATTTTCCTTGTGTGGCAGGGCCCGCGGGCTGGATTCACCCAACTCATGGGGGGTCTTGAACGATAATGCTCTGAATATTAAACTAACCCACAGGATTGAGAAGACGTGCCAGGATTTTCTGGATGTAAAGATCTCCGTAGATGACGGTGGTAGAACACACACTGACCTCTTCAGAATGGAGACCTCTACAAATGCTGTGTTGCATGCGAATTCCAGTCATCCGAAGAATCTAGCGCACAGCATACTGTATGGTCAATTTCTGCGAGCCAGACGTATTTGCTCTACAGATGAGTCCTTTGAATCCCAGTCGGACGATTTACGTGAAAGATTTCAAGCACGTGGCTATACAGTGAGGAGCATAAATGAAGGATACAATAAGGCTAAACACAAGAAGAGAGATGATCTTCTCCTGGCCTATAGGAAACAGAGGGACAATCGAGACGAACAGGTACGTTTTATCTCCAGGTACAATTTAGAATGGAGACAGATGAGACAGACCGTGACAAAATATTGGGAAATTCTGAGATTAGACCCCACTTTGAACAGGGTTCTGTCTCCATCAATAACATATAGACGGTCAAAGAATCTTAAAGACATTCTGGTAAGGAGTCACCACTCGGCGGATCACCCATCGAAAGTGTTCAACTCCAGGGGCTCCAAATGGGGGTGTTCCCCCTGTGGGAAACGTGTGGCCTGTGTTAATGTGGATAGGGCCACACACTTCTCAGATCTGACGGGTCATGGTACAGAATATATGATCACCCATAGCATTACATGCAGCACAATCGGTGTGATCTACCTTGCGTCATGCCCCTATAAACGAATTTATGTAGGCATGACCTCGAGAGAACTAAAGAAGCGCGTACGTGAACATGTATTGGGGATAATGGCCGCCAAGGAGGAGAATGACGTATCTCAACTAAAACCAATTCCAAGGCACTTCAAAGAATTTCATGATTGTAATATCTCTGCTTTTTGGGTCCGAGGGATTGACCGGGTGTACGTGTCATCACGTGGTGGTAATTGGAAAAAAAACGGTTACCTCAAAAAGAGGCCAAATGGATCTACACCATGAAGTGTAAGTCACCAAAGGGATTGAATGATGATTTGTCCTGTGTTCCCTTTCTATAATTATATTCACTATTTAAGTATAAATATAGAAAAGGAGACGCACAGGATTGATGTAGACAACAGTGGAGGTGCTCTCAGTACAGAGGTCTCACCCTTCCTCTAGTAAAAGTTAAATTAGTATAAAAAATACTGGGCACTCTCCTAATATATGTAGCCACACAGTTTATTAATCACACAATAAGATAATATAATGTATCTCAATACTAAGAACAATAATAATACACACACATTAATATCACATAGTATCATAAAAAATCCGGATGAACTCTCTGCAGTAGTATTCTCTAAAAATAGAAATAAAAACTGTGGAAATAAAATAAAAATGTTCTGTGCACCGACTGTGATCCCCTAGGGGTTCGGGCAGACAGTCCTCCTGTTCGATTATATCCCCATCAATGCATTAAGATTGCAGAGGGACCATAAAACATGAGCCCCACTATTAGGGTTCCTTATTCAGTGGAATCACAGGAACAACACAGCTATTAGATACAGTGGTTGGTAGGTGAGGCGTCCCGCTATACCCACTGTTCCGCTGTGCTGGATTAACTCTTCAGAAAAACTCCACTTTGATTAGTGTACTTGTTGGTCCAGTTCGGACCTCTGCCGCACTAGTCCCTTGCCCCTTTCTCACTCTTATATGCCGCTCCGTGAATATAAGAGACGGCACTTGCTGAGTGTACAGGCTCACCTCTTTTCGCACTGGACCTTGTTTATGAATGGGTGCACGTGTTGCACTCCAGCTAAAGTCCTATTTGCAGTGCGCGTCGGGTCCTGTATAGGTCGGGGTAAATTTCGGGTCTTTGCAGTGCTTCAGCGTAGGTTAACACTATCCATTTGGGGGGATCTTGGCACCAAACGCGTTTCGGGGTCTGTTCTCACCCCTTCCTCAGTGGACACCGCGGCTGTGCAGGACCTGGATGATAAACTTCTAGGAATGTTAAGAATTATTTAATAACTATTTACTTATTATTCATAGTTTTTTCCTCTTGCGTGCTTCTTCGTACACACTGTTCGACTTTTATGAGATGGCACTTTATTCAATTGTGGCAACGTGCAGATCTTAGCACGCTTTTTGCGCCATTGCACACTCTACTTTTCAGCATAATTATGCCTTCACACTTATTCGTCTTTAGGTAGTTGGTTAGTATTTTGGTTTCTCACAAAGGGGTCGCTTTATGAGTCTTGTTCTAAATGCAGTACTGCACTTCACATGGGCGCTGCTGAGCAACGCTCTTCTGATGACAAATTTGGGGTATGAGACCTACTCAATGTATCACTGGAATGTTCTGCACTCCCTGTATTAGTAAATATGTTCAGCCCTGTGACAATGGGCGGGGTTTATGGTCAATCATGTGACATTGACCTCACGAGTCAGATTACGCACACGTCACGATCAAGTGTTCCGCACCAGGTGACCGCTTAGCGTGTCGGTGCGTCTCTGATCGGTGGGGAGTCTCATCTAGTGCAGTGCATTTAATTATGATTTTTTCACTACATTCTTCACATTTGTGCTCCATTTTCGTTACATGTTACACGTACGATCTTGATTCTCTAGGGCACACTATTTTATATGTATTTTATAGATATGTTGTGGATTTTTATGGTACATTTTTCACCTTTTGCCACGTGCACAATCTATCGCACTCTTTGCGGCATTGCACCTTTTATTACTTACTATAATCATGTTTTTGCACTTCATTTACCATAAGTGTTTTTGTTAGTGTGTTTTTTTTTTGTTTAAATTAAGTGGTCGCATTATGAGCTGAATTATTGTGTAATACAGCGCGTCACTTGAGCGCTGCTGTGCGGTGCCTATGGGATGACATGTCTAGGAGATGCGACCTATATGATATGTTATCGGAGGCTCCTGCACTTATTTGTGCTATGTTAGCTCCTGTGTAGTGTTGAGCGAACTTGTGTTTTAAGTTCGGCGTCTAAAGTTCGGGTTATCGAAGAATCGCGTTATGGATTCCGCTACCACGGATCATAACGGAATTTAGAATCCATAACGCAATTCTTCGATAACCCAAACTTTAGACGCCGAACTTAAAACACAAGTTCGCTCAACACTACTCGTATGTTAAGGGAGAGTGTTTATAGTCAGTCATGTGACGTCGACATCACGAGTCAGATGAAGCCCATGTCATTGGACAGGTGATCCGCACCATGTGACCGCCGAGTGTGACGTGCACGTCTCTGATTGGTTGGGAGGCGGAGCTAAAGGTCCTTAACTCCTAGAAACAGACTGTTGTGGATTCTTCTGCCCTCATGTGTTTTCCCACAAACCAAGGCACTATATAATGTTGTGGCTTCTCCCCGGAATAAGCCTTCGCAGGTGAAACGGCGTTGGGCGGGGGACGGCTGCAGGGTCGACATCACGGCACTTGGTATTTTGTTACCTTTTATTGTTTACGTCTCCTTATTCATGGAGTTTTTTGCACTATGGTGATTTTTCACTGGTGCTATTATTTTTGCTGACTGTTTACCCCTTCTATGTATCTTGGTGACTGTGATTGTGGCTGACCCTGCGGCCGCCCCCCGTGGTCTGTCCTCTCTCTCCTTGTGTAGTTTCTACCTGCTGCTCTGTATATTGTATATTTTTATCAATCTTGTTTATATTCTGCTTGTTTTTCAATAAAGGTT
This sequence comes from Bufo gargarizans, assembly GCF_014858855.1. NCBI lineage: Eukaryota > Metazoa > Chordata > Amphibia > Anura > Bufonidae > Bufo > Bufo gargarizans. The sequence continues at coordinate 681,569,134 of NC_058081.1, forward strand.
ATTTATGTCATTTGCTATAAAGTTGTTTTGTAGTTATTTAGACTCAGTTCCTTTTTCTCCTAGCTCATATATATTCTGCCACTGCAGCCCCAGCATTTCTTATTAGTGTTGTCAGGTTCCTATAAGGTGTCAGGACGTCACTGTCTATTTCTCCATGGAGGAGTGGGAGTATATAGAAGGACACAAGGTTCTGTACAAGGAGGCCATGATGGAGGAGCACCAGCCTCTTATATCACAAGGTAAGAGCCGTCATGTGCAGTGTATACACGTGTGTGCAGTGACATGTAATGGAGGAGCACCAGCCTCTTATATCACAAGGTAAGAGCCGTCATGTGCAGTGTATACACGTGTGTGCAATGACATGTAATGGAGGACCTCCAAAGTTTCTTCTCACATTACATTAGAGGCTATGTGTTCTTTTTGTGTCAGTCATATCTGTAAAGCTCCAGTCACATGATGGGAGCGTGTCTTTTTGGCCTTCATCGGGCCGGTATAGTAGACTACACTGCTCTATCAGAGACGTCCTGTAAAATCCGTTTTCCGCAGTGCATACAGTGTAGATATAAATGAAGCTTATGGGCAATGTCTGCCCCTGTATGATTGTATAGAGCCTGTCGTCAGAGCTTCTGTTAAAGTCGCCCTAAATCAGAGCATTTGAGATGCACTCTGGTGCTCCGAATCAATGTACCCCCAAGGGGTTAATAGCCACGCATGGTTGAGAGACTGGACACTGACAGAAGCTGGTCAAAGCAATCTCTACCTTTATTGCCCAAGGTGCATCATTTCTATAATTTGACAGGTATCTTCTGAGTACGTACATGCCCAGATCTGTCCGTTGTGGGTTCTGCAATGTTAGGGTCAGGGGGTAACATTTTTGGGGACCCTTGCAAGTTATAGTATTTGGATATAGCTGACAACCACTGGGCTGAGCTTTTCCCCAATTTCTGTCAAATAAAGGCATTCTATGTATCAGCTTCTTCCCCTGTTTATCCTTACCTTTTAAAGCCTTTTGGGGCCTATATCCCCAATCTACCCCTGTGTTAGTCATGACGTTAGACCAGGAGGAAAAGTAAGAGTTACCTGCTTCAGTAACACAAATATAGTATTATTTGTGCCCGTCTGCCGCACGTCAAGGCGATCTCTAGTTAGACGGGTTCCTAACACTAAATTCTATCTGTTATGTGCCATGACGGCTACCATATAATTCAGCAAGCGGGCCCAGCCTGCATGTGGAACCTACACTTGCTGAATTATATGGTAGCCGTCATGGCACATAACAGATAGAATTTAGTGTTAGGAACCCGTCTAACTAGAGAACGCCTTGACGTGTGGCAGACGGGCTCAAATAATTTTGTACAAAATGATTTGCCAAGCATCTCTAACTAAATTGTGACGCAATTTTTGTACTTTATTTGGTTTGCAGTGAGCTGTTGCATTGTATTTTTTGTTTAACAGTCTTGTTCTCAGCCATAGCAACATGCTCCTGCGCTTTGGGATGTGCTGACTGACCCCCCCCTTTTTTCTTTGCAGTACACAAATATATATATGGAACAGTTTATACTCCTGTATTGTCATCAAATCATAACATCTGCAATCAGCAACATCACAGTAAGCAAAGTCATATACTTGAAGTTCTTTGGTTAAATTGACCCAGAAGACCAAAGAACTTCTGTCTGAATGTGGTTCCCAGTAATGACATTTCATAGGAGGTCTTGGGCACACATCTTTGTAGAAACATTTGTCTGAGCTTATATAAACTCCCCCCCCCCCCATCTGATGAATAGAATGAAAAATATATCATCATTGTTCAGGAGGTGGGTCAGGATTCGTAATTCTGTTGCAGTGGGATGCGTGTATCCAAGTCTTAAGTCTTTTTTCCCTCTAGTTTCACTGAGGTAGCTGTGGTAAGAAGTACTTGGTAAGGCCCCTCAAATCTGGGTTCCAATGTCTTTCTGACGTGTTTCTTTACCAGGACCCAGTCTCCGGGCTGCAACTTGTGGCTTCCAGGAATCTGTTCAGGATCTGGAAGCGAAGAAGAAACTCGAAAATGTAGATCAGTCAAATGTTTACATAGAGCAATCACATAATCAGCTAGACAGTCATACTGAAATGCAAGCTGTTCTGGAAAATACTGTCCTAACTTAGGGGTACTACTAAATAGGATCTCAAAGGGGGATAGTTTCTCTTTTCCCCTGGAGGTATGGTGAACACTGGCCAGGACAATTGGAAGGGTTTCTGGTTCTGGTTTGACAGTCTCTTGGCCATCTTCCGCATCTTTAGTTTCAGAGTGACGTTCATTCTCTCGACTTTTCCGCTGCTTTGTGGTCAGTATGGTGTATGAAAGGCCAAGTGCGTTCCCAGAGCTGTCCATATTTCCCGTGCAATGTCCGCAGTGAAGGCAGTCCCTTGATCACTCTCAATCACTTCAGGTAACCCGAACCGGCAAACCACTTTGTTCAACAACTTCTTCACAGTAGTTTTTTCGCTGTCTGGTTCTTCACCAGGTAGGCTTCTGGCCATCCAGAGAACATGTCTACAACCACCAAAGCATAATGGAACCCCTGTGCAGGGGGCATTTGGATGTGGTCGATTTGGATCCTTTGGAAAGGGTACAAGGGTTTTGCTAGGCACTTTGTGGGAACCTTCTCCAGCTTCCCTGGATTGCACTTGGCACAGACCATGCAGCTGTTAACATATCGAGAGGTGTAAGTGGAGATGGCGGGTGCAAAACATATTGAGGATATGAGATTGTTCATGGCTGTCTTTCCTAGATGTGTGGGTCCATGGGCCCAACAGACTACATTTGGATATAGACTTCTCGGTAGGCACAGCAGGTGGCCCAATCTCCATATTCGATCTTCATCTGGGCCAGCTCCTTTCTGAGCCCACACATCATGCTCATCATCTGTAGCCTCACGTTGTCTGTCTTCCAAGATCTCCTTAGTGAGGAAGAATCTCTTTGGAATTCCACCTTCTCCCCTGGCCACTTTACCCGCAGCGAAAGCCATTATGGTGCTGAGATCCTTCATTTCCCTCACTGCCGCTTCTTTGGCTGCCTTATCTGCTAGAGCATTCCCCTGGGCCTTTCGAGTTTCCACTTTTGAATGGTCTTTGATCTTCAAAATTGCAGCTTGTATGGGGAGGCTCAGAGCTTCCATCAGTGCCTGCATAGCTTCCGCATTCTTCACAGGTGTGCCTCCTGCATTCAGAAACGTCCTGCTTTTCCATATTGGTCCAAAATCATGGACTACTCCAAAAGCATAACGTGAATCAGTATAGATGTTTGCAGTTTTTCCTTCTGCCATCTTGCAAGCCAGTCAGAGCTATTAATTCAACCTCCTATGCTGATTTATCCGGTGGAAGGGGTTGTTGCTGTAATACTGTTTCCATTGAGTTAACTGCATATCCTGTGTGGTATTTTCCTGTTTCATCTGCGTATCTAGATCCATCCACAAACAGTGTCAAGTCTGGGTCCAGAATAGGAGTTTCTTTGATGTTCCATATTGGCTCAGTTTCAATTAATTGTAGGCAGTCATGGGCTTCCTCATTGTTAAACTCATCATCTGAGTATGTAGCATCAATGTTGTCGCCCTTCTCTTCTGGAGACCCCCCCTTGAGGGAAAGCAAGGAGTGAAGCTGGATTGAGGACATGGCATCTGCTGATAGTGACCATATCCAGAAGTAAGAGAGAACACAGCATTCTGAGACGTCTAGCTGCAGACAAATGTTTTGGCTAAGTCTGCTGAAGGATGGCTGATATGTCATGAGGGGCCAGGATCTGAAGTGAATGACCCAGGACAACATCAGCCGTTTTGTCGAATAGCAAGTGACATGCATGAATGGCTCGTATACATGATGGACTTCCTCTGGCCACTGGGTCAAGTCTGGCCGAGTAGTAGCCCAGAGTGCGACTGCGGCCTCCATAGAGTTGGGTTAGTACACCTGTAGCATATCCTTGATGTTCCATGATGTAGAGTCTGAATGGTAAGTTGTAGTTCGGGAGGCCCAAGGCTGGAGAGAATATGACAGCTTGTTTCAATTGTTCAAAGCATTTTTTGGCCTCGGAGGTGAGGTAGAAAGGCGGAGTAGGAATACAATCATACAAGGGCTGCATGAGGATTGAAGCATCCAGAATCCATGGTTGACAGTAAGATTAGTCCTAGAAAGGCTTGAAGTTGTTTTGGTGTTGTAGGCTCAGTCATCTTTATGACAGCTGTCTTCCTATCTTTAGTCAGGTGTTTAGCCCCAGGGCTGAGACAGTGGCCCAGGAAAACCACCTTGTCTTGACACCACTGGATTTTCTCAAGACGGACCTTGCATCCTTGTTGAGCCAAGAGAAGTATTGCAACAGAAGCTTCTCTGCATGTTTGTGCAGTGTCCGCACACAAGAGCAAATCATCCACATATTGCAGGAGTGTCACTGTATCGTGCTCCATTCTCCATTCATCCAGTATGGAAGACAAGGCTTTACTGAACTGAGAAGGACTGTTCTGTGCTCCTTGGGGCATGACCGTCCAGGTATATTGGCATCCAGCATGTGTGAAAGCAAACAGATATTGACAGTCTGGATGAAGTGGCACTGAGAAGAAGGCATTTGCCAAATCAATTACAGTGAAATGGGTGGCTTCTGGAGGAACACATGACAAAGGGGTATGTGGGATTGGTACCACTGGTGTTTTCAGGACTGTAACTTCATTGACATCCCGTAGATCTTGCACCATACAATAAGTGTCTGGTTGTCCTTTTTTCCCCTTCTTTTTAACTGGGAAAAGGGGCGTGTTACATGGAGAGGTTGGTTTAATAATCGCTCCCTTTTCTTGGAATGCCAGTATTTGCTTAGCCACCGCATCTACAGTATTTGTGCCACTGACAATGGATATTGGGGTTTGCCTGGACCTTTAGTCTTCCAATGTCTTGGGGCCCTGAGGACCATAAATGGGGAGGTATCAGCTTCATTACATCCGATGGGACAGTTGTTCCCGATATCTCATCCTGTATTGTTTGTAGGGCAGTAAGCATAACTGTCTCTTCTGGTTGTAGGAGGGAAGAAAGTGTGATTGTTCCGTCTTCATGGAACTGGATGTTTGCTTGCATTTTTTGGAGTAGGTCTGCCCCCAAAAGGTTGAGGGGGCAGGAAGTAGACACTACAAATTGTGACAGGACCGTAGGAGAAAGGACTAAACCTGAGGACACAGGCAATGGTTTAGTCAGCACAGATGTTCTTGCCTCTCCATCAATGCCCATACTTTGAACAGTGATATTGTCAAGAAAAGGACGGGTCATAGATCTCTTCAAGTCGGAGCACACTTATGGCTGCACCAGTATCCACAAGAAAGGTGTGTGTGTGTTCCCCCCCACCTGCAGCTGCACAGTTGGTGTAGGGCCACACTGGGGAGGACACAAAGCTATAGTATTAATGGCTTCTCCGACATGTGGATCTGGCTTGCCCCTGTCCTATGGTTGATTTGGGGCTGCCCCCGTTTGTTGAACTGCCTGGGCAGTTTGGGCCGGTGCCCAAGGAAATTTTTGGGGAGGCCTCCTCTGCCCCCCCCCACCCCCCCCCTTGGCCAATGTGGGCATTCCTGTTTGTAACGTCCCTGTTGTCCACATCCATAGCAGATGATATAGGCTCTCCAGGCCGGATCCTGAAATCTTACTTCTGCTCCCCTGGGCCCTTCCCTGCTAACCATAACAGGATGAGTTCGAGGGGCTGCCTCAATGCTTTTTGCTATTACTACAAGTGTTTCCAGGTCAACCGTCCGATACTCAGGGCGGGCGATTTTTAAGGCTTTTTGGATAGGAGGTTTTAGCCCATCCACGAAGGCACTGGATAACATTCTTACTTGCACTGTATCATTACGATTGAATCCTAGATCCTGTAACATCTGTTCCATCCTGTTAGCAAATATTTCTACGGATTCACTTTTGTCCTGCTTCATATCTTGTATCTGAGTAGCTTGATCAGCCAATCTTCCCCTTGCCCATTTCTCCAACTTCTGACTAAATTCCTCTTCTGACTCATATGTCTTTAAATGTTCTTCTGATGCATACGGTGGGAGATTCAATTCTCGCTGCATGGTGGGCCAGAAGGAGTCCCCTGCTTTGATTTGTACCAGCCCAGATAAGTCCCTCCATGCAGCTGAATGTGTCTTCCTTATCTGCTCTATTGCTCTGTAAAAAGGCATAGGGTGCAGTTCTGGATCCGGGAGTGAGTTCACTAAATTTGTGGCTTGGGTGGGGGTAAACGTAACATATCTTCCTCCTGTTTTATACTCCTCACTGGACCTGGCTGTTGAGGTCTGGGCTTGTCGTGTTAGGATGTCTGTTTGTCCAGACAGTTTGGCTACCATCAGATCCAGTTCCATCTCTTTCTCTGTCCTGGACATATCATCCAATTCAGGTGGTTCCTCATCTGCTGCACCTGTACTCTCCCTGTCCTCATCTTCTGTTCTCTGGTCCTCCGTTCTGTGGGATTTTGCAGCTCCTGTCTTCTTCACTCCCCCCCCCCCCATTATGATTGGCACCACTGGTTTCCCTCTTTGTGACACTTCCTTTTCTGGTACATAGTAAGTGCCCTCAGCATTCATAACCGGATATACAGGGAGTGCAGAATTATTAGGCAAATTAGTATTTTGACCACATCATCCTCTTTATGCATGTTGTCTTACTCCAAGCTGTATAAGCTCGAAAGCCTACTACCAATTAAGCATATTAGGTGATGTGCATCTCTGTAATGAGAAGGGGTGTGGTCTAATGACATCAACACCCTATATCAGGTGTGCATAATTATTAGGCAACTTCCTTTCCTTTGGCAAAATGGGTCAAAAGAAGGACTTGACAGGCTCAGAAAAGTCAAAAATAGTGAGATATCTTGCAGAGGGATGCAGCACTCTTAAAATTGCAAAGCTTCTGAAGCGTGATCATCGAACAATCAAGCGTTTCATTCAAAATAGTCAACAGGGTCGCAAGAAGCGTGTGGAAAAACCAAGGCGCAAAATAACTGCCCATGAACTGAGAAAAGTCAAGCGTGCAGCTGCCAAGATGCCACTTGCCACCAGTTTGGCCATATTTCAGAGCTGCAACATCACTGGAGTGCCCAAAAGCACAAGGTGTGCAATACTCAGAGACATGGCCAAGGTAAGAAAGGCTGAAAGACGACCACCACTGAACAAGACACACAAGCTGAAACGTCAAGACTGGGCCAAGAAATATCTCAAGACTGATTTTTCTAAGGTTTTATGGACTGATGAAATAAGAGTGAGTCTTGATGGGCCAGATGGATGGGCCCGTGGCTGGATTGGTAAAGGGCAGAGAGCTCCAGTCCGACTCAGACGCCAGCAAGGTGGAGGTGGAGTACTGGTTTGGGCTGGTATCATCAAATATGAGCTTGTGGGGCCTTTTCGGGTTGAGGATGGAGTCAAGCTCAACTCCCAGTCCTACTGCCAGTTTCTGGAAGACACCTTCTTCAAGCAGTGGTACAGGAAGAAGTCTGCATCCTTCAAGAAAAACATGATTTTCATGCAGGACAATGCTCCATCACACGCGTCCAAGTACTCCACAGCGTGGCTGGCAAGAAAGGGTATAAATGAAGAAAGAAAATCTAATGACATGGCCTCCTTGTTCACCTGATCTGAACCCCATTGAGAACCTGTGGTCCATCATCAAATGTGAGATTTACAAGGAGGGAAAACAGTCCACCTCTCTGAACAGTGTCTGGGAGGCTGTGGTTGCTGCTGCACGCAATGTTGATGGTGAACAGATCAAAACACTGACAGAATCCATGGATGGCAGGCTTTTGAGTGTCCTTGCAAAGAAAGGTGGCTATATTGGTCACTGATTTGTTTTGTTTTTGAATGTCAGAAATGTATATTTGTGAATGTTGAGATGTTATATTGGTTTCACTGGTAAATAATTGAAATGGGTATATATTTGTTTTTTGTTAAGTTGCCTAATAATTATGCACAGTAATAGTCACCTGCACACACAGATATCCCCCTAAAATAGCTAAAACTAAAAACAAACTAAAAACTACTTCCAAAAATATTCAGCTTTGATATTAATGAGTTTTTTGGGTTCATTGAGAACATGGTTGTTGTTCAATAATAAAATTAATCCTCAAAAATACAACTTGCCTAATAATTCTGCACTCCCTGTATGGGCGCTGGCAGGGGGGACATGGGCTGAGTTGGCTCCTGTGTTTCCCCAAAGGAGATGAGAGGCAGTACATTATTCTCTGGAGCCACCGAGGGGGAAGCTGAGGGGTTTGCAGCTACTGCTACCAGAGAGGAGGTGCTACAAGGCCTGGGGGCTCCACATGCCAGGCAAGTGTTATGTGTATCTGGGTTTTGCTGCCTGCATACATTGCAAACCCACCCCTCATGTCTCTGTTGGGGGAGGGCACTTTTCAACAGGGGCTGCAAGCTCTTTTGTTTGTGAGCACCATGATAGGGTGGTGGCTCATCTGGTCCCACAGTATACATATACATCTTTGTTTTTTCATCCCATCTTTCTGTCCCTCCAGTTGCCATAAATCGACTTGCCGTTCGGTGCCATGCCTGTGATGCACCTAATAATTCTTCATCACTCAGCTTTCCCTGACATCGCTGTACCAGTCTTTTCAATAGTTCAACATTCAATTCTCCATTAATGTCACATCCTGCAATCTTCATTAATTTCTTATAATTTTTTACATGTTGGCTTCCTTCTCTCGCTACAACCTGAGGAGCTGTATATTCTCCTCCTTCATGTGAGTGGGACTGACCCATCTCAACAGTAGTATTTCAGATTGACAGACACACAAAACAGAGAAGTGATCAGGCACCTTTAACCCTTTCCTCCGTAAAGGATTCACCCTCCCCTCTGGTTGGCTCAAATCTGACTATCACGTCTGACTAGTCAGCTGGGCCTCCCCGCACGTCTTCCCCCTTGGGAGTCAGGCGGTTCCACGTGTCTTCCTGCCCAGGTCAGCCGGAGTTTACTTTGTCCCACACCTCGGCGCTACAGCGCCCCCTTCCAAACCAGGAGGTTACTGTCCCCACCCTTTGTCTGTGGTCTTACCGTTCGTGCTCAACTCACTCCTCAGACAAATCACAGACACACACAAAATATATACACACCAGAGTGATCTATAAATTCAGACTATTGGTTCTATAGACTCCAAGCTTTTAGCATTACAGCCGACTACTATACTTAAATCGGTACCACCATCACAGCAGACTGAGCTACCAGAGCATGGCCAAGTAAATAGCAGAAAGGCAGGTAAGATAAAAAAAGTTTTCTCTCCTTTCTTTTTGAGGCTGCAGTGCTCTCCCCTCTCGCGTTCATTAAGCTCAGGGGCCCCTCTGATCAACTGTTGGATGCTACCTTCGCTTAGAGTCCCATCTAGGGTGCCAACTGTTAAAGTCGCCCTAAATCAGAGCATTTGAGATGCACTCTGGTGATCCGAATCAATGTACCCCCAAGGGGTTAATATCCACGCGTGGTTGAGAGACTGGACAATGACACAGAAGCTGGTCAAAGCAATCTCTAACTTTATTACAAAAAGTAAGCGGTATATACCTCTTCAGAAGAGGGCAGTCCTCTCTGAGGCTCAAACATTATTTTATTGGTCAAAAAGGAAAAAGAGATAAGAGAAAAAGAGATAACACTCTAGCATCTGTGCACTACTTTGGAATGTGAGCATCATGTAAACACCTAAGTATCCGCCATATTATAATGGCGTCTATTCTAACAATAATACTGCATACGTCATATGTGACACTTCAAGGAGGTGCCTCTCTATAGGCAGTGAATAATATGTATATATATCATCAAGCTACGTGATTGGCTTATGCATTTTTCCAGTCTATACATCTCCCTTGGAACACCTGTATAAAGAGGAGAAAACAGACACTGCCCACAGCACAGCTCTTTGCCCCCCTCATCCCCCTCTCTCTTCTCCAGTCTTGAAGCAAAGGGTGGAGTGGGAGGCACTTGTGAGGAGAAAAAGTTAACTAATTACAGTCCTAGAGATACAAAATATAGAATAAAATTCACATATCTCTATCACTTCTATCATAGGAAGATATTAGGAAACCCCCCACCCCTTTTTTAACACGTTTTATTAGATTTTTTTCCAACAATTTTACAAACACAGAAATCTAGGATACAGAGCCATCACTGAGAAGAACTTGGGCGTAATCAGCAAATGAAATATTGTAATTCACAGGAATCAAATTGGTAGAAAGATTCTGGATTGAACTGCACAGACAGTAAACTCGTGTTCTTCAATCAAGACGGAGCGGACGGCCTCTCTGTGATCAAGTGGATGAGGTGAGTATAATTTTTTTATTTTCAGCCACCATAATAGGAAAAATTGATTTGTTTCCACGGAGTACAAGGAAATTTGGCTTTGTGGCTAATCAAGTTTTTCCTAAACTTCGGATCGAATTCTGTTTTGTATGCTTCGATTCATTCAACTCTAATGGTGGCATAAACAGCACGGCAGCTACGTAAGTATTAACAAAACCATCTTTCTTAAACAGGTCAGAGGAATGTCTGTATTTTTCATAATGACTGGAGAGGTCAATAAAATATGTCAAAATGGTTTCTTTCCTCTGTGACGTCTCTCATGTTTAACAAGATCTGATTTATGTATAAAACATTTCCCACATTCTAAACATGAATACGGCTTCTCTCCTGTGTGACTTCTCTCGTGTTTAACAAGACCTGATTTTTGTGTAAAACATTTCCCACATTCTGAACATGGATATGGCTTCTCTCCTGTGTGACTTCTCCCATGTGTAACAAGATATGATTTTTGTGTAAAACATTTCCCACATTCTGAACATGAATATGGCTTCTCTCCTGTGTGAATTCTTTTATGTATAGTAAGAGTTGATTTTTGTGTAAAACTTTTCCCACATTCTGAACACGAATGTGGCTTGTCTCCTGTGTGTATTCTGCCATGTTTAACAAAATTTGATTGACCTGTAAAGCATTTCCCACATTCTGAACATGAATATGGCTTTTCTCCTGTGTGAGTTCTCCCATGTTTAACAAGAGATGATTTACATGTAAAACATTTCCCACATTCTGAACATGAATATGGCTTCTCTCCTGTGTGATTTCTCTGATGTATAACAAGATGTGATTTTTGGGTAAAACATTTTCCACATTCTAAACAGGAGCATGGTTTCTCCCCTGCGTGAATTCCACTATGTATTGAAAGCCTTGAGAATAGTTTACTATTGTGAAACCTGTTACCCTCTTTCTGACCTCTACTTGGGGTAGCAATATGTGATTTATCAGGACAAGGTTCGTCATAATTAGTGGAATTATATGACAGATCTGTACTTTGAAGTCCGGAATGTAAGTTAAAGGAAATTAGGTTTTCTCCTGAAAAGTGCTGCATGATATCTTCATCTTTTGCTTTAATTTTCAGTGATAACATGAACTTTCCATCAGAATTCGTATTCAGGTTTTCTGTTAAGATAAAAATTTAAATCAGTTTTTTTCCCCCAAACTGCACAATAGATAACATTCTTATTAGGTCTCATGCACACGACCATATGTTCAGTCTGCATCCGATCGGATTCATTTTAATGGGACCACAAAAGATGCGGACAGTACACTGTGTGATGTCCACATCTGTATGTCCGTTCTATGGCCTCAGAAAGATGTTACTACACGTCCTATACTTGTCCGTTTTGCAGACAAGTATGAACATTTCAGCAGGAGTTAAAAAAAATGGTGGCATGCACTTGGCCGGTATACGTGTTTTGGGGATTTGCAATTTGCGAACTGCAAAGTAGATATGGTAGTGTGCATGAGGACTTAGACTGAAAACGGATCCATCAGGAAGCAGAGGTACAGTCAGGTCCATAAATATTGGGACACAATTCTAACATTTTTGGCTCTATACACCACAATGGATTTAAAATGAAATGAACAAGATGTGCTTTACCTGCAGACTGTCAGCTTTAATTTGAGGGTATTTACATCCAAATCAGGTGAACGGGGTAGGAATTACAACAGTTTGTATATGTGCCTCCCACTTTTTAAGGAACCAAAAGTAATGGGACAGAATAATAATCATAAATCAAACTTTCACTTTTTAATACTTGCTTGCAAATCCTTTGTAGTCAATTACAGCCTGAAGTCTGGAACACATAGACTTCACCAGACGCTAGGTTTCATCCCTGGTGATGCTCTGCCAGGCCTCTAGTGCAACTGTCTTCAGGTCCTGCTTGTTCTTGGGGCATTTTCCCTTCAGTTTTGTCTTCAGCAAGTGAAATGCATGCTCAATCGGATTCAGGTAAGGTGATTGACTTGGCCATTGCATAACATTCCACTTCTTTCCCTCAAAAACGTATTGGTTGCTTTTGCAGTATGCTTTGGGTCATTGTCCATCTGCACTGTGAAGCGCCGTCCAATGAGTTCTGAAGCATTTGGCTGAATATGAGCAGATAATATTGCCCGAAATACTTCAGAATTCATCCTGCTGCTTTTGTCAGCAGTCACATCATCAATAAATGCAAGAGAACCAGTTCCATTGACAGCCATACATGCCCACACCATGACACTACCACCACCATGCTTCACTGATGAGGTGATATGCTTAGGATTATGAGCAGTTCCTTTCCTTCTCCATACTTTTCTCTTCCCATCACTCTGGTACAAGTTGATCTTGGTCTCATCTGTCCATAGGATGTTGTTCCATAACTGTGAAGGCTTTTTTAGATGTCGTTTGGCAAACTCTAATCTGGCCTTCCTGTTTTTGAGGCTCACCAATGGTTTACATCTTGTGGTGAACCCTTTGTATTTACTCTGCTGAAGTCTTCTCTTGATTGTTGACTTTGACACACATATGTCACGGGAAGGGAAGGTAGAAGGAAGTGCACCCCCTAGACTGCCACCCTCAACCCTGTCCCTGCCTACTTGCACCACCCGCCCTAGGTGACGGGGTGCAACTGGGCGACGGTCCCTAACCTCCGTAAGTGCCGGGTAGGGGAAGAAGGAACAGAGAGGGTACCGGACAGATAGACAGAGAATGGTACACGAGATGCAGGCAGACAAATGGACAAGGAAGTGGACAAGAGAGAGGTACACTGTGAAGGAGAAGGCAAAGGCAGGTCAGCTGGCCGAGGTCAGTCCGGGAGGTCACGTCAATACAAAGGGAACAGGCAGGTGGCAAATCCGAGAATGAGCCGAGGTCAGAATCCGAGATGTAGTGTCAAAACCAAGGGAGCAGGCAAAGGGAGGTCAGAAAATGGTCAAGGTCAAATTCCAGAGGTCAATCAATAGAGTAGCTAACACCGCCTAAGAGACTAAAATCACAGGCAACCTGTAGCCAGCAGGCCGCCTGTATTTATAGTGGGGAGTGAGGGTCATGTGACGTGGCCAGCGTCACATGACCGACAGACAGACAAGTCGAGCACCGAGTGATCAGCTCGACGCTCAAGGCAGACCTAGGAGCAGGGAGCCTCCCAGTTAGCAAAGCCACCCTGGGAACGAGGCCAAACAGATCCTCGCTCCCGAAGCTAAGCAGCAGGTCTGCGGCTGATGGGAGACAGAGTGCGCCTTCGGAGAGTGTTCTTGATCTGGCCTACCTCCTGGAGAGTGTTCTTGATCTGGCCAACTGTTGTGAAGGGTGTTTTCTTCACCAGGGAAAGAATTCTTCGGTCATCCACCACAGTTGTTTTCCGTGGTATTCCGGGTCTTTTGGTGTTGCTGGGCTCACCGGTGCGTTCCTTTTTAAGAATGTTCCAAATGTTGTTTTGGCCACGCCTAATGTTTTTGCTATCTCTCTGATGGGTTTGTTTTGTTTTTTTCAGCCTAATGATGGCTTGCTTCACTGATAGTGACAGCTCTTTGGATCTCATCTTGAGAGTTGACAGCAACAGATTCCAAATGCAAATAGCAGACTGGAAATGACCTCTGGACCTTTTATCTGCTCATTGTAAGTGGGATAATGAGGGAATAACACACACCTGGCCATGGAACAGCTGAGAAGCCAATTGTCCCATTACTTTTGGTTCCTCAACAAGTAGGAGGCATGCTTGCAAACTGTTTTAATTCCTGCACCGTTCACCTGATTTGGATGTAAATACCCTCAAATTAAAGCTGACAGTCTGCAGTTACAGCACATCTTGTTTGTTTCATTTCAAATCCATTGTGGTGGTGTATGGAGCCAAAAATGTTAGAATTGTGTCGACGTCCCAATATTTATGGACCTGACTGTATAAGCCATTCATACTGAATCCATTCCTGTCTGTGGTTAAAAAAACTGGATATGAGATTCTAGCATTATTAAGCTTTCTATAACTTCCTGATAAAGTCCAGGATTCTGCTCTTCACCTGGTCATTACTTGTATTACATACAGTAAATTGACTTGATAAAGCTCAAAAATGTTAAAGAGAACCTTTCATGCAATTTTATTAAGGGAGAAATATACCTGTACTTGCGGGGTACCCCCCGCTGATGCTGCCACCTGCTTGATTTTTTAAAATATGCCTCCTATGCCCCGCAGGATTTCTCCTGCTCAGTATGCTAATACTGAGCATCAGTGCAATGGGGAGGAGACGCAGTCTTTCTCCATGGGCGTCTCCTTCTCCCCTGGCTGTAGCGCTGTCCAATCGCAGCGCAGAGCGTCACAGCCAGGGAGAAAAAAACGTCCTGCGTCTCCTCCTTATTGCACCAATGCTCAGTATTAGCATAGTACAGGTATCCATCTGCAGCGTCCCACTCAGGACCTGTTGTATCCCTGTTCATAGGCTGGTCTGGTGTAATTTATACATCCCACCACTAGATGGAGGTAACACTTAGGTCATATATATACCTAGGTCAGGCCTAGTTGGTGAGATTAGACGGGTCGGATCAGTTGTTGTTAAGGAGTAGTCAGTTGGGGGGTGAAGCTAAATGCAGAAATGAGGTAGAGCCAAGGTATGAGGCGCAGGAGAGCGTTTTCCTCCTGTGACCTTCTTAGATCCCAGAACCTACAACCAGAGGATAGCATTTTCGTCCCTGGAAGAAGTTAACCAAGTTTAAGAGAGACATCGGTGATAACAGCCATTACTAAAGGCTTAATGGACACCTTTGCGCATGGTGGAGGACAATCTAGCTACAGGCAGCCTCACTATACTTTGAAGAATACAGATTAGCTACCTGTTTAAGGGCTTGGAAGATACAGAGACAAAAGAATGTAATTTATTGTTCAGTTTTTATCAAATGTTGTTTTTGAAAGGAAAGTAAAAGACCCAGCAATTCCGCTGTTGTTCTTTCTGGGTATTTGTGCTGCTTACTCCACAGTAAAAACAACAAATTAACATTATTCTATAGGATGACAACAAGGCAGTGATATCAAATATGTAGAATATTTTTCATACTTTAGTACTTTGTACAATAAATCATAATTTAAAAAAACTAATTTCAGTGTTGTTGCACTCCAAGACCCCGAACTTTTTTCATTTTCCATCATGTACCTGTATGAGGGCCTTTTTGTGGGATGACTAGTTGTTTTTTTATACCATTTAGGTTTACATTTCATACTCCAAGATTTAGCAGCCTGGTAGTTCCCCTGCAGCGGAGTCCAGACATTAAAGGGTGCAGACCAGGGGAGTTGGTAACGCTCCTAGGAGAAGCTCCAAACCATACCTGTTCAAATGACACAGCAGATCCTAATCCACTTTGTTAGAGCTTGTTCCAGCCATGGATCCCACTAATCAACCCAAGGTGGGACTTCCTAAAGTATTCAAGGAGCTTATTAACCAGTGCAGTTGTCAGGAGAAACTCCTGCAAAATATGAACACCATCTTGGCTCACTTGGATTCCTTGGTGGTTTCAGCTCTGGTTCTGAATCCACAGACTGCAGCATCTGCACTGTCACAGCAGCTCCTTCCTTTGTAGGTCCTGGCCTGCATCTGCCACCATGCTATGAAAGAGAGCTCAAGTCCTTTCATGGATTCCTCGATCAATGCACTGTTTGAGGCTTGGGGTCTGCTTCCCTCCTCAGAACAAGTCTTCTAGGCAGAGGCTTGCGGTCTGCTTCCCTCCTTAGAACAAGTCTTCTAGGCAGAGGCTTGGGGGTCTGCTTTCCTCCTCAGAACAAGTCTTCTAGACAGAGGCTTGCGGGTCTGATTCCCTCTTCAGAACAAGTCTTCTAGGCAGAGGTTGCGGGTCTGCTTCCCTCTTCAGAACAAGTCTTCTAGGCGGAGGCTTGCTGGTCTGCTTCCCTCCTCAGAACAAGTCTTCTAGTGTCACCACCAGATCTTTGAGAAGTTCTGATAGATGCTCTTCAGTACCTCCTGCATGATCTTCTTTTGTTTTGCTTTCGTTTTGACATCTCTCCTCCCTCTCCCAGCTGTCATCTATTAGCAGTGATTGCCTCCCTATATATATCCTCCCCATACTGCCTCACCTTGCGGTTTATACAACTTCCTGGAGTGTGCTCATGCTGCAACTGATGCTGCTACAGATAAGTCTGTTAATTTATTTGTGTTTTCCTGTTGCCTTGATCCTAGGTGACCCTGACTCCCTCTGTATTAAGTGTAGGGAGCCGGTGGTCGTGTCCCCTCACTATTATAGGGTGTTCAGGTGTCATACAGTCGAGGCACGAGGGCATGCAATTTTCTATCATAAAGATCTTTGCATGGGCTGAGAAGTCAGGGAGAGATTCAGGGCTTAAATAGGGGTCACCCTTTTGTTCCTTAGTTTCGGATCCTTATTTGTAACTTCTTGTTTTCTGTTACACCATCTGTGACATTATAAACCGCCAAAACCGTCTTAAGCATAAATCCGGTTTCAACCTTGATTGACCGCATGCAGGGTCTTTCACTGGAGGTAGCAGATCTCCGGAAAACTGTCTCTCAGTTTGAGGTGACCGTTTCTGCTTGCGTTCATGGAATTTGTTCTGAGCCTAAAATCTCGCTTCCGGATACGTTCTCCGGGGGTAGTGAAAATTTTGTTCGTTTCAGAGAGGTTTGCAAACTCAATTTTCGCCTATTTCCCCATTCCTCTGGTGATGAGGAGCGGAGGGTGGGGAATCATCATCTCGCTACTCAGGGATAACACTCAGTCCTGGGCCTTTTCGCTGCCTGTGGGGGCCCGGCCCCTCCGTTTAGTGGATGAATTTTTTTAGCCCTGGGTCAGATATATGATGATCCGGATCGTATTTCTCTGGCGGAATCTAAACTGCGTCTTTTATGCCAGGGTAAACAGTCCGCAGAGATATACTGTTCAGAATTTCGGAGATGGGCAGCTGATACTGGTTGGAATGATGCTGCACTCCGAAGTCAATTTTGCCATGGTCTTTCGGAGGGATTGAAAGATGCATTTTCCTTTCATGAGAGACCTACCTCCTTGGATTCTGCCATGCCTCGGGCTGTTCGTATTGACAGGCGTCTTAGAGAGAGAGGAGAGATCACTCCTTCCTGTCATACTCAGTCCAAGGACAGTGGGGTGGTCTCATTCAGTGCGCAGGGGCCTCAGTCTCTCTCAATCCTCTCTGAGCAGGAGCCCATGCAGCTGGGTTTGCTTGCCTCTGACAATAGAGGATTCAGCTCTCAGAGGAGGGTTTGTTTTTGTTGTGGAGGTATAAATCATTTGGCAAATGTTTGTCCCTCTAGGAGATTCAGGCAGTTTTTTGAGAGTAATAAAGAAACAAAAAGAAAACGTTCCATCTGTTACTATTGGCAAGGTTGATGCGGAAATTGAAGGTTTTCCGTTTGCTTGTAGTTCCCGTTTTGTCCTACCTGCCAGGGTGGCGCTAGAGAGCAAGAACATTCTTTGTGAGATTTTTGTAGATAGTGGAGCAGCTGTCAATCTCATTGATAATCATTTTGCTATAACACATGGTTTCCAGGTATGCACTTTGGGAAAGGATATACCTGTTTTTGCTATTGATTCCGCTCCACTTTCTCAGAAATCGTTAAAGGGCATAGTTCACAATATCCGTTTGATTGTAAGTGATACTCATGGTGAGGATGTGTCATGTTTCGTCCTAAGCGGGTTGCCTACTCCTCTAGTGTTGGGGCTACCCTGGCTCACTAAACATAACCCCACCATTGATTGGCAAGCGAGGCAAATAAATGGTTGGAGTGACTTTTGCAGAGAGAATTGCCTCTCAACATCTGTTTCAGAGGTTTCTACTAAGACTGTACCATCTTTTCTCTCAGAATTTTCGGATGTGTTTTCTGAGAGTGGTGTTCAGGAGCTGTCCCCTCACAGGGAGTACGATTGCCCTATTAATCTCATCCCAGGCGCCAAGCTGCCTAAATCTCGTTTATACAATCTCTCCCAACCTGAAAGGGTCGCTATGCGTGCTTATATCTCTGAGAGCCTGAGAAAGGGACACATACGACCCTCGAAGTCACCTGTTGCCGCTGGTTTTTTCTTTGTTAAGAAAAAAGATGGTTCTTTAAGACCATCTCTGGATTTCAGGGAGCTGAACAGTATCACAATTCGTGACCCTTATCCGCTTCCTCTGATCCCGGACCTGTTTAACCAGATTGTTGGGGCTAAAGTTTTTTCCAAGTTGGATTTAAGAGGGGCATACACCCTGGTCAGGGTCAGAGAAGGAGATGAATGGAAGATGGCCTTCAATAACCCTTAAGGACATTTTGAGAATTTGGTTATGCCTTTTGGTTTGACGAATGCTCCAGCCGTCTTTCAGCATTTTGTGAACAGCATTTTTTATCATTTAATGAGGAAATTTGTACTAGTGTATCTAGATGACATTTAGATTTTTTCTCCTGATTTCAAAACTCATAAGGACCACCTACGTCGGGTCTTGCTCATTTTGCGGAAGAATAAATTGTACGCTAAACTGGAAAAATGTGTGTTTGCGGTTCCAGAAATTCAATTTCTGGGGTTTCTTCTCTCCGCTTCTGGTTTTCGCATGGACCCCGAGAAGGTCCACGCTGTGCTTGAGTGGGAGCTTCCTGAGAATCAGAAGGCACTGATGCGCTTTTTGGGTTTTGCCAATTATTGCAGGAAGTTCATTTTGAATTATTCCTCTGTTGTTAAACCATTCACTGATATGACTAGAAAGGGGGTAGATTTTTCCTCCTGGTCAGTAGAGGTGCGTAGGGCCTTTTCTAGTATCAAGGAGAGTTTTGCTTCCGCTCCCAACTTGGTACAACCTGATATTTCTCTGCCTTTCATAGTTGAGGTGGACGCTTTTGAGGTGGGTGTGGGTGCGGTCTTGTATCAGGGTCCCTCTCCTGCCAAATGGCGACCGTGTGCCTTTTTCTCGAAGAAACTCTCCTCCGCAGAGAAAAATTATGATGTGGGTGATAGGGAGTTGTTGGCCATCAAGTTAGCTATTGAGGAATGGCGCCATTGGCTACAGGGAGCCAGACACCCTATAACCGTGTTTACCGACCATAAGAATCTGGCCTACTTGGAGTCAGCCAAGCGTCTGAACCCGAGACAGGCCAGATGGTCTTTGTTCTTTTCAAGGTTTAATTTTGTTGTCACGTTCCGCCCTGGGGTTAAGAATGTGAAGGCGGATGCCCTGTCACGTTGTTTTCCGGGAGGGGGGAACTTTGAAGACCCGGGTCCCATTTTGGCTGAAGGGGTGGTTGTGTCGGCTCTTTATCCTGAATTGGAGGCAGAGGTTCAGGCAGCCCAGGCAGAGGCTCCTGATCTTTGTCCTCCTGGGAGGTTGTTTGTGCCTCTCGCTTTACGACACAAGGTTTTTAAGGAGCACCACGATACTGTCCTTGCTGGGCACCCGGGGGGTAGAGCCACAGTGGATCTCATTGCTCAGAGATTCTGGTGGCCGGCTCTTCGTAAGTCGGTTGAGGGTTTTGTGGCAGCCTGCGAGACCTGCGCTCGTGCCAAAGTCCCTCATTCACGGCCATCGGGTCCTCTCCTTCCGTTACCCATTCCTTCCCATCCTTGGACACATCTGTCCATGGATTTCATTACGGACCTGCCTCGTTCCTCGGGGAAGACTGTGATTCTGGTGGTGGTGGACCGTTTTAGCAAAATGGCGCATTTTGTTCCTTTTCCTGGCTTGCCCAATGCTAAAACGCTGGCGCAGGCATTTATTGATCACATTGTCAAACTGCATGGTATCCCTTCAGACATAGTCTCTGATAGGGGCACGCAAGTTTGTTTCCAGATTCTGGAAGGCCTTCTGTTCTCGCTTGGGGGTTCGGTTGTCATTCTCTTCTGCTTTCCACCCGCAGTCGAATGGCCAGACAGAGCGCGTCAATCAGAATCTGGAGACATATCTGCGTTGTTTTGTGGCGGAGAATCAGGAGGATTGGTGTTCTTTTCTCTCCCTTGCTGAGTTTGCTTTAAATAACCGTCGTCAGGAGTCCTCTGATAAGTCACCATTTTTTGGTGCATATGGGTTTCATCCGCAGTTTGGGACATTCTCTGGAGAGGGGGCTTCTGGTTTACCTGATGAGGAGAGATTCTCCTCGTCTTTGTCATCTATTTGGCAAAAGATTCAGGATAATCTAAAGAGCATGAGTGAGAGATATAAGCGTGTGGCGGATAAGAGACGTGTGCCTGGTCCGGACCTGAATGTTGGTGATCTGGTATGGTTGTCTACTAAGAATATCAAATTGAAGGTTCCCTCCTGGAAGTTGGGTCCTAAGTTTATTGGGCCTTACAAAATCTTGTCCGTCATCAATCCCGTTGCCTACCGTCTTGATCTTCCTCAGACTTGGAAGATCCATAATGTTTTTCACAAGTCCCTATTAAAACCTTATGTCCAACCCACTGTACCCTCCTCTTTGCCTCCTCCTCCGATTGTGGTTGATGGTAATCTTGAATTTCAGGTCTCTAGGATTGTGGACTCTCGTATTGTCCGCGGTTCTCTTCAGTACCTCGTTCATTGGGAGGGTTATGGTCCTGAGGAGAGGATGTGGGTTCCAGTGGCGGACATTAAGGCCACTCGTCTTCTCAGGGCATTCCATAGGTCCCATCCTGAGAAGGTGGGCTCTGAGTGTCCGGAGTCCACTCGTAGAGGGAGGGGTACTGTCACCACCAGATCTTTGAGAAGTTCTGATAGACGCTCTTCAGTACCTCCTGCATGATCTTCTTTTGTTTTGCTTTCGTTTTGACATCTCTCCTCCCTCTCCCAGCTGTCATCTATTAGCAGTGATTGCCTCCCTATATATATATCCTCCCCATACTGCCTCACCTTGCGGTTTATACAACTTCCTGGAGTGTGCTCATGCTGCAACTGATGCTGCTACAGATAAGTCTGTTAATTTATTTGTGTTTTCCTGTTGCCTTGATCCTAGGTGACCCTGACTCCCTCTGTATTAAGTGTAGGGAGCCGGTGGTCGTGTCCCCTCACTATTATAGGGTGTTCAGGTGTCATACAGTCGAGGCACAAGGGCATGCAATTTTCTATCATAAAGATCTTTGCATGGGCTGAGAAGACAGGGAGAGTTTCAGGGCTTAAATAGGGGTCACCCTTTTGTTCCTTAGTTTCGGATCCTTATTTGTAACTTCTTGTTTTCTGTTACACCATCTGTAAAATCTAGGTGGAGGCTTGCTGGTCTGCTTCCCTCCTCTACCTAATATTCCATGGCAACATATTGGAATAGACTTTATTAGATTTACCGCTATCATCAGGATGCACAGTTATATTTGGTGGTGGTGGATCGCTTTTCCAGGGTGGCACAAGATGGCACTCTTTTTCAAGATGAAGCGGAAAAGTGGGTGTTTTTTGCTATGTTAATGATTTTGATTCCAGATTTATCATCGCAAAAAAATTCCAAAAACCACTCCAGTAAAAGTCTTTTTTAAAGATGATCCAAATCTAACAAGCAATGTGCACCATTTGATAAATTTGGTGTAAAGTGTGCCAAAACAGACTCAAGGAAAACTGACTTTATAAATGTTACCCACATGGTAAATTCCCCCCAAGATTCTGGAGGTCTCTCTGCAGGTTGTTGGTTGTCTAGTTGGACTTCTCTGTGGACCACTCGCAGTCCAATAGACAGGTGGAGTGAGATAATCAGGTTCTGGAGAATTATCTATGTCACTTTTTTCTTCTAGTCAAGACATCTGAGTATCGATCCTTCGTTGGGCTGAATTTTCCCATAACAACGACTCACATCTATAGGCTATTCGCCCTTTTACATTGTATACAGCCAGCACTCACGTATTCCTCTTTTCACTGCTGGCGCAGAGTCCTACCACACATCTCTCCTTGGGACAGGGTCTTCCAAGAATATTCTTTTTGAAAGGGTTATCCGGTAATAAATAATGAGATCCTATCCCTAGAATAAGTCATCAATATCGGATCAGCGGATAGAAGAGACCGGCTAGAAGAGACGGATTCTCTGTCCAACACCCGAGATCCCCGCTGATCAGCTGATAGAAAAGAACAGCCATTCCCGTGAGTGCTGTGCCCTCTTCCTAGGCCATGTGACGTCACAATACATTGGTGATATGGCTTATACCAAGCACAGCCTCCTCCTGGGTGGGCCCCATAGCAGCCGCTTCCCATATAGCTACACCCCTGCTGTAAAACCTTCCTCCCAAAAACAGCATCAGAATCATGCAGGAGCCTATAATACTTAAAAAGTGTGGGGGTGCTCCAGTTGCTGCTCTGCAAATCTGGCCGAGAGAAGTGCAGGAGGTGGCCACCACCCTAGTGGAGCGAGAACAAAACTTGTCAGGGGGGGTTAAGAATGAATAACTATCTAGACCCGTCCAGCAATGGAGCCGTTATGACTTTTACACTTTCCCTGAAATTGTAATTGAAAGTTCTCTGCTCCCCCCCATTTAAGAGACTAAACTGATGTACGTTACCTGGAAGCCGCCAAAATAAATCTCTTAACCCAAGAATAGTCTGCTAGCCTCCTATCAAGGTAAAAGCCACATTTTAACCTTCAGAGTGGCTAACCTCAAATGCTTATCTGGACTGCAGGAAATATAAGATGTCTGGGATAGAGGGTGCTACAGAGGGTCAGGATCCCTCCCTAGAAATTAAGAAAACACTTTCCACACTGTTAGATACTTTAAGGAGGTAACTAACTCACTTCTTACTAATAGAGTGGACACAGCCCGATCTGACAAACCTCTCTTAGTCAGAATTACCATCTCAATATCCATGATGAACGAAGAAGATGAGAAGGTCTGGAGTTCCCTAAAATAGAAGATCTCCTCGCACAGGGAATGGAGGTTCTACCACTAGCATCTGAATCCAAGTGGATCAAGATCTCTTTGGCCACTATGGGGCAATCAGTAGGACTGAAGACATAGTCGAATTCCGGATACCAATTCTGAGTGAAATATATACTGCTAGGGGTTGGTCCTCAGGATCTAACAGAGAAAATGCCTTTCTGTTCTTTCATTTAGTTCTATGTTGGGAGCCCCCAACTTTCTACAATCTTCTGAAACACACTGTCGTTCAGCCACCACTCCCTCTGACCGAGTTTTGATCTGCTGAGGATGTCGGCCATCTTGTTGTCCTTCTCCCTTAGATGAACTGCAGATAGCAACAGCTCTCTTGTATCTGCCAGCTGAAAATCTCTATGGCTTTCTTCTATGAAGGAATTCTTGTTCCCCAATGATGGTTTACATAAGACACTGCCATGATAAAAAAAAAAAATCATGTGTCTCTAAAGTGGGCCAGATGCTCAAGCGTCATGGCATTCGGCTCCTTGAATTTAGAGGAGGAAATGGTAAGTGTAAAAAAATAGTGAAACTCTGGGCGCTGCACTGGTGTCTTATAAAATTATATATATTGGTAAAAACCATTAAAATATAAAATGAAAACAGTCTTGTTGTGAACAACGGTAAGGAGCTTCATGTACTGGGGACCGATATATTGTTGTTGAAGGAACTTGCCTAAGATTTGAGCTGGAACGGGCCCCCACCCCAAGGGCCTGCATCTGTCTAGCTACTATCGGGTTTAGGACTGACCATCGGGACCATGAGGACAGAGTTACTGACTTTGTTCACCATAAGAGGGAAGCCCTGGATGTGGGGATGGAAGAGGCTAAATAATTTGGGGAACCGTCCCTATTGGACAGAATTTCCGACTGAAGGGTTATTGAATGCATCTGGGATAGGACACTGCTCAAATTGCTGAGGACTAAGACCAGGACAAAATCTGAAGTCACTTTCTCCATTCATGATTCCATACCTGTGGTGACATCTCCTGGAATGTCCTCCTCAACCTCACTCTTACACGGGGGATCGCCCATCATCCGCTCTTCTTCATCCTCCACTTTAATATCAGTCAGATCTTCCCCCTGATTTGTCATCTGTAACAATTCAGTACAATACAGCAGACAGGTGGAAATCTAACAGATCTACAGAAGAGACCCCCACCATCTATGACCCCTCTATGACTGCAGGACCCCCCTATATAGATGTGTATAGGGCTCAGCTCCATCTACCTGAGGGTTCTCTGGGACCTTCTCCTCTGGACAGTCCTGGGAATACAGAGGACGGGGACGTCTCTCTGGTGGATTTCTCCTCCTGGATCCATCTGTGGAGACACAAGCACACAGTGACTGAACACATGGCCTCCATTACATGTCACTGCACACACGTGTATACACTGCACATGACGGCTCTAACCTTATGATATAAGAGGCTGGTGCTCCTCCATTATATGTCACTGCACACACGTGTATACACTGCACATGACGGGTCTTACCTTGTGATATAAGAGGCTGGTGCTCCTCCATTACATGTCACTGCACACACGTGTATACACTGCACATGGCGGCTCTTACCCTGTGATATAAGAGGCTGGTGCTCCTCCATCATGACCTCCTTGTACAGATCCTTGTGTCCTTCTATATACTCCCACTCCCCCATGGAGAAATAGACAGTGACATCCTGACACCTTATAGGAACCTGACAACACAATGACACTGTCATCACCCAGACCCCTCCAGTGCGGTTACTGGAGAATTTCCCAGAATTCCCAGCAGTGTCACCTCTCCAGTCAGCAGCTCCATCATCTTGTGGGTGAGTTCTAGGATCTTCTGCTCGTGTATCAGGGGGTGAGGGGGAGGCTCTGTGATGGGGGGAGGGGTCCTGCTCCGCCCTCCTGACTCCTGGAGATGGATGATGGGAGTCACACAGTCCCCCGATGTCTTCTTCACTATTGTGTACTCCTGTGGATGGAGAGAGACACTTAGGGAATAAACCCTTCAGGGGCTATGTGCTCTCCTCCGGCCCTCTCCTCCTGGTACAACGTGCCTACTTACCTCCTCATGGCTCCTACAACATGACTATTGGTCACTGGTCACATGATACATAACTCACCATACTGGGGGCTGATCTCCAGGTTCTCCGTCACTTGAAAGGTCTGGAGGCCGTTCTCCAGGACCCTGGACTCTTCCTATGATGGATTCTCCTTCCCGATGTCTGACTTGTTACAGAATACAATAAAGAGGAGAGAAATCTAGAAAAGTTTACCTCTCCGCTCAGCAGGGAGATGATCTCCAAGGTGAGGTCTAATATTCTTCTGCTGATCTCCTTCCTGTCCATCCTTGGTGGTCATTCAGGAGAAGAGGAGAGAACTGGAGGAGCTGGAGGCTTCTAGTACTGCAGGCGCCTTTATGAGAAGAGGAGAGGAAATCATCCAGGGGACAAGACCAGATGTCACCTCCAGAACCGCACTTCCTGAGCCTGGAGGGGCCCCGCTTCTCAGAGCCCCCACCACATGGATTCCAGGGGCCGCAACATGGATATTTTTGGTGGCTCCATAAGAGATAACTGTCTGGTAGATGCAGGTCCCACCTCTGGGCTGTGCTCAGCTGTGTCCAGAGCTCCTAAAGAAGAGACTGGAGAGAGCTGAGCTCAGGCCGGGCCCCCGCCCCATTCATTCTCCTGGAGGCAGGGGCCCCTCACCAGGACAGTCAGGGGCCAGCGAGTGATGACAACCCCCACTATCCCAACTACTCCTCCCCCATCATACTAAGCTGAGGAGCAGAGAAGGATTCCTTGTGTGTAATGGAGGAGAATCTCCAGAGGTGACATGTCTGAGCTCTCAACCACACTGTCTCCTCACAGCTCATCTTACCTGCAGGCTGGAGGAATGGCTGATACCAGAGAGAACAAGAGCCCTGACTACCGACCAGGACCTGCCCAGTATCTGCTGCACTGCCAGAGCTGAAGGACCTGGGGTGACGTCATCGTCATGTGATCAGGGGGCGGGGCTCAGCAGTGGAGAGGCTAGGATGAGAGGTAGAAGGACCTGTGATGATGTCATGTGGGCGGTGCAGGGGGCAGAACTCATCAGGGAGCCTTATGTTAAATGACTCTTCCCTGGTGAGGAGGGTGTAGTTGTGAAGAAGACTGGATTTCTGTGACAGGAAAGTTTCTGGGACAAGTCAATTGTTGAGGTAGATGCAGACTGGGAGCAGCTGTGAAGATTGTACTGACCTATGGAGGGAGGATGTTCATTCTGTAACCTTGGAGACCCCACCTTTTCATGCCATGTCACACCTCCAAAGTTAAAAAAAAAAGGTCAAACGGAGAATCTGTGCAAGATTCTTGGCGTTAGGCAGACTAGTTAATGATATAAAGTGAGCCATTTTATTGAAACGGTCAATTACCACCAAAATAACTGTTCTCCCAGAGGAACTCGGCAGATCCGTAATAAAGTCTATAGACAAGTGCGTCCAAGGACGAGACGGAATAGACAATGGAAGAAGTGAACCAGCTGGTATGAGCAACCTTTGACCGAGCACAGGTTTCACAAGCTGTCACGTAATCCTCAATCCTCTTACGTAACCCTGGCCACCAGAACCTCCGGGACACCAGATCACAGGTGGACTTACCACCAGGATGTCCAGCAAGGACAGTATTGTGATGTTCCTTGAACACCTTGTATCGCAGGCCCTCAGGAACAAACAACCTCCCTGGGGGACAAGAACCAGGAGCCCCCTCCTGGGCTCCCAACACCTCCATCTCCAATTCAGGGTACAGAGCGGAGACCACCAACCCATCCGCTAAAATCGGCACAGGATCCTCTGAATCACCTCCCCCAGGAAAGCTGCGAGACAAGGCATCTACCTTGACGTTCTTAACCCCTGGGCGAAAGGTAACCACAAAATTGAACCTGGTAAAAAACTGTGACCATCTGGCCTGTCTAGGGTTCAGATGCTTGGCAGATTGCAGGTAAGCCAAATTCTTATGGTCTGTATATACCGTAACGGAGTGAGACGCCCCCTCCATCCAGTGACGCCATTCCTCAAAGGCCAACTTGATAGCCAACAACTCTCTATCTCCAACATCATAATTCCTCTCGGCGACCGAGCACGTTCTTGGAGAAAAAGGCACACGGGACCCATTTGCCAGGGGATGAACCCTGTGACAGCACCGCTCCAACCCCCACTTCTGATGCATCAACCTCCACTACGAATGGCTGAGACACATCCGGCTGCACCAGAATGGGAGCAGACGCAAAACGCTCCTTAATAGCCAAAAGGCCTGCAATGCCTCATCCAACCAGACAGAGACGTCGGCGCCCTTCTTAGTCATATCAGTGAGAGGTTTTACTATGGTAGAATAGTTGAAATAAATTTTCTATAATAATTCTTAAACCCCAAGAACCTCATCAAAGCTTTCTGATTCTCCTGGTCGGTCCATTCCAGCACCGCCCGGACCTTTTCGGGGTCCATGCGAAAACTAGAATCAGAAAGTAGATATCAGAACTGAAGCTCTTGCACCGCAAACAAACATTTCTCCAATTTGGCATATAATTTATTCTCCCGAAGGATCGTCAAAACCTGTCTCACATGATCCTGATGGGTCTTCAGATCAGGAGAGTAAATAAAAATGTCATCCAAGTAAACTACTACGAACCTCCCCACCAAATGAGGAAAAATTTCATTGACGAATCGCTGAAATACTGCTGGCGCGTTCGTCAACCCAAAAGGCATAACAAGGTTCTCAAAATGACCCTCGTGCGTATTGAAGGCCGTTTTCCACTCATCCCCCTCCTTGATTCTGATCAAATTGTAGGCCCCTCTCAAATCCAACTTGAAGAATACCTTGGCTCCAACAATCTGATCAAAAAGGTCAGAGATCAAAGGCAGGGGATATGGATCCCGGACCATAATACGGTTCAATTCCTGGAAATCCAAACACGGTCTCCGTGGGATGAGGGATGAGATTAATTGGACAATCATAGTCTTGATGAGGGGGCAATTCCTGAGCCCCACCCTCGGAAAAGACATCCGAAAAATCTGAGAGGTACTGAGGTAAAGCCGTAGTGGACACACCAGAGAAAGATGTGCCCAGACAATTATCCGTAATCTATAATTGGGTTATGTTTAGTCAACCATGGTAACCCCAAAACTATAGGAGCTGGCAAATCCTTCATGACAAAACAAGACATAATCTCAACATGTGACTCACCCACCCTTAAGTGAATACCATGAGAAATGTGAGTAAGACTCCTTTGGGAAAGAGGGGAAGAATCAATTGCAAAAACCCGAATCTCTTTTTCTAAAGTGCAAGTACTTAGACCCAGATTTTGAAGAAAAAGGAAGTCAATTAGGTTTACCCCAGCACCACAGTCAAGTAATACTTCAACAAAAATTTCTCTTGACTCTAGCGCCACCCTAGCTGGAAGGAGAAAACGGGAATTGCAGGGAGCTTGCATACCTGCCTGCTCTACCACACCATTCACACCACCAAGAGTCAGGAAAGTTTTTTTTTTTTTTTTCTCTTCCGCCTGCGGTTTAACAAAAGGGCAAGCCAAAACAAAATGACCACTTTTCCCACAGTAGTAACACAGTTTGTGCAATCTCCTAAAGTCTCTACTATCAGAACGGCAAGAAACCTGACGCAGCTGCATGGGTTCCTCCGCTACTCCAGAGTTACCTGTAACATCACCCAGGGAGGCAGTCGAGACGAAACCACTCACAGAAGGGATCCCTTGCGTGGAGGGAGCCCTACTCCTTTCTCTGATACGTCTATCTAACCATACTGCTAAAGACATTGCATTCTCCAAAGAATCTGGGTACTCATGAAAAGCAAGGGCATCTTTCAATCTCTCGGATAACCCCTGACAAAACTGACTACGTAACGCGGGATCATTCCACTTTGATTCGGTCGCCCATCACCTAAACGCAACACAGTAAGCCTCTGCAGAATGTTTACCCTTAAATAAATTACGTAATCTCGATTCCGCCATCGAGACCCGGTCTGGGTCATCGTAGATCAATCCCAGGACCATGAAAAATTCCTCCACCGACCGGAGGGCCTGAGAACCGGGCAGCAGAGAAAAGTCCCAGGATTGCGCATCCCCCTTAAGCAGAGAAATGACTATACCTATCCTCTGACTTTCATCACCAGAAGACGATGGACGCAGACAAAAATATAATTTGCAAGACTCTCTAAAACGGATAAAATCATCCGTACCCCCTGCAAATCGATCAGGAAGAGCAACTTTAGGCTCCACATAAATTTGACCTCCTCCTGATGCCAGAGCATTCTGACACTGTGTGACCGAACCACGTAGCTCCGCAACCTCTAGGGATAGCCCCTGCATGCGGTTAACTAACGTATCAATTGACGCCATCACAAAAACCGCTGAGTAATGACAGTCAAAGTAGGGCAGGTTATAATGTCACGCCGGACGGGATATCAAATATACAGATAAACCAGCAAACCAGGTTCTAGGCGAGAAGCAGGGGAAGGGTCACCTCCTAGCAAATCCCTGACTTCTCTCCCTGCTCTGCTCAGCCCACATTCAAACCTTGATGGTAGGAATGATGTGTACTTGTGCCTGGGCTAAAACACCCTAGATTCCCTGAGATGGTGAAAAGGGGAATAGGAGCAGCCTGCTCGCATAGAACCTGGATGGGAGAGAAGACACCAACACAACCAAGACAGCAAACAACAAAAACTGAAACCACACTTATCTTTTCTGAGCTGGAACAGACAACCTTCCATCCTTGCTTCCAAGGCTAGAATGATTTCTATAACCCGCTCAGAGCACTGGGATAGAGTGCTATTTAAACTAATGACCTGACCCAGTGCACCTGATGGGAGGCGGATCCAGCACGGCTCCAAACACAAAACACTAAACACGTGCTGCTATTCTGGCCGACCTCCGCACATAGTCAGAGCAGGGCATTACAATATCCCCTTAGTGTCGCCACACAGTAGTTATATCCCCTTAGTGTCCCCACACAGTAGTTATATCCCTTTAGTGTCCCCACACAGTAGTTATACCCCCTTAGTGTCCCCACGCAGTAGTAATACCCCCTTAGTACCCCCACACTGTAGTTATATCCCCTTAGTGTCCCCACACAGTAGTTATATCTCCTTAGTGTCTCCACACAGTAGTTATATCCCCTTAGTGTCCCCACACAGTAGTTATACCCCCTAAGTACCCCCACACAGTAGTTATATCCCCTTAGTGTCCCCACACAGTAGTTATATCCCCTTAGTGTCCCCACACAGTAGTTATATACAGTCATGTGAAAAAATTAGGACACCCTTTGAAAGCATGTGGTTTTTTGTAACATTTTTAATAAAAGGTTATTTCATCTCCGTTTCAACAATACAGAGAGATTAAAGTAATCCGACTAAACAAAGAAAACTGAAGAAAAGTCTTTTCAAGATCTTCTGTAAATGTCATTCTACAAAAATGCCTATTCTAACTGAGGAAAAAGATAGGACACCCTTGCCCCTAATAGCGAGTGTTACCTCCTTTGGCTGAAATAACTGCAGTGAGACGGTTCTTGTAGCCATCTACCAGTCTTCGACATCGGTCTGAGGAAATTTTACCCCACTCCTCAATGCAGAACTTTTTCAGCTGTGAGATGTTTGAGGGGTTTCTTGCACGTACAGCCCTTTTCAAGTCACCCCACAGCATCTCAATGGGATTCAAATCTGGACTTTGACTTGGCCATTCCAGGACTCTCCATTTCTTCTTTTTCAGCCAATCTTTGGTTGATTTACTAGTATGTTTTGGGTCATTGTCATGTTGCATGGTCCAGTTCCGCTTCAGCTTTAATTTTCTAACTGATGGTCTCACATGTTCTTCAAGCACCTTCTGATACACAGTAGAATTCATCGTGGATTCTATGATGGTGAGCTGACCAGGTCCTGCTGCAGCAAAGCAGCCCCAAACCATGACACTTCCACCTCCATGCTTCACAGTTGGTATGAGGTTCTTTTCTTGGAATGCTGTGTTTGGTTTACGCCAAACATGTCCTCTGCTGTTGTGTCCAAATAATTCAATTTTGGACTCATCTGTCCAAAGAACATTATTCCAGAAGTCCTGGTCTTTGTCAACTTTATCTCTGGCAAATGTCAGTCTGGCCTCGATGTTTCTCTTGGAAAGCAAAGGTTTCCTCCTTGCACACCTCCCATGCAAGTTAAACTTGTACAGTCTCTTTCTGATTGTAGAGGCATGTACTTCTACATCAACAGTAGCCAGAGCCTGCTGTAGTTCTCGAGATGACACTTTAGGGTTTTTGGAGACCTCTTTTAGCATCTTGCGGTCTGCTCTTGGGGTGAACTTGCTGGGGCAACCAGTCCTGGGCATGTTGGCAGTTGTTTTGAAAGCCCTCCACTTGTAGACTATCTTCCGGACAGTGGAATGGCTGATTTCAAAATCTTTTGAGATCTTTTTAAATCCCTTCCCAGACTCATAGGCTGCTACAATCTTTTTTCTGAAGTCCTCTGACAGCTCTTTTGCTCTCACCATGGTGCTCACTCTCACTTCAACAGTCAGGAGCACACCAAACTAAATGTCTGAGGTTTAAATAGGGCAAGCCTCATTCAACATGCAGAGTAACGATCTACTAATTATGTGCACCTGGTGTGATATACCTGTGTGAGATCTGAGCCAATTTAAGAGGGAATACATGTGAGGGTGTCCTATCTTTTTCCTCAGTTAGAATAGGCATTTTTGTAGAATGACATTTACAGAAGATCTTGAAAAGACTTTTCTTCAGTTTTCTTTGTTTAGTTGGATTACTTTAATCTCTCTGTATTGTTGAAACGGAGATGAAATAACCTTTTATTAAAAATGTTACAAAAAACCACATGCTTTCAAAGGGTGTCCTAATTTTTTCACATGACTGTATCCTTAGTGTCCCCACACAGTAGTTATATCCCCTTAGTGTCCCCACACAGTAGTTATATCCCCTTAGTGCCCCTATACAGTAGTTATGTCTCCTTAGTGTCCCCACACAGTAGTTATATCCCCTTAGTGCCTCCACACAGTAGTTATGTCTTCTTAGTGCCCCCATACAGTAGTTATATCCCCTTAGTGTCCCCACACAGTAGTTATGTCTCCTTAGTGTCCCCACACAGTAGTTATATCCCCTTAGTGTCCCCACACAGTAGTTATGTCTCCTTAGTGTCCCCACACAGTAGTTATATCCCCTTAGTGTCCCCACACAGTAGTTATATCTCCTTAGTGTCCCCACACAGTAGTTATATATCCTTAGTGTCCCCAAACAGCAGTTATATCCCCTTAGTGTCCCCACACAGTAGTTATATCCCCTTAGTGCCCCTATACAGTGTTATGTCCCCTTAGTGTCCCCACACAGTAGTTATATCCCCTTAGTGCCTCCACACAGTAGTTATGTCTTCTTAGTGCCCCCATACAGTAGTTACATCCCCTTAGTGTACCCACACAGTAGTTATACCCCCTTAGTGCCCCCATACAGTAGTTATATCCCCTTAGTGTCCCCACATAGTAGTTATGTCTCCTTAGTGTCCCCACACAGTAGTTATATCCCCTTAGTGTCCCCACACAGTAGTTATATCTCCTTAGTGTCCCCACACAGTAGTTATATCCCCTTAGTGTCCCCACACAGTAGTTATATCCCCTTAGTGTTCCCACACAGTAGTTATATCCCCTTAGTTCCCCCACACAGTAGTTATATCCCCTTAGTGTCCCCACACAGTAGTTGTATCCCCTTAGTGTCCCCACACAGTAGTTATATCCCCTTAGTGTCCCCACACAGTAGTTATGTCTCCTTAGTGTCCCCACACAGTAGTTATATCCCCTTAGTGTCCCCACACAGTAGTTATATCCCCTTAGTGTCCCCACACAGTAGTTATATTCCCTTAGTGCTCCCACACAGTAGTTATATCCCCTTAGTGCCCCCACACAGTAGTTATAGCTCTGTCATGGAAGGTGTACAGAAACTAGAAGACACAAAATGAAGATCCGACTGACTGGATCCAAAACTAAGGAACCAGAGGGTAAGCCCTGTAACAGACCTGGCTCTCTCCTTTACTGCTCAGCCTATGCAAAAATCTCTATGGTAGATGATTGCATATCCTCGTTCCTCGACTGTATGACACCTGAACACCCTATAATAGTGAGGGGACACGACCACCGACTCCCTACACTTAATACGGAGGGAGTCAGGGTCACCTAGGATCCAGAAAACAGGAAAACACAAATTAATGAACAAAGTTATCTGTAGAAGACTCAGTAGTAGCATCCAGCATGCACACACTCCAGGAAGTTGCATAAACCGCAAAATGATGCAGTATGGGAAGGGATTTAAAGGGATGCAATCAGTGCAACTACATGACAGCTGAGAGAGGCTAACGAGATGAGAAAACGAAAGCAAAACAAAAGGAACCTCGAGCAGGAGGTTCTGTAGAACGTCTGTCAGAGCTTCTCAGATGTCTGGTGGTGACAATGTCCTTAGTGTCCCCACACAGTAGTTAAATCCCCTTAGTGTCCCCACACAGTAGTTATACTTCCTTAGTGCCCCCACACAGTAGTTATATCCCCTGAGTGTCCCCACACAGTAGTTATATCCCCTTAGTGTCCCCACACAGTAGTTATATCTCCTTAGTGTCCCCACACAGTAGTTATATCCCTTTAGTGTCCCCACACAGTACTGTAGTTATATCCCCTTAGTGTCCCCACACAGTAGTTATGTCCCCGTTACAATAATGTTGCCCCTTTAGAACATTCTTATTGTTTTAAATACCTTATTGTTAATAAAATAAAACCACTTACCTGATTCTGTTCCTCCGAAGATTGGAAAACATCCCGCCCTCTGCAGTGGCAGGACGTCATCGCACCTACTGGGCAGCATAGCCTGGGAGTGACTCTTGGCCTGTGCGCCTCCAGCTCAGCCCAGCAGGTGAGATGATGTCATCGGCAGGGAGCCGACTGGTGCATCACTATTGCTTTCCACTGTCTCTGTGTCCTCACTAAGGTGGGCATATTGTGAGCGCCGCAGCCTTCTCCGTGCTCACCCAGCACCACACATAGTATAGCAGTTGTGCTTGGTATCATGCTCAGGCCCATAGAAGTGAATGAGGCTGCAATACCGGGCACAACCACTGTACAATGTATGGTGTTGTGCTGGGTGAGCACAGAGAAGGACTTGGCCTTCATAGGAGACCTGGTGCCTTTTCAAACAGCTGATCAGCCGAGGTCCCGGGTGTCCGACCACCACCGATCAGATACACATGACCTCTTATGAGGACAAGTGATCAGTATTAAAGTCCTGAAAACCCTGAGTAAGTGTTAGCAGAGGTGGCATCTATCACTGTGGGGTTCACTGATCAGCCGCACTCCGGACCTTCAGATTGTCCATTCATTACTATGGGAGTTCCAGAGATGGCAGAGCGCTCAGGAGCAGAGCTCCCGGCACTATGGCGGCCGCTCCATTCATTTCTATGGCAGTTCCAGAGATAGCGGAGCGCTCAGGAGCAGAGCTCCCGGCACTATGGCGGCCTCTCCATTCATTTCTATGGGAGTTCCAGAAATGGCAGAGCGCTCAGGAGCAGAGCTCCCGGCACTATGGCGGCCGCTCCATTCATTCCTATGGCAGTTCCAGAGATAGCGGAGCGCTCAGGAGCAGAACTCCCGGCACTATGGTGGCCGCTCCATTCATTACTATAGGAGTTCCAGAGATAGCAGAGCGCTCAGGAGCAGAGCTCCCGACACTATGGCGGCTGCTCCATTCATTTCTATGGGAGTTCCAGAGATAGCAGAGCGCTCAGGAGCAGAGCTCCCAGCACTATGGTGGCCGCTCCATTAATTTCTATGGGAGTTCCAGAAATAGCAGAGCGCTCAGGAGCAGAGCTCCCGACACTATAGCAGCTGCTCCATTCATTTCTATGGCAGTTCCAGAGATAGCGGAGTGCTCAGGAGCAGAGCTCCCGGATGACGCATCGCGGACGCTGTAGTGGGGGGATCAGACGACGGCTCATTCACATACTGCAGAGCTTTACATCAATTACGTGGTCCAGGAGGCCACGGATATAAGGAATGAGCTGCGGGTAAAAGGAAAGTCACAGCAAGGGGATCATTAGGAGGAGGTTAGTTGGCCATAGGTGGAAATCGAATTAACCCTTCATGAATCTTGATGGACTGCCAGGTTATTTGTATAATGAATTCTATGGGTGGTGAAGACATATTAGCTCTGGATACCAGTAGCGTTAACCCTTTGAAGATGTAGTATTAACTCTTAATGACATCCTAGAGGACTACGAACTTTAATGAATGTCCTGATTCGCATGCCCAGTGGTAATAGCACATGCGGACAGTCATAAATGTCACAGGACGTATCATCATCGTGGACGTGAACGGGACAAGTAGGTAGGTATCAACACTGACTAGATGTTCTATCAAGCAGGTATGTGACGTAGAGTCAGTTAGGCCCATTGGTTTCACTGCTTGTAGCATAAAAATCCATTGAGCCTCTTTTCTAATGACATCAGTATCTCTGCCTCTCTGCTGATGACATCAGTATCTCAGCCTCTTTGCTGATGACATCAGTATCTCCGCCTCTTTTCTAATGACATCAGTATCTCCACCTCTTTTCTAATGACATCAGTATCTCCGCCTCTTTGCTGATGACATCATTATCTCCAGCTCTTTGCTGATGACATCCGTATCTCCGCCTCTTTTCTAATGACATAAGTATCTCTGCCTCTTTTATAATGACATCATTATCTCCACCTCTTTGCTGATGACATCAGTATCTCCGCCTCTTTTCTAACGACATCAGTATCTCTGCCTCTTTTCTAAAGACATCAGTATCTCCACCTCTTTTCTAATGACATCAGTATCTACGCCTGTTTGCTGATGACATCAGTATCTCCGCCTCTTTTCTAATGACATAAATATCTCCGCCTCTTTTATAATGACATCAGTATCGCCACCTCTTTTCTAATGACATCAGTATCTCCGCCTCTTTTCTAAAGACATCAGTATCTCTGCCTCTTTGCTGATGACATCAGTATCTCCTCCTCTTGGGAGTGGCTTGACATGCTCAATTTCCAGGGAATAGATCACAGGTGGGTCCCCATTGTGACAAGTCCAGATATGACGTGTGATCGGGGTATCCTAATTGAAGGTCTGCGAGAATGTGGTGAGGGCCTCTTCACTGATCTAAAACCCCCATCAAGAAAAGATCCTCCCAGTAGTAAGAATACGCCCACACACAATTATACCAGTAGTGACAGAAGGACTATGATTGCTGGAAAATCATAAATTAGCTCAGTCTAAAGAGGAGATTTGCGCCATTAAATCTTTGGAATCTGACAATTCCTTCATTTTCAAGCCGTCAGATGTGGGGGAAATGTGGGCATAATGGATGAGACACAATGGGGGCGATCCCTACTGTCGGGTCACGATAGTGAATTATACTAGTGAGCTCATCAATATACCACATGAATTCCCGCCCACCTATTATGCTGAGTTACTCCCCTAGATTTCTAGCACCCCAATATTTCCTATCGCAGTTGCTGCCAACCCCTATACTATTAGCCAATAGGGGCCTATATTTACAGAACCCAAACTAAACCCTGTAACACCCGTTATCTATACGGGACCTAGGATCCCCTGAATCTCTAGTGGTAACGTTATATTCTGCCACAGATGTACTTTAGAGAAGTCTCTGACTGGTTGTGAGTGGTAATCTCTGTACAAGCAATGGTAGACAGCTGAACTCACTAATATCCCTTAGGTCGTGGTACCAGTTGTATGTGAAGATCCAGTGAGGAGAATACAATGGAAATGCTTCGGTAATTTATTGAGTCAACCTGAGGATATGGAGGATATTAGACGTCAAAACAAAATGCTCTCACCAGCTCTGAGTCTGCTGCAGAAAATAAAGTCACAAGAAGATTAACAGGAAATGATGTCACCGAAAGGGAAGAGTAGGCCGAGAGGAAAGGCAATGGGATTTACACAATACATTCAGGAAACCTATAACAAGAATGACCATAGGGTGGCAGCATTACGTAACATGGTAATAATATGATAACACAAATACAGCAATAAATCATAAAGGGAACCTGTCACCTCCAACAAACATCCCAAACTGGCAGCAGTACCTGAGAGTAGCCAGCAGCGTGTTTGTAACGATCATTTTCTTCCTGCAGGCAGATGAAGTGAAAGCTGTAAAAACGTTCTTTAATCCCCTGTCTGGCGCACTTCTCAAGTCAGGTTTGAAGTCACGGAGGCAGCGGGATCCTGGAAGAAGCCAGATCACTGGCAAAACAGCGTTGGGTCAGGAGGCGGCTGAGAGATCATCACACCACTCAGGGTATGCTGATCTATTTTTTCTTTTTAATTACCAAGCCTGTTTATCCTCACATTTGCCTCCACTCCTTTGTGTTTAGGGCTTATTGTCCTGAGGTTTCTTGGTGACCAGCATCTGTGTATAACTAGATTTTCCTGATTTCTGGTGTGCTGACCTCCCAGCCCCTCCTTGGGGCCTATTCCTCTCCTTTGTGTTCCAGCTTTATGCTGCCTTTTTTATAACCATGTAAGTATTTTTACATTGTTAATAAAGTTTATTTATGTTTACTATGCAAAGAATTTTGTGTTAATTTTTGGTGTTAGTTCAGGCTTTCTTTGTGAATTTTTCTGTCCGGTAACAATTTGGTACCTATTATGGTTGTTGTTGAAAAATTATTGTTTGCCGTATGGTCGCCATCTATCCTATGGAAATGCGCTGATTCGTTTGCGTTTGCATCGGGCAGAAACTTTCGCATGATGGTCTGGTCGTCCCGGCCTATAGCTGATTTGTGCCTGGCCTGGTATTACTGCAGGATACCAGTGTCATGGCGCCGGCTGAGGCGGGAGGGATGGGGACTGTCGAACAAAGGTTTTTTTATCCACGAGGATAAGCGCAGCAAGGAAAAGGGCACGAATAAGTGTGCAAACGCGCAAACATAAGTTTGCGTGATTATTCACCTCTTCGCCAGCCAATCACTTCATACCATAACCTGTCTCCCCATTGGTCATGATTGTAAGACGGCCTTCCAGCCAATCACCTGTCTCCCCATTGGTCATGATTGTAAGACGGCCTTCCAGCCAATCACCTGTCTCCCCATTGGTCATGATTGTAAGACGGCCTTCCAGCCAATCACCTGTCTCCCCATTGGTCATGATTGTAAGACCGCCTTCCAGCCAATCACCTGTCTCCCCATTGGTCATGATTGTAGGACCGCCTTCCATCTTCTGGTATAAATAAACCTCGCCTAGCTGTTGGAAGCAGGCACATTATTGGATCCTACTTGAGAACGTCTCAATGACGTTATTTTGGAGGAATTGCGCACACAACAACGCACACTACACCAAGGATTTCCCAATTGTACTTCTGGCGGTCGTTTTCGGTTGTGAGAACAAGACAAAGGAGCAAACAGCGATTTCATGGTGCTCAACCTTTTCATAAGGTCAATTCCTATGATCAATCAATCATACAGAAGATTCACAATCAATGTGGGGTGTCTAATTGTCTTCTTGCCAATTCTAAATGTACCTTTTACCTGTAAAGCGTCATCCCCTACACTTATCAGAGAGCCATCGAACGATTTCAATCTTGGCCTCTTTGCTGGTAAATCCAGAACCTTTTGGAAATAACTATATGATAAGATAGTGACCTGTGATCCTGTATCAATTAAACCCCTTATTGGCCCGATATGTTCATCTTGAAGATAAGAATCCACAAAATATCGGCCTTCAACCTGAAATAAATCACATAAGAAATTAGAATGTTTGCTCATATGATTCCTCTGGAGGGTTAGACCTCTCTGTAGCGTCGCGACCTCTGGTGAATCCTTGACATTCCTGTTACACAGAGCAGGAGTAGTAGCCCCCACCTTTGGCAAGGCAAAATAGGATTAAAAATCACATTAGATTTTTCCTCAACCCCTTTGATAACCTTGCACTGGCCTGGGCTCTGACCCTGCCCTATCTGCTTTATGGGGCTGAGCTGGGACCGGCAGTTGCCCCTAAAAAAGGTTCAGGTTGTCTTCCTAGGGACCCCTGGGACAACTTACCTATAATGTCACACAGTTTGGCCATTTGTTCTGCCAACTGATCATATCGCCTGTTTGATTTGTGCTCAGTTTGGTTTTGTGGTGCGCCCTGGTTATTGGAGGGTGACCTATCCCTTGGTGAATTAGAGGGTTCATACCTACCTCCCCTCTGTTGTCTGGGCCTGTTATTCCAGTGCCTGTATCCCTGGGGACCCCTATTGTAATAGGGACGATAGTTGGACCTCCCAGCACCAGAATTATTCCCCTCTGACCCATTTGGGGTTGTGACTGCTTGGGTTCTACCTGTTGCCGCTGGGTTTGTTGGACAGGTTCTGTAGACCGAGGGTACTTACGTGGCTGTGATTCAAATCCCAAGCTAGGGTTTATTTTAGCTTCAGCTACATTTTGTTCTGGGGACTTTTTGGATCTCTTCTCACCCGTAGCATGACATTCACTGATATTATACAGTGATGTGGCAGCTGTCACCAACCAATCTAAGGGAATTTCACAATCAATGCCTCTAGCTAGGCTACGTTTGATTTGGGTTGGCATTGCATCATAGAACAACTGCTTAAACTCCTCAGATTTACAGTTTGGGAATGCTAACCCATAGGCATTTTTAAGGACAGAGAGGAATTCACGGGGGCTTTGATTGGGTCTACATGTGAGCTTATAAATGTCACGTTTTGCACCAGTAATGGTTCGGTAAGGTCCAAATTCCATTTTAATTTCATGCAAAACATCTTGCAAATTTTGAATTCCTCTATCACTAAAGGAAATAAAATAGGGCCGGTACTTATCTTCAAATGCCCAGGGTAGAAATCTGATCCTGTCAGCATCAGAGTAAACTTTAAAGAATCCATAGTGGATTCATACAATTCTAAATGGTTCGCAATCTGAAAAGAACCCCTTTTGGAGAATTTGGGCACTGTGGTATTTAGAAATTTAATAATGCTTGATAGTAGAAAACTTAGATGTCAAATCAAATTGGATAATGGGTACCTTGGATGTACAGTCTCTGTACACAGTAATTGACCATGAACAGGGGAAAGATGCAATAAGAGATATGCTCCTCAAAGAAGGGGTTCACCCTAATGCACAAATTGACTTTATCATTAATGGGATTGATTTTATCCTTAAACATAATTATTTTAATTTTAATGGTCAATTTTATCTGCAGACCCGGGGTACTGCCATGGGCACCAGGTTTGCCCCCAGTTATGCTAATTTATTTATGGCGTACTGGGAGGAGTCCATCATCACTCCCAGGCTGGGGACAGACCTGGTGCTCTGGCAAAGATATATTGATGATATATTCTTTGTCTGGCAGACAGGCCAACAAAATTTGGACCAATTTTTAATTGATATTAACAATAATAATTTTAACTTAAAATTTACCTCCATGACTAGCCAAATGAAACTTGAGTTTTTAGATTTACAGATTCAGATAGAGGATACAAAAATGAAATGTAGCACTTTTGTTAAACCTACAGCTCGTAACAGTTTCATACTGTATAACAGTTGTCATCTTCCAAAATGGCTCCTTAACATACCTCAAGGACAGTTTAGAAGGATAAAAATAAATTGCACAACAGATCAACAATTTGAGGAGGAAGCAACCAAAATGAAAAAACAATTCCTAGTAAAGAAGTACCCTTTAAAAGTGCTAGACGAAACTATTGATAAGGTCCGTAATATGGACAGGAGCTCCTTCTTTGATGACAATACTATACTCCAAAAAGGGAAAGGGGATGAACAGATTAGGATGATCTTGCCATATAATGAGCAATATGGAAAGATTCGCAAGATCATCAAGAAATACTGGCATATTGTCCGGAAGGACAAAATCATTGGGAGTATGATGCCAGAATTTCCACTTATATCATTTACAAAAGCTCCAAATTTGGGCCTTAAAATAGCAGCCAACAGTCAAACCTAAAAAAGGAGCCCAAACGTTACAAAAATGGGCCGACATCAAAGGTTTTTTTAGGTGTGGACAATGCAATAATTGTAAGTCAACATCCTTCCCTAAAAAAACAATGGAGATTGTCTCGACCTCAAACGGATTTAGACATAAGATTAAAGAGTTTTTGTCCTGTGATACAAGTGACGTTATATATGTCATTGAATGCCCTTGTAAATTACAATACATCGGGAGAACAAAGAGATTACTTAAGAAAAGGATAGCGGAGCATATTAGTAAAATAAAAAAGGGCTTCGAAAATCACTCCCTTTCAAGCCATTTTAAAGATGTACATCATCAGGATCCCTCAGGCCTTAAGTTTGCAGCCCTTGAAAAGATACATAGAGATTGGAGAGGAGGCGATTACATAGCCAAGATGTCAAGAGCAGAAACTCAAAAATTTTTCGAATTTGACACACTTCTCCCAATGGGATTAAATTCTGAATTTGAGCTGTTTGGCTTTCTATAGGGGAGAGCGCCATCGGCCGACTAGTGACTGTACCATATTTAAGGTGGCCGGTCCCTCTCTGCCGCTGACGCTCCCCCCAATATACTACAATAAGATCTGAATTCGAAATAGATAGCCACTACAAGAGGTTTTTTATATATAAGTATGACACTTAGGACTACTTTTTAGGAGCCTGACATGGAGATTTTATGTTTTTACAACTTTTATATATTAAATGGTTTTAGGTAACCAGTTTTTTTCCTCAAACATGAGTAAGGAAATACCAATCTTCGTACATTCACTATTACACATTTTATAGGTTTTTATGGAATATTTGCATGTATTTTGGGGAATTTTATGTTATTTATGTATTATATAACATGTTTTATCGTTTTTTTAGCAAAAACGCATCGGAAACGCATCAAAACCGCATATGCGTTTTTTGGAGACCATGCGTTTTTTTTTTGTATTTCTTTTTTTTTTTTTTGCAAAATCTCCTGCTCATTGTAACAAGGCTATATAACATAGCCCGCCACGATGGTGTCCTATTATTTGATATTTACATATTTTGGTAGATATGCATATGAGGGATCTATACAGTTATGAAATCTGGATTGTTTTGAATATAAACGCAATAAAAACGCAACAAAGACGCATCAATACCGCATATGCGGTTTCTTTATATTTGGTGTATCTTTGATATATACAATCCAGATCTATGCATATCTAATGAAAATTATGGAAAGGATTATGGAGGACTTTCTGGTGTATTTAATACTGATTTATTTGAAGAGATCCCAATATTGAGATCCACCACAGATTTTGAGGAGAACCTGATCCATTTCAGAATTTGAGGAATACTTGGTTCACTTCCAAGTTGGATTGATTACTGAAGTCCTCTATAAAAGGAGAGACATTAGGGAGGGGAGGTCAACCACTGAGGAAGGGGCCACTAAGAGCCCCGAAACGCGTCTGGTACTGGACCCCCCGATTGGACTTAAGGACCACTAACTCTTGCAGCTTCGACCCTTCTTGGAGAAAACACACTGAAGGTGGAACGTATACCTGCAGAGCTGTGGACTATAAAGATACTACTGGCGCCAGTAAGTGAGGAACTTTGATTGTTCAATTGAAAAACAGCTTGTTGAAAACTCTCTGTGAAATCTACTAGGAAGTTATCAAAGACTATTTCATTGTGAAGTTGAGGCTCACACGTACAAGCGGAGATCATACCCTGACCATTACGCGGGACGCCGCGGATTGCTGATCTGAGCCGCCTAAGTACATTTATTATGTGAGTAGACTATAATACAACTGACAAATAATCTATTTGGAAATTAACGCTGTTACTTTGAACTGTGCGAACATATTTGAATTCAGGACTATTAGTCTCTGCAAAAGATCCCTAGGATATCCGATCGACTATTTCATCCGTCCTTTTTGTATATGGCACACTTCTGATATTGGACTGAACATTTGGATAGTTTTGGATTGTTCTCATCCTCCATATATGCGAATTATTGGTTACATCCGATTTTTTTATATATATCAAATAGGTCCTTTTACCATTGTGTTACAGTGATTATATATTTTAGTCATTATAATCGATGTGTATG
Source organism: Bufo gargarizans (assembly GCF_014858855.1). Lineage (NCBI taxonomy): Eukaryota > Metazoa > Chordata > Amphibia > Anura > Bufonidae > Bufo > Bufo gargarizans. Next base: position 681,612,360 of record NC_058081.1, read on the forward strand.
AATGTGTGTTAGAATATGTGTTTTTAATAATATAAGAATTGATTTTATTCAATAAAGTACCACGGCTACCAGATATAGTGAGTGCCCAGCCCTTTCTTTTGTAGAAATGTAATAAGGCTTGATGCACTCTGATCTTTTTCTGAATACTGGGGATTTTTCTTCCTAGACACCACTTCAGCATATGTTGGTCACCTAGGACCTTGGTCCCCTCTGTGGATAAACTCCTTCTTACTCAGCATGGAATAAGTTACACGCTTTTCCACATCACTATCATAATCATACACACTCTTAACCCTTATATTTCTCTCCAGGGGAATATGTGGAGAGACACTTCTAGGGGCCTTCGCCTCGCGGAAGTCCATTAGGTCAGTTATGTTATGGCATGCCCGACTTAATTGGGTCCATGTCTCCTGTTCAATCATGTCATCACCTTCGGGTGGCTCAGAGTCTGGGATGTACTCTGCTTTAAGAGCATGTAATGACATGTCTGGATGTTGGGGAGTAAGGACTGGAGGGTTAGGAAATCCCTCAATATCATCTGGATCTCTTTCAATATTGACAACAAAATGTTTTGATTTTCCTGTCTGTTGAATTTTGGACTAACGGAGGTGCAGCTCCCCTAAGTCCCTATTTTCCTTTTGATATGCATCATGGCTATGATCAAGGTTGTACTCTAAGTCTTTGATCTTAGCTTCTGCAGATTTTAGTTCTGATTCCATCTTGGATACATACGTTTTTGTACCCGCTATAGACTCATACCTATCTTGAGAAAGATAATTGAACTCCAACAATGCATACAAAACAAGAGGTATTGGTCTTTCTTGGTATTATCTTGTGCCATATCCATATATGTCAGGTAACTTTCAACCGGGCCATATGACTTCCATATATCCCCACGTTCTTCTAGGGCTCGTAACTGCAGCTCATTAGTCCATTCATCTATATTTTTATCTAATTTCAAATGGGAATAAACATATTTGATAACCTGAGAGATTATCTTCTCCGGGTAAGGTGGACTATCTGCTGTAGCCTGATCATTACCCGGGTCACTGCCTGTTGTACTCATTATTTCATTTATTTTTTTACACACAGATGTTAACAACAATCTGGCTGGCCCAAAAATATGTGACTCTTCACTATTTGCACAATGAATCAATCAAATAATTCTCTTATCTCAGCAGTGCCTCCACTTGTCGAATTATCTTCTATATAAAATGAATCTTCATATAAAACAGGCGATCCTAGAAAAATAAAATATAAAATGATCGGATCCTCTAGGCTGACATATCACCTCTAAGTTCTTTGATAAGGAATCTTAATTCATTTTGTGCAATCAGTGAAACAAGGGACAAATATTTATGTAAAAATATATGTAATCATTTATTTATAAATGAGTAAAATCCAATACAAAAACTACAACACAAGAAAAAAGAAAATCTTGCTACAAAGAAACATTGGCACAGAGAAAATTGTCCATAAGAAGGATTTACCACAAAGAAACTTGGATTCATTTTTGTCTACTGGAAAAGTTTTTGAGAACTGATCCCACCCGAAACTCTGTTCATCCCTGACCCGGTAACGTATATTGTGCTTAATGATCGTGGTATTAATAAGATATTCCTCTCAGCATATAGTCAAGGGTCCCCATACTGTGGGAACATATAGTGTTAAACACCTCCCTAATGCTAGTTGTCCTCTTAGCAAAGATGCATATTGCTAATGGGAGATTAGACATTGTCTGAGTCGAGAAATACTCTGGGAAATTATATTTCCATAGTCTGATTGCCGAGTGGGGTATAATATCATATTAATATCATATATATTTTTGATTGGTCATAAGGAGACAGTGGATCAGTTATGCTTCTAGTATTAATCCGTGTTTATCCTTTTTATCTTCAATTTTTTATGATATACAGTACAGACCAAAAGTTTGGATACACCTTCTCATTCAAAGAGTTTTCTTTATTTTCATAACCATGAAAATTGTAGATTCACACTGAAGGCATCAAAACTATGAATTAACACATGTGGAATTATATACATAACTCTCGGGTCAGAACGGGACTGGGGTGTGGGGGGGTGGGGGTGGGGGGTTTCTTTCCACGGGGAACTGTTGGGGTCTTGAATGTACATAGTTGGGGGGGCTTTGCTCCTCCACCCAGTGCGGTCCCACCACTAAAAAATTTCTAGAATATTGACTTGGAATATCCGCGGTTTCGCAGATAAAATTAAGAGATGTGTAGTGTTCGATCTGGTTTCTAGACACCTACCAGCAGTAGTGGCTTTGTTAGAAACTCACCTTACAGGTGAAAAAGTAGCGGCGCTGGGTGGAAGGAGATGGGCATCTCATGAATATCATTCCTGTTATTCTACATACTCTAGGGGAATCAGTGTCTACATTCATGGACAGGTAGACTATGACCCAATAGAACAGTTAATTGACCAAGAGGGCCGGTATATCTTTTTGTACTGTAATTGGCAGGGGCAGAGGAGAATTATGGCTTTTCTATACATTCCACCCCCTTTCACAACAACGGTATTATGTAAATTGATGGAATACATTGCAGCACGGGAGGAGTGCCCAGGGCTGGTGATGGGCGACTTCAACTCGGTCATGGACATAAAAAAAGATAGGATCTCCACCATAACTAATTATGAATTTAATTCTGGTCCAAGTACGGTATTATCCAGAATATGTAAAGAGATGGCATTGGTTGATATATGGAGATCTCTCTATGGAGATAAGCAAGTTTTTTCATGTTTCAGCAACACATATAGGTCCATGTCTCGAGTTGACCTGGCCCTCGCCAGCCCCGGGCTCATTAATAAGATTTAAAAAATGAATTATGAGTGTCATGGGGTCTCTGACCATAGCCCGGTTACGGTAACACTGGATAGTCCTAATAAACCAAATTTAAATAGAATTTTTAAACTTAACCCCCACTGGATGACATTAATAAGGGATCTGGATAAGATTAATGAAGAAATAAGGTTTTTTTGGAGCAACAATATCCACTCAACACACATCCATATGGTCTGGGACTCGCTTAAGGCATACCTTCGGGGTATATATTCACACGAAATCAGGAAACAGAAAAACGTCTTTGCCCAAACTCAAAAAGAAATAGAAGGGAAGCTCAATCAGATAATGAATGAGAGTACCAATGTAAATACCTCAGAGAAACAACTTCAACTTAAAAAAGTACAAGAGGAATATAAACAATATTTATATAATAAAGCACAGAACAAAATGTTTTTTGCAGGGTTGAGAAGCTTTAGCGAGTCCGGCAAACCAAGCAGACTGTTATCCATGATAGTACAAAACCAAAGAGGGAGTAATAATATCATTGGAATTAGGACAGAGGCAGGAAATATTCTACGAGACCCAGATGATATTTTAAAGGAATTTACTCGATATTTTGTGACGTTATACCAAGCCGGGCCTAAAAATCAGGGGGAAAAAATGGACCAATATTTAGATAATATTAAGATCCCCGAATTTGACCAACAAGATATTGACTGGCTGAACAGGCCAATTCAACTAACCGAGCTTCAGACCACGCTGCAATCAATCAGGGGTAATACGTCCCCAGGGGTGGACGGCTTCCCATTCGAACTATACCGGAAACATGAGGGAATTATCCTTCCCCAAATGTTGGAGGTACTAAATCAATCTTGGATAATGGGGTCCCTACCACCCTCATGGATGGAAGCAACCATCACATTAATCCCCAAAAGAGGGAAAGACCCGCTGTCAGTCACATCCTATCGCCCCATCTCTCTGTTGAACACAGATTATAAAATCCTTGCCAAATTGTTAGCCAACAGATTAAAAACAGTTATCCACAAAGTCGTGCATGCAGATCAAACCGGGTTCATCCCCAAAAGGAACATACAGGATAACGTAAGGAGGGCTTTTTTGAATATCCAGATGGAGGATGGGGGGGACTGCTCCATCCTGTCTTTGGACGCCGCTAAGGCTTTCGACAGGGTGGAGTGGCCCTTCCTCTGGAGAGTGATGTCGCGGGTTAAAATAGGGGAATATTTCTCCAGATGGGTCCGCATTTTGTATCAAAACCCGGTATCCAGGGTCCGAATTAATGGTGAATACTCTGTACCCTTTCCCCCTAACCCGTGGAACACGCCAGGGTTGCCCCCTCTCCCCCTTGCTCTTCTCGTTGTTTCTGGAGCCAATCGCATGTAAAATCAGAGCAGACGGGGAAATATCGGGCTTTGGGTGTGAGGGAGAAGCCGACAAAATAAGTCTTTACGCAGATGATATGCTGCTTTTTCTGGGGAAGGGGTACAAGAACTTGCCCAGGGTCATGGAAAATCTGGATGAGTTCGGATCTCTATCTGGATATGAGATAAACTGGGAGAAATCCAAATTCCTTCCATTAAGACGCCCGGTCCCACTGGGCCACAATTTTTGGGTTAGTATATTGACCCCAGCAGACTCCCTACTTTATCTGGGCATCCAGATGGGGACCAAACTGGAACACTATACGAAATTGAACATACTCCCAATAATAGACAGAGTTAAGGAAAAAATTAGAGTATGGTTAAAACTTCCTTTATCACAAATTAATCGTATAGCTCTTATAAAAATTACACTGTTACCAATGTTACTATATGTATTCAACGCTAGCCCAATCACGATAGAAGATAAATTTTTCAATAAATTAGAGACCCTCTTTAACTAATTGATATGGGGCCGCAAAAGGGTCAGAATTAAGATACAATATCTGTACAAAGAGGAGGGTGGAATATCCAACCCTTTTCTAAAAGGATACTACCTAGCTGCCCAATTGAGATGGTGTGTGAGGAATCGAAGGAATAAATGCATTTGGTCTCTTTATGGGGAGCAGTGTAGACCCCGGGAGGATCTATTTCACATTCTCGAAACTGGTATTTTTAAGAAGAAAACAATAATAAACCCGTTTAGTAGAATGCTTGGATATATTTGGCAACAAGTTAGAGATATGGTGGGCGTATCTGAAGCAGTCCATTACACCCCACTGTGGGGGAATGTAAACTTACCACAAGTTATGCAACTGGGTGACGTTGAATATTGGGAAAAACATGGGATATATTTAATTGCACAAGTTTTTCATAAAGGACAAATTAAGCCCTTAAATGAAATTTTACCAGACACTGAATTAGGATTTATTGATAAATTTCGATATGAACAACTTCGTCACGCTATACACTACACGGAGAATAAGAATTATTTGAACATTGTAAAGAACACTTTTTTAGATGTTTGTCAAGATATGACGGTCAATACTTCTATATCACACATTTATGCTAAATTAAAATATGAATACACAAATAGGATTACATTTAGGGGTGAGGCTAAATGGGAAAGAGATTTACAAAAGGGGGAACCCATCCCGTGGAACACAGTGTACAGAAATATAAAAAAATCGACTGTCTCACCCGCTCATGCATGGATCCTTCTGAAAATCATACATCGTCTCTATTATACACCAGCATTACTCCATATTATTTATAAAGATAGGAAACAGAACTGCTACAAATGTGGTAAAGATGGAGGAGATTATAAACATCTGCTGTGGGAATGCCCAGGGATAAATGAATACTGGATCCGAATATTTCGGAAACTGCAGGATAGCTCATCTATGAAGTACCAAGCTTGCATTGACTTTGCTATCCTGGGTACATTCCCAGAGACAGATAAAAATAAAACTGAGCAGAGACTTTGGCTTCGGGGCACCGCATTGGCCAAAATAATAATCGTTAAACACTGGGGCACCATAAAACAATTTTCAGGAGTGGATGGAACGGATGAATAGGGTTAGGCAGTATGAATATATTTTAGCTCAAACCGCTGGAAAAAAGGCAGTCTGGCTGCGGATTTGGGGCAACTGGAAACAATGATAGCTGGTGTAGATACAGTGACTCCGCGGAAAGAAACTGGGGGTGGAGGGAGGGATAGGGGGGGGGGGGAAATTAAGTATAAAATGAGATGATTTCATTATTGTATTTATATTCTGTTGTCGGGTGATATTGAAATGGAAGATTGTTGATACCTATTTATCTTTTTGAAAATAAAACATATTAAAAAAAAAAAAAAAAAAACACATGTGGAATTATATACATAACAAAAAAGTGTGAAACAACTGAAAGTATGTCATATTCTAGGTTCTTCAAAGTAGCCACCTTTTGCTTTGATTGCTGCTTTGCACACTCTTGGCATTCTCTTGATGAGCTTCCAGAGGTAGTCACCTGAAATGGTCTTCACTTCACAGGTGTGCCCTGTCAGGTGTAATAAGTGGGATTTCTTGCCTTATAAATGGGGTTGGGACAATCAGTTGCGTTGTGGAGAAGTCAGGTGGATACACAGCTGAAAGTCCTACTGAATAGACTGTTAGAATTTGTATTATGGCAAGAAAAAAGCAGCTAAGTAAAGAAAAACGAGCGGCCATCATTACTTTAAGAAATGAAGGTCAGTCAGTCCGAAAAATTGGGAAAACTTTGAAAGTGTCCCCAAGTGCAGTCACAAAAACCATCAAGCGCTACAAAGAAACTGGCTCACATGCGGACCGCCCCAGGAAAGGAAGACCAAGAGTCACCTCTGCTGCGGAGGACAAGTTCATCCGAGTCACCAGCCTCAGAAATCGCAGGTTAACAGCAGCTCAGATTAGAGACCAGGTCAATGCCACCCAGAGTTCTAGCAGCAGACACATCTCTAGAACAACTGTTAAGAGGAGACTGTGTGAATCAGGCCTTCATGGTAGAATATCTGCTAGGAAACCACTGCTAAGGACAGGCAACAAGCAGAAGAGACTTGTTTTGGCTAAAGAACACAAGGAATGGACATTAGACCAGTGGAAATCTGTGCTTTGGTCTGAGGAGTCCAAATTTGAGATCTTTGGTTCCAACCACCGTGTCTTTGTGCGATGCAGAAAAGGTGAACGGATGGACTCTACATGCCTGGTTCCCACCGTGAAGCATGGAGGAGGAGGTGTGATGGTGTGGGGGGGCTTTGCTGGTGACACTGTTGGGGATTTATTAAAAATTGAAGGCATTCTGAACCAGCATGGCTACACCAGCATCTTGCAGCGGCATGCTATTCCATCCGGTTTGCGTTTAGTTGGACCATCATTTATTTTTCAACAGGACAATGACCCCAAACACACCTCCAGGCTGTGTAAGGGCTATTTGACCATGAAGGAGAGTGATGGGGTGCTGCGCCAGATGAGCTGGCCTCCACAGTCACCGAACCTGAACCCAATCGAGATGGTTTGGGGTGAGCTGGACCGCAGAGTGAAGGCAAAAGGGCCAACAAGTGCTAAGCATCTCTGGGAACTCCTTCAAGACTGTTGGAAGACCATTTCAGGTGACTACCTCTTGAAGCTCATCAAGAGAATGCCAAGAGTGTGCAAAGCAGTAATCAAAGCAAAAGGTGGCTACTTTGAAGAACCTAGAATATGACATATTTTCAGTTGTTTCACACTTTTTTGTTATGTATATAATTCCACATGTGGTAATTCATAGTTTTGATGCCTTCAGTGTGAATCTACAATTTTCATAGTCATGAAAATAAAGAAAACTCTTTGAATGAGAAGGTGTGTCCAAACTTTTGGTCTGTACTGTATATTTCATTGGCTTTCTGATAATTTTGTGCTGGTGAGAAATAATACTGGGTTACAGCACCATCTAGTGGTGGTTTGTTGGTAGTACATGAATTTGTCTATCCATTTATCTTATGTCTGTTTTGTATTGGATTTTACTAATTTATAAATAAATTATTACATATATTTTTACATACATATTTGTCCCTTGTTTCACTGTCTGCACAAAACGAATTAAGATTTCTTATCAAAGAACTTAGAGGTGATATGTCAGCCTAGAGCAGTGATGGTGAACCTTTTAGAGACCGAGTGCCCAAATTGCAACCAAATACCCACTTATTATTGCCAACACGGCAATTTAACCTGAATACCAATATACAGGGTGGGCCATTTATATGGATACACCTTAATAAAATGGGAATGGTTGGTGATATTAACTTCCTGTTTGACTTTTTCCAAGGCGGGGGTGCCCACAGAGAGGGCTCTGAGTGCCGCCTCTGGCACCCGTCCCATAGGTTCGCCATCACTCTCCTAGAGGATCTGATCATTTTATATTTTATTTTTCTAGGATCGCCTCTTTTATATGAAGATTAATTTTATATAGAAGATAATTCGACAACTGTGGGATTCTAAGATCGGACCCAGATGTTGGCCCCTAGTTTTTTTAATAGTCTTTATTTAATGTTTTTAAAGAGAAAACAACATGGAAAATAGTGCACAGCACACACAACACAAGTAGCACATAGACATTGCAGCAGCTAGCGTGATACATTATAGAGACTTCATAAAGTACCAACAGTATACACTCACCTAAAGAATTATTAGGAACACCTGTTCTATTTCTCATTAATGCGATTATCTAGTCAACCAATGTCGGGTTGTGGTCCTGGTCAAGACAATCTCCTGAACTCCAAACTGAAGGTCAGAATGGGAAAGAAAGGTGATTTAAGCAATTTTGAGCGTGGGATGGTTGCTGGTGCCAGACGGGCCGGTCTGAGTATTTCACAATCTGCTCAGTTACTGGGATTTTCACGCACAACCATTTCTAGGGTTTACAAAGAATGGTGTGAAAAGGGAAAAACCTCCAGTATGCGGCCGTCCTGTGGGCGAAAATGCCTTGTGGATGCTAGAGGTCAGAGGAGAATGGGCCGACTGATTCAAGCTGATAGAAGAGCAACGTTGACTGAAATAACCACTCGTTACAACCGAGGTCTGCAGCAAAGCATTTGTGAAGCCACAACACGCACAACCTTGAGGCGGATGGGCTACAACAGCAGAAGACCCCACCGGGTACCACTCATCTCCACTACAAAAAGGAAAAAGAGGCCACAATTTGCACGAGCTCACCAAAATTGGACTGTTGAAGACTGGAAAAATGTTGCCTGGTCTGATGAGTCTCGATTTCTGTTGAGACATTCAAATGGTAGAGTCCGAATTTGGCGTAAACAGAATGAGAACATGTATCCATCATGCCTTGTTACCACTGTGCAGGCTGGTGGTGGTGGTGTAATGGTGTGGGGGATGTTTTCTGGGCACACTTTAGGCCCCTTAGTGCCAATTGGCCATCGTTTAAATGCCACGGGCTACCTGAGCAATGTTTCTGACCATGTCCATCCCTTCATGACCACCATGTACCCATCCTCTGATGGCTACTTCCAGCAGGATAATGCACCAGGTCACAAAGCTCCAATCATTTCAAATTGGTTTCTTGAACATGACAATGAGTTCACTGGACTAAAATGGCCCCACAGTCACCAGATCTCAACCCAATAGAGCATCTTTGGGATGTGGTGGAACGGGAGCTTCGTGCCCTGGATGTGCATCCCTCAAATCTCCATCAACTGCAAGATGCTATCCTATCAATATGGGCCAACATTTCTAAAGATGCTATCAGCACCTTGTGGAATCAATGCCACGTAGAATTAAAGCAGTTCTGAAGGCAAAAGGGGGTCCAACACCGTATTAGTATGGTGCTCCTAATAATTCTTTAGGTGAGTGTATCTCTGTGTAGGCCTATAAAATCGCCGCTGCAGCTATATTAACTGCAGAATATCTTTAAATACCATCACTCACTCATACACACCACCACAGCGCTGCAGGCCCCCAATCCTGATTTAGAGCATCTCCGACCTGTCAGACAGCTACGGGCCCCAGATCTTCTCAAAACTCTCTGGGTTTCCCCTTGCAACGTAAGTCAGTTTGTACATTGGCAAAGCCTCATCAATAAGCTGCACCCATTGCTGAACTGAGGGAACCTTTGGGGGCTTCCAATTCAGCAGGATAACCTTTCTAGCATAAAACATTAGGAGACGATATAATATCCTAGAATACTTAGCTTGCAGCAGGTCATTGACCAATCCTAGCAAATCATTTTCTGGGGCGCACATCACCGGCAAACCCAACTTCAAGCTCAAGAATTCATGAACCGCTGACCAATATCTCGCTTTTACCGGACAGTCCCAGACCATATGAAACAGAGTGCCCCTCTCTCTATTACACCTTGTACATTGCGAACTAGTAAGTTTGCGCATGCGTTCTAGTCTGACCGGAGTTAAGTAAACCCTGGGTAACCAATTAACCTTTATCAGCTGATCTCTAGTACATATGACAGTGTTTCTCCGGGTATACATCAGCTCCTTCTCATGCCTGTCCTCTAGGCCTGGGATATCTACCTTCCATTTTACTAGGGCACTGGACAACGGGGAAGACTGTCGGTTCAGTAGTATTAAATAAAAAGAAGAAACTGGTTTGTATAGTGTCATTTGTCTGGCAATTTTTTCAACTTCTCCATATTCTATCTTGATCTTGCCTCTTCCGAATTGTTCAGTGCAAGCATGCCTTAGTTGGAGATATCTATATAGACTAGTCCGGGGTAGTAGAGATTCATTCTTTAGATCTACATAGTTTTTAAGGAGTCCCCCCGTGTACAGTTGTATTCTGACTCAGATTGTTGTAATAGCGACTTATCCCTAGTGAGACCTCTATGCCCGGCCTGTATGAGCAGATAATCACTGCGGACAATCCTCATCAGATAGCTGAACTCACCAACACTGAGTTTATCCAAGAAAGTTGCTTTATTCTGTAGCCCAGATATCAGAGTACAGCAGAAACAGCTGGATTTTGGAGTTGTACGGTATAGTAGGTGGTCAAAAGATGATGCATTTGCAAGCTAGCATGAAATACAAGTGTACCTGTTGAATCCCAGAAGCAGACTGAAGAAGACAGGAAGCGAGGTACACAGAAGAAGGGTGGAGCAAGGAAATGAATGACAGATATATCACCAAGAAATAAAAGGTGCATTACCAAAAATGGCCACAAGATGGGAGCATATAACAACAAATAGAATATGAATAGTTCAACGAAACAAAAACCATATAGATTTAACTGCGAAGCAGCACAAGTTGGGTCAACTATTTGATCCCATTCTGTGGCCAGAACTCAAAATCGTGCAATTTCTGCAACTCTGGTAGTTTGAAATTCCTCCATTACCAGAGACAAAGTTTCTCTCCCCCCCTACACCCCTGTCCCCCTACACCCAAGCGTACTGATTCCACACTTTAATGACTGCTTTCATATTAGAAGTGAGACATCGGACTGAGTAATTGCTCGCTCTATAGGGAAAATTAGTCAAAGCTTCATAGGACCCCAGGAGTGCCACTTCCAACACTGTCGCTGGATTATTGGCATCTGCTCTCACCCACCAGCCCGCATTTGACAATTGAACTGCACAATAATATTTATACATATCTGGTAAGGCCAGACCCCCCTTGGTACATGGCGCTCTGAGAGTGTCTTTAGCTAGTCGCAGTCTCATATTGGCCCAAAGGAAGGCGTTTAGCATTTTGTCAATCGCTGCAAAGTGGGATTTTTGAGGGGCTGCCCAATACAGCTAAAGAAGCTTGGGTAGAATTATCATTTTGAAAATATTTATACGCCCCACAAGGGACAGAGGAAGGGTCGCCCATGCCTTCAATTTCCGGGCAATGTATTCCATTGTTGGTAATATATTAAGGGGGAAAAATTGGTGAATGTCCTTATGGACAATAATCCCTAAATATTTAAATTGGTCGACCACCAATAGTTTCGATTGAGATGTGACAGCCTGTTTATCCTCCCTATCCACCAGATAAAGTGCAGATTTGACCCAGTTTACCTTCAGACCAGAGAGCTTACCATACTCATTAACCACCTCCAAGAGTGACCTCCCGGTGTCCCCCAAATAGACTAACATGTCGTCCGCATATAGGGACGACTTCTCTGTGATCCCTGCAATATTCCATCCCTCTATACTATTACAGTTGTTTAACAAGCTGGATAGGGGCTCCATCACCAATGCAAAAAGCAGCGGAGATAGGGGGCACAGCTGACGTGTGCCTCTGTGCAAGGGGAATGGTTCAGATAGATACCCATTCACTCGAACTCGAGCTGATGGTTGCCGATACATAAGATGTAGCCATTTTAGAAACTTCTCTGGAATACCAAATCTCTTTACGACTTCCCACAGGACGACCCATTCGACTGAGTCAAAGGCCTTCTCATTATCTAGTGAGGCAATAGCTCTGTCTCCTACATTGTCATGTGTAATCTGTAGATTAGTGTAGATTAATATCTGTAGATTTCCCTGGCATAAACCCAGATTGATCCGTCCCACTATGGACAAAATAACCCCCGCCAGCCGCATAGCCAAGACCTTTGCCAAAATCTTAGCATCCAAATTTATAAGGGAAATAGGCCGATATAAACTACAACAGTCAGGAGGCTTCCCCGCTTTATGGATCCCCACTATAGTAGCTTCAGAGAAATAGGGTGATAGTTCAGATGCCTCCAGAGCATATTCAAACAACGAGCTTAATCGGGCAGCAAATTCCTCACCATACAATTTATACCACTCCACAGAAAAAGCCATCCGGGCCAGGAGTCTTGTGGGAGGCCATTGAGCCTATCGCCGTCTGGATTTCGGTTACAGAGATTGGAGCGTCTAGTGGTTCTCTGTCCCCCCTAGATAGTCTTGTGAACGTAATTCGATCCAAGTTAGCCCTCAGTTTGTCAACCTCTGGAAGGTAGCCCGGCGTGTAAAGTCTACTATAGTATGAAACAAATTGGGCACATATATCCTCTGGTTCGGACACTACCTCTCCCGAATCAGACCTAATCTCTGCTGCCTACTTTTATCTCCCTCTGAGAAAATATTCTGCTGCCTCGCAAGAAGCCTTTTCTTAGTGTACTTAGTAAGGTGTCGCTTATAATCTCTCTGAATAGATACCCATTTCTCCTGCAACTCCTCTCTAGGATCATTAATATATGCTTCCACAAGACTAGCTTCCAAACAACCTCTCGTGGTCCGCAACTCCGCCCTGTGAGTGGCAATGGTTACGCCTCTCATCACTGCCTTACACGCTTCCCATTCCGTTATAGGATTTGAAGATCCCTTATTAGCTTTCCAGTATTCCTCCAATTCCTTCACCTTTAACCACATGGCATTAAGTCTCCATATCTTAGCTGGACCCTCCAAAGGTTGGGCCAGTATCACCTGTAGGGGGGCATGATCAGATATACCCCTTGGCAAATATCCAACTTCTCTCACCATGGGTAGAGAGTCAGGGCTACGAAACGCCAGGTCTATACGTGACATAATATTGCCAGAGGCCGAATAACACGAGAACTGCCTGCTGCTGGGGTTTCTCCATCTCCACAACTCTTCTAAATGATGTGCTATAGGCCAATTATATAGAGATGGGTTGTGTACTTTTGGAGGCTTCAGTCTATCAGGTCGATTATCCATGACTGCATTAAAATCTCCTACTATAATAAAGGGGGGTTGGGGTAACTGCGAAACCTTTATCATGATCTCATCGAGTACAGATCTAGAGAAGGGGGAGGTACATATATTCCCACTATTATCATAGAACTGCCCCGTACCATACTATGTATGATCACAAATCTACAATGAGGATCTATCGAAACTGTCTGTAATTGTACTGGAGTTGTCTTACTGACAAGGATAGATAATCCCCGCGCTGTGTTCGTATATGTTGCGGGATGGGTCTGCCCCACCCAGGGGCGTCTCAGATATAAGACCTTGCGGTTCCTCAGATGCGTCTCCTCTAAAATAACCACATCAGGGTTGTGAGATTTTAAATAATTAAACACTAATGCTCTTTTGACCTTGCAATTCAAGCCCCTCACATTCCATGAGAATATCTTAAATGTTGCCATGATGAGAATAAAAATGTATGCCTCTCAATGAAGAAACCTGCAGCGCCGCAGTGACATTCACACATCCATTCATACCAATCTAGGTCTAAACAATAACTTCCCCTGCCCCCTCCCTGCCCACATATCCCCAACCTGTCTGGGCCTCTGATCCCAGTTTAAATGCTAAGTGGAAAGCTAACCTGACACTCGAAACTAAGGCTAGGTCGTCAGCCCATATCTATCACTGACTGAGAGGAGGAAACCCAGCTCCCCTAGCCCTTAACCTCATCCTTTAATTATGAACTTTTCTAAGGTAGTCAGTGACAAGTGCCGTCCAGGAAGGATTCACCTGCCCCTTGTCACTAACGTCCTGCTTTCAAAAAGGGAAACCTCAACTATCTGAGACTAAAGAAAATTTATAAAACCATTAATACAGAGATGTTTCCCCAAAAACATAGCGGTTTCCTCAACTCTAGTGCCTTTCTCCCCACTCAGATCCCCCCCATCAATATCTTGTAGCGATTTCGCTGTAGAAGATGGAGAATCGCCTCGGTTGTAATATACACTCAGTTGCGTTCAATGGCTAGTTTATTGCCTCTCCCCTTGAGGCCGCCTTGCGTCCAACCAGTTCAAAGCTTCTTCTGGAGTCTGAAAGAAGCGAGTCGTCCCATCTACTTGCACTCGAAGCCTGGTCGGATAGATAAAGCATTGCATATTGTATGCCCAGTTCTCTCAGCTTGGCCCGGACATGTGTGAATTGCCTCTTCTTTTGTACCTCAGTGGTAAAATCAGGGTAGAAGGATATTTTGGTGTTCTCAAATGAAATAGATCCTTTTTTCCAAGCTGCTGCCAGAATACTATCTCTGTCTCTATAGTTTAGAATTTTAATTATAAATGGTCTTGGCAGCGAGCCTAGAGGCAGAGGCCTAGTTGGGATTCTGTGAGCTCTTTCAATTACAAAACATTGATAAAATCATCATTATCACAGGGCCTTCACCACCTCTACCCCTATACTTATCTCTGCCCCCTTCATTGATCTCATGGTGGTATCATCAGAGGTCCTTCAGTTCTTGCTGTGCAGCAGATACAGGCTACTGGTTTTTTTTTGTTTTGTTTTTTTGCTTAAATCTTTTTTATTTCGATTTCGTACAATAAATACATCCATAGCAAAACATTATCCCAACAGTACATAAGAAAAATTATTAACAAATAGTAATTACTATTCATCTTTCATTTCTATTTTTTTTTCTTTTTCTTTCTTTCACCCCATTCCCGACCACCTCCCAGCGCCCACCCTCCCGTTTCCCCCCACGTGGAGAGAGAGAGGAAAAAAACCCAAAAAACTAAAGTACCCAGTTTTTCCAGACCTGGTCGAGATTTGGGAATTTTTTTGTATAATTCTTCGTCCCACTTTCTTCTTTAATTAACTTGTCTATTGTTTTCCTCCACTGTTCCACCGTCGGTGGGTCTACCTTTATCCATTTCCTAAGTATCAGGATTCTGGCCTGAAATAATACTTTATTCAAAACCAATCGTATATTTTTATTCAATTTCAAATGTTCGGTTGCCCCTAAAATACAAATTACTGGGTCATTTGGTACTCGGACCTTCAGTAACAAAAACACAGTTTCCATAATTTCTGTCCAGTATCTATGAAGCTTGGGACACCTCCAGAAACAGTGTATCAAATCATCTCTCTCCTCCCAACATTTTAAACATTTATCTGTTGGTCTCACTCCCATTCTTTTTAACATCCATGGAGAACGATGTAGTCTATGTATTATAAAAAATTGTGAGATCTTGTGCGACCCCCTATCCGAAATTGTCGCGTAATTTCTAAGGGCATCTCTCCATTTTTCCTCTGTGAAGGAATCTAAGTCTTTCTGCCATTTCTTCACGGCAAGCATTGTAATTATTTTTCTTTTTTCCTCCATCAAGATCTTATATCTCTTTGCAGTCATTCCACCTCCTTCCCCTGCTGCAATAAACTTGTCCAACATATCTGATGTTTCCCTTCGGTACCTATTCCCCTGTACCACTATCCGCAATGCATTCCTAAGCTGGAAGTATTTAAACAAGTCCCTATGGGGGATCCCAAATTCCGACACCATTATATTGAAGTCCTTCAGCTTATCTCCCTCGAAAATCTGTTCTAGGTATTTCACTCCTTTTTTTTCCCAATCTATATAATCTCTTATTGTTTCCAATTCCTTTAAAGAGGACCTTTCACTTATATACAAACTAAAAACTGACTCTATCTGTGGGCAGAGCGGCGCCCAGGGGTCCCCCTGCACTTACTAGTATGTCTGGGCGCCGCTCCGTTCGCCCGGTATAGGCTCCGGTGTCTCAGCTCCGTCTGTTGTATTGGACTGATTTTTTGTAGGAGGCGTGTCCCTTGCTGCAGTGCTGGCCAATCGCAGCACACAGCTCATAGACTGGCTATGAGCTGTGCGCTGCGATTGGCCAGTGCTGCAGCAAGGGACACGCCTCCTACAAAAAATCAGTCCAATACAACAGACGGAGCTGAGACACCGGAGCCTATACCGGGCGAACGGAGCGGCGCCCAGACATACTAGTAAGTGCAGGGGGACCCCTGGGCGCCGCTCTGCCCACAGATAGAGTTAGTTTTTAGTTTGTATACGAGTTAAAGGCCCTCTTTAAATTAAGATTTTTCCATATCGGTGTATATTTCAAAAACCCTTTAATCTCCAATAGTTTCTTAATTTCCCCCCCATACGTATTCTAACAAATTGAATATCCTATTACTAGTATTTTTTTGCCCAAAAAAACCTGACTCCAACACCTCTAAGTGATTAAATTTTTCTTTCCATCCCCATCTATTTAATTCTTGTCTACCCACCTGACTGTCTAAACTATCCTTTATATTCCCATATTGTGTTATTAAATAGTAGAAAAATAGATTAGGAAGCGCTAATCCTCCTTCTTTCACTGGGAGCTGAAGGACTTCCTTCTTTATCCGAGGAATCGCACCCTTCCACATAAAATCCCCCATTAGTCTATCAAATAGTTTAAAAGTATTTTTTGGTATTCTTACTGGGGCATTTTGCAATACGTAAAGTATCTTTGGGAGGAAGACCATTTTTATTAAATTCACCCTGCCCTGCATTGACAGTGGTAGTCTTTTCCATATGTGTATTTTAGTTCTTAGTTCTTTTATTAAAGGGAGAATATTAAATTTTTCATATTCTTCTATGTTCCCGGAGATTTGTATACCGAGATATTTAAAGTTTTCATGCCTTTTTAAAACGTGCACCCGTGTATCTCTCTGTAGTTGCCCCTCTCCTAATAATAACATGTGTGATTTACCCCAATTAATGTTTAAACCGGAAAAAAAAAAAAACGTATCTATTATCTCTGTTATTTTATTAAACTGTTCCCCGGTGTTTTGCAAAAAAAGTAAAATATTATCTGCGTACATCAACAGTTTTTCTTCTCCACCCACATATGTAAAACTTTTAATCTCCCTATCATTTCTTATTATATTTGCCAGGGGTTCAATTGCTATTGCAAATAGCAATGGGGAGAGAGGACATCCCTGCCTTGTGCCGCGTGATAGGGCAAACGAGGGGGATAGGCTCCCATCTACAACCACTCTAGCCCTGGGGTTACAATAGATTAGCTGAATCCACCTTATAAATCCTTCCCCTATGCCAAATCTCCTTAATACTGCCCATAGATACTCCCATTCAATGCAATCGCACGCCTTTTGAGCATCCAATGAGAGTATCGCTTTTTCCCCTGCATCTGATCTATTAGCTTCAATATTAAGGAATAGCCTTCTTATGTTGGAATATATTGTTCTACCCGGTATAAAACCTGTTTGATCTTTATTTATTATTTCTTTAATAACCCTAGAGAGCCTGTCTGCTAGAACTTTTGCCAGAATTTTTGCATCCGTGTTCAAGAGGGATATAGGCCTATATGAGCCGGGGTCTGTTTGTTCCTTCCCCTTCTTTAAGATTAGTATAATAATTGCTTCCTTCATAGAGCTCGGTAGATCACCTAATTTTCGAGCCTCATCCAATGTTATTTTTAATTCTGGAACTAATACCTGTGCAAAGGTTTTGTATATTTAAAAAGGGGAGCCCATCTCCACCTGGTGCTTTCTCGGATTTAACCTTGCCCAGAGCTGAATTTATATCTGCCACCGTTATTTCTTTTTCCAGAAATTCTTTTTGGACCTCAGATATCCTATTAAAAGCAATCTTATCTAGATAGGAATCTAACTCTTGTTTTGAGTATTGTACCCTGGACTTATATAGCTCTTGGAAATAGTCCCAAAACACTTTTTTTATATCTTCAGGTGCGGTGAGTAATTTTCCTGTTTTATCTTTAATCACGCCAATCCATGATTTCCCTTTTTGATTTCTCACTATATTTGCTAATATTTTACCGACCTTTTCACCCTCCGAGGCCAACTTAATCCCCTGAAGGAGCAATTCTTTCCTGCTTTTTTCTAATTGATATAACCTCAACTTTTCTTGTTCTTCCTCCCAAACTCTCTTATTAAGTACAGTAGGATGTCTCATACATACCATTCCAACCTCTTGTAATTTTTTTTCCAATGCCTTCCCATTCTCTCTAGTGTTTTTTTTCCAATAGTTTACTTTTTTGAACAGTAATCCCCTCAAAAATGCCTTAGAGGTGTCCCAGACCACAAGTCTACCGGCAGAGCCATTATTTTCCATGAAAAAAAGTTTCAACTCTTCTATTATACTCTCTTTATCTGAGATTAATAATAGCCAATGGGGGTTAAACTTAAACAACGGCAAAGTATTATTTTTATTCAGCTCCAACTCCATTACCATTGCACTATGGTCCGATAAAGCCATGGGTATATACTTTATCCTAATCTTATTTTGAGATATTAAATTTTTGTTTCCCAGAATCATATCTATTCTCGACCAGGTTTGGTGTGTTTTTGAGTAACAAGAATAATTAATTTCATCCGGGTTCTGCACCCGCCAAACATCTACCCAATTGAATTCATACACTAATTTGCATAACTCTACATTTTGTGCTCCTCCCCTTCCACTAGACATCCTATCCCTGAGTGGATCCATAACCGCGTTATAGTCTCCGACCGCAATCAACATACATTCCTGTTTATTCAACATAAATCTATACAATTGGTACAAAACATCTGATTTATATGGTGGTGGAATATATATATTTGCGAGTACGGTTTTTTTCCCCTCTACGTAGCAGTGTAGAAAGAGGTACCTGCCACAATCGTCGGCCTCACATGCCAGAGCCTCAAATTTAATCTTATTATGTATCAAAATCGAGACCCCTCTAGAGTAGGTAGTATATACCGAATGATATCCCGCCACCATCTATCTCCTCTCCAACCACCTTACTGATTCTTTATCTAAATGTGTCTCCTGGAGGCAGACGACGGCTGGCAGGAACCTCTTTATCCACTCAAGGATAGCAAACCTTTTAACCCTCTCACGGAGCCCTCTCACATTCAATGAAAGAACCCTAACCATCTATCCAGGAAGGGGAGAAAAAAAAAAAGAAACTTCTCTCCACGCCCCACCCCCCCAAACCCTCCATACCCTCCCATCCAAATAGTCCCCCCTTCTGCTGGTCGGCAGTCCGGGCGACTCCATATCTTAGCATCTTAGCACCTATCACCACCTCCCCCCCCAGCCTCAGAGACCCTCCCCGTCCGCCCATTCGCTAACTTCCTCCGGAGTCTGAAAGAAAACGAACTTGCCATTGTGTTCCACCCTTAATTTTGCTGGAAAAAATAGACTATACTTTATACCTGCTTCCCTTAGTCTTTTTTTTACCGATATAAACTCTCTTCTTTGTACATTAGTACTATATGAATAATCTGGAAAAAGTTTAATCTTTACCCCCTGTATATAGTATCTTTCCGAGGTTCTAGCGTCGGCTAATATTCCATCTCGGTCCTTGGATAGTAGGCATTTCACCAGTATCGGTCTGGGATAGTCTCCTGGTACCCTATTTTTTGTGGGGACCCTATGTGCTCTTTCGATGGAAAACAGGGGAGAAAGAGTACCTTCTCTACTGTTTTCCCTTAACCATCTCTCCACAAAATCGGTGCAGTTATCTCCCTCCGCTCGCTCTGGAATCCCCACACATCTTATATTTGACCTTCTTGATCTATCTTCCTGGTCTACCAGTTTTTGTTCCATCTTAACGTTTATCTGTTTTAAAGATATCACTTCCTTCTCTAATTTCTGAACGGATTTCTCTAGGGGGGGGATCTTTTTTTCCATCTCTTGCAACCTCTGTCTTACTTTTTCCATCTCCGCTCGTATAACCATGACATCTGTCTGTACTGCCCCCAGCTGGGTTACCAGATTCCCCATTAAATTTTCCATCCGTGAGACAGTACAGAGTATATCCTGCACCATTTTTACATCTGTTTCTGTATATGTCACTGGGGGTCCCCTCTCTGCCTCTCCCCCTTCAACTGACATTTCATGCGTTAGACCCTGCGGTCTAGAATCCACAGTTTTTTCTTTTTGTGGAGATCTTAGCCCTGGTGAATTCGGGACCAGGTATTTATTTAGGCCTGATTGTTTAGACCCACTTTCCAAACCTACAGCTGATCTCCTGGCGGTACTTCCCGCAGGGCCACGCGGTTCCTCCCTTTTCTTGGACGGCATTTCAGTTCTCCACAGTTTTTCTTTTTTCCTCCCTTTTTTCCCCTCTTTCCCTTCCTTTCCCTTTTCCCTCCCTTCTCCTTTCTCTCTTCCTTCTTTTTCTTTCCCTCTCTTTCCCCTCTTTTCTTTTCCCTCCTTCTTCCTTCTCCTTCCCTCTCTCAATACCAGGACGGTTTAAGGGCCCGAAGGAAACAGATACAAATATAACCCCCCTTCTAAGTTAATCACAATCGGAATATAGACAATAAACTTTTTCAAACACAGTAAATTGATCCAATAAAAAAAATCAGTTCAGCATCAGTCCAATGATGGAAGAAAAAAAATCAGTTCAAAAGGGAGAAACATTAGTGATATTAGTAATGTTAGTCAACTTTAACCGGGAGAGGTAGATTTCTTGCGGAGTTGTAGCACACGGCATAGGATCCGACGTATCGGAAGGTACAGGTAGTTAGTTCATTAAATCAGGGAAAGACAATATCATTGATTCTGCAACCTGGGTGTGAACAGGGTTATATATCTTTTTTTTTTTTTTTCCCTCAGTCCACAATAGCTTCAGACCGTATATCCATCCGCACAACCACAGTCACCTTGGGAAAAACAACCCCCTATCAGCTGCCATCACCGGGGATATCACCCCTGCTACTTATATACCTTCACAGTAGAGGCAGACCTAGGGGCAAAAACTGAACGTAGGTTGCGGTAGAAGGCACTTCAAACTGTACCCCCCGAGTTAATCGCCCCTGATGGTCCTGTATCAAAATTTAAGGGACCTGTCCAGGTCATCCGGGTCAGCTTCTCCCACAAAGGCAACAGGAGCAACAGGGATCCACTATAAGCTCAACAACAAGCTAGAATGGCGGCATCCTATGGAGCTTTTTTTTTTTTTTCCAGCATACCGGCTCCTCCACTCATTACTCCTCCTCTCATTACTCCTCTCCACAGGACGGCCGATGTGGCGACTCACCACCTGTTGTCTCCTTGCCTCGCAGAGCGGAACGGGGGGTCAGGATACAAACGCCGGCATTAAAAGCAGGGCGGCCTCAGCATTACGGCGTCTCAGCCTCTCGGCCCATCAGCTGTTCAGCTGTTCGGATGTTCCGGGCTACAGGCTGCCAGCGAGCGGCGGCGGAGCAGAGGCAGGGGAGGAAGCGGAGGCGGGGCCCTAGCGTCCTACGTCAGACGCTCTCTCATGCTTTGTAATCACATTTTCAAAGCTGAGATACAGGCTACTGTTGACCTCACTGGTTGGACCCTTTAGTTAGAGGTGACCGTCCCCCTCCCAGTGAGTATGGGGCCTATTAATGAGAAATGTTCAGTGTTCTTCAGGGTCCTCCTTACTTCAGAAGCTGAGCCCTATAGTTACCAAGGAAACTGGGGTGGCAGTAAAGGGTGGAGTAGTAGTGTGGCTTGTCATGGTTCAGATTTTCTGTAGCGAACCGGTGTCCCCTGACTGCCTTGGTGAAGTGGTAGTTTAGGGTGGAGTAATAGTATAGTAGAGGTTGTCATCATCCGGATGTTATATAGAGAACTGGAGCTCCTGACTTGCCTGGAGAATCTAGGAGGAGCCCCTGAACCTAGGAAAATGAATGGAGCAGGGGCCTGGGGTGAGCTCAGCTCTCTCCAGTCTCTTCTCTAGGAGTTCTGGACACAGCTGAGCACAGCCCAGAGGTGGGACCTGCATCTATCTAAAATTTAACTTCTGTGAATCCACCAGAAATCTCCATGTTGGGGCTCCTGGAATCCATGTGGTGGGAGCTCTGAGAAGCGGGGCCCCTCCAGGCTCAGGAAATCCGGTTCTGGAGGTGACATCTGTTCTTGTCCCCTGGATGATTTCCTCTTCTCTTCTCATAAAGGCGCCTGCAGTACTAGAATCCTCCAGTTCTCTCCTCTTTTCCTGAATGACCACCAAGGATGGATAGGAAGGAGATCATCAGAAGATTCTTAGACTTTACCTCTCCGTTTAGCAGGGAGATGATCTCCAAGGTGAATTTTTCTAGATTTCTCTCCTCTTTATTGTATTCTGTAAAAAGTCAGACAGGAGGATCCCTCATAGGAAGAGTCCAGGGTCCTGTAGAATGGCCTTCAGACCTTCCAAGTGATGGAGAACCTGAAGATCAGCCCTCAATATGGTGAGTGATGTGTCATGTCACCAGTGTCCAATATGTTGTAGGAGTCAGGAGAAGGTAAGTAGGCAGGAAAGGGCTGAAAGAGAGCACATGGTCCCTGAAGGGTTTATTCCCTAAGTGTCTCTCTCCATCCACAGGAGTATACAATAGTGAGGAAGACATAGGGGGACTGTGTGACTCCCATCATCCATCTCCAGGAGTCAGGAGGGTGGAGCAGGACCCCTCACCCCATCACAGAGCCAGAGTGACTTATGTGCAGTTACATGTGATGGAGGACCTACAAACTCCTTGTCACATTACCTTAGAGGCTATGTGTTCTTTTTATGTCAGTCATATCTGTAAGGCTCACATGATGGGAGCGTGTCCTTTTGGCCTCCATCGGGCCGATATAGTAGACTACACTGCTCTATCAGAGACGTCCAGTAAAACCTGTGTTCCGCAGTGCATACAGTGTAGATATAAATGAAGCTTATGGGTAATGTCCGCCCCTGTATGACTGTATAGAGCCTGACCCCGGAGCTTCTATCAGAGGGAGATATTAGGAAACCCCCTTTTTTTAACACGTTTTATTAGATTTATTTTCCAACAATTTTACAAACACAGAAATCTAGGATACAGAGCCATCACTGAGAAGAACTTGGGCGTAATCAGCAAATGAAATATTGTAATTTACAGAAATTAAATTGGTAGAAAGAATCTGGATTAAACTGCACAGACAGTAAACTCATATTTCAACGCGCGTCTCTGGGAATGGGGAAAGGGAGGGGGGAAGGAAACAGAATTGTATTGTCTGTGAATCAATCCAATCTCAAGACGATGTGGTAGATTCATCAGGTAGCCATTACATTAGTGAGTCGAAGATCACGGATTGCTGTAGGCACCAAATGATGAATTGAAAACAAACTCACAATTTCTGTCTTGAAGCACAACCTGTCCCCCCCCACCGTTATTTACCCCCTCAGATGCTGCTCAACTCTGATCGCAGCATCTGAGACTCACATTCAGGTGCTTAGGGGGTTAATCCAGGGATAAAAAAATATTATATTCACCTCATCCACTTGCTCACGGAGAGGCCATCCGCTCCCTTCTTGATTCAAGAAAACCCGCCAAAGGACCTGTTGTGAGCGTGATGACAACGTGATCATGCTGGCCGCGTGCAGTGTTGTTATCACTAATGACGTTACAAGTCGTGGCCAGCATGATAATGTGGTGACGTCTTCACGCTCACTGCAGGTACTTTGGCAGGTGTTATTCAATCAAGACGGAGCGGGCGGCCTCTCGGTATCAAGTGGATGAGGCGAGTATAATTTTTTTATTTTCAACCACCATTATAGGAAAAATTGATTTGTTTCCATGAAGCACAAGGAAATTTGGCTTCACGGCTAATCAATTTTTTCCTAATTTTCGGATCGAATTCTGTCTTGCATGCTTCGATTCACTCAACACTAATGGTGGCATAAACAGCACAGCAGCTGCGTAACTATTAATAAAACCATCTTTCTTGAACAGGTCAGAGGAATGTCTGTATTTTTCATAATGACTGGAGAGGTCCATAAAATATGTCAAAATGGTTTCTCTCCTGTGTGACATCTCTCATGTATAAAAAGATTTGATTCATCTGAAAAGCACTTCCCACACTGTGAACATGAATATGGTTTCTTTCCTGTGTGACGTCTCTCGTGTTTAACAAGAACTGATTTATGTGTAAAACATTTCCCACATTCTGAACATGAATATGGCTTCTCTCCTGTGTGAATTCTTTCATGTATAAGAAGAGTTGATTTCTCTGTAAAACATTTCCCACATTCTGAGCATGAATATGGCTTCTCTCCTGTGTGACTTCTCTCATGTATAGTAAGAGTTGATTTATCTGTAAAACATTTCCCACATTCTGAACATGAATACGGCTTCTCTCCTGTGTGACGTCTCTCATGTCTAACAAGAACAGATTTTTGTGTAAAACATTTCCCACATTCTGAACACGAATATGGCTTTTCTCCTGTGTGAATTCTGCCATGTTTAACAAAACTTGATTTACCTGTAAAACATTTTCCACATTCTGAACACGAATACGGCTTTTCTCCTGTGTGAGTTCTCCCATGTTTAACAAGATATGATTTACATGTAAAACATTTACCACATTCTAAACATGAATACGGCTTCTCTCCTGTATGAGTTCTCTGATGTATAACAAGACTTGATTTTTGTGTAAAACATTTCCCACATTGTGAACATGAATATGGTCTCTCTCCTCCGTGCTTTCTCTGATGTGTAACAAGACTTGATTTTTGTGTAAAACATTTCCCACATTGTGAACATGTATATGGTCTTTCTCGCGTGTGACACTTCTCATGTTTAACAAGCTGTGATTTCTGGGTAAAACAATTTACACATTCTGAACAGGAGCATGGTTTCTCCCCTGTGTGAATTCTGTTAAGTATTGAAAGCCTTGAGAAAGGTTTCACAGTAGTAAACCTGCTACCCTCTGTCTGACCTCTACTTGGGGTAGCAATGTGTGATTTATCAGGACAAGGTTTGTCATAATTAGTGGAATTATATGACACATCTGCACTGTGAAGTTCAGAATGTACGTTAAAGGAAATTAGGTTTTCTCCTGAAAAGTGCTGCATGATATCTTCATCTTCTGCTTTAATATTCAGTGATAACATGAACTTTCCATCAGAATTCGTATTCGGGTTTTCTGTTAAGATAAAAATTGAAATCATTTTTTTTCCCCAGACTGCACAATATGTAACATTCTTATTAGGACTCATGCACACGACCATATGTTCAGTTTGCATCCGATCGGATTCATTTTAATGGGACCACAAAAGATGCGGACAGTACACTCTGTGCTATCCGTATCTGTATGTCCGTTCTATGGCCTCAGAAAGATGTTACTACACGTCCTACACTTGTCCATCAGTCACCAGATCTCAGGTTTATAGACATCTGTATGATGTAGTGGAATAGACAGAGTGAGGCCATCAATCAGAACCTGTAATAAAGGTCTCCAGCACCGTGTTGGGTCCATTACACTAAGAATTCAGGATGTTCTAAGGGAACGAGGGTCCTATCAATAATTAAGAAGATGGAGCTAATGAAGTGTCCTAGGAGTGCAGGTAACCATCATTGAGACGTCTGTGTCTGTACAATAATCACATGTGACATCAGAGCTTCCTGATAATCATGGAGCTGATGACCACACCACAACCAAACATCTTTAACCTCCTAATGACCAGGCCTGGTTGTCATTTATCAATCGTTCTTTTTGTATTTTTTTTGACCAATTGTTCTTTTTGTATTTTCATTGGCGTATTCCAAGACACATTTTTTTATTTCAGATGATGTAGCTGTATGAGGGCTGGTTTTTGTCTGTCGAGTTGTAGCTTTCAGAGACAACATTTTGTAGTCCATGTAATTTATTGTTCAGCTTTTATCAAATGTTATTTTTGGAAGGAAAGTAAAAGACCCAGCAATTCCGCTGTTGTTCTTTGTGGGTATTTGTGCTGCTTACCCCACAGTAAAAACAACAGATTAACTTTATTCTATGGGATGATAACAAAGCAGTAATATCAAATATGTAGAATATTTGTCATATTTTAGTACTTTTGTACAATAAATCATAACTTAAAAAAATAATTTCAGTGTTGTTGCACTCCAAGACCCAGAACTTTTTTCATTTTCCATCATGTACATGTATGAGGGCTTATTTTTGTGGGATGACTAGTTGTTTTTTTATACCATTTAGGTTTAAATTTCATACTTCAAGAGGTTGCAGCCTGGTAATTCCCCAGACATTAAAGGGTGCAGACCACGGAAGCTGGTAACGATCCTAGGAGAATATATCTGTAAAGAATAAATCAAGGCAACTGGACGTACTGTAGATTTTTTTTAAACGTTTCACTCGTTCTTCCAACGAGCTTTCTCAATTCTGAGTGATTGTACAAGAATTCTCTGGGAATAAATATGTTACTGAATCCACATCTGGTAATTATACCCAGCATGGGGTCAGAGGTCATTATACCCAGCATGGGGTCAAAGGTGTTTATTCCATTATCCTAATTGGAGTCAGTAGGTGATAAAGACTTCCCAGAAAAAGGTGTCAAGACAGCATTGTATGTGGCAGACAATAGATGTCTAACCCCCCCACCTCTATTCAAGCTTGGCTTCTCCATTTTTACGTAGATGGCCTCCTTCACGCCTCGTTTGTACCAATCGGCCTCCTTATCCAAAACACGTACTTGACTGTCTTCAAAGGTGTGACCTGTTCCTTTTAGATGTAAGTACACGGCTGAATCTTGACCAGAGGTTTTGGCTCTTCTATGCTGCGCCATACGCTGATGTAGTTGTTGTTTTGTTTCGCCGATATACAGTTCCGATATACACCCCACCACTTCAGGAGGAGAGAGCATAAAGGTGAGTAATGGCAGCACCATGCTGGATTAAACTATGAGCCCAAAAAAATAATGAGACTGTAGAAGAGTGGGGTAAGTAGAAATGACTGGGCCCCACAGGAAAAAATTTTTATCGGGTCCTCTTCTCCAGCAACTTCTTCACATCCTCCTCTTCCGGTGCAGCCTCCACTCCTGCAGCTAGTCAAGATCACTCAGACCGGGCCCGGCAGCCGCTCCGTCCATTTCCTACAACTATATACTGTAAGTCATGTCACTGTCTATAATGTCACTGTATAATACTATTGAGGAAGCCCAGCTAACAATAAAATCTTTTAGTCCTCTTCCTGAGTGGGCCCCATAGCAGCCGCTTCCCATATAGCTACACCCCTGCTGTAAAACCTTCCTCCCAAAACAGCATCAGAATCAAGCAGGAGCCTATAATACTTACAAAGTGTGGGGGTGCTCCAGTTGCTGCTCTGCAAATCTGGGAGAGAGTAGCGCAGGAGGTGGCCACCACCCTAGTGGAGCGAGAACCAAACCCGTCAGGGGGGTTAAGAATGAATAACTATCTAGACCCGTTCAGCAATGGAGCCCGATCTGACAAACCTCTCTTAGTCAGAATTACCATCTTAATATCCATGATGAAAGAAGAAGATGAGAAGGTCTGGGTGCAGCAGAGTTACATGATACAGAAGATGTCCTCTCAGAGGGGATGGAGGTTCTACCACTAGCACCTGAATCAATGTGGATCAACATCTCTTTGGCCACTATGGGGCAATCAGTAGGACTGAAGACATAGTCGAATTCCAGACACCTATTCGGAGTGCAATATATACCGCTAGGGGTTGGGCCTCAGGATCTAACAGAGAAAATCTCTGCCTTTCTGTTGTTGCATTAAGTTCTATGTTGGGAGCCCCCACCTTTCTACAATCTTCTGAAACACACTGTCGTTCAGCCACCACTCCCCCTGACCGAGTAATGATCTGCTGAGGAAGTCGGCCATCTTGTTGTCCTTCCCCCTTAGATAAAAATCTCCATGACTTGCTTCTAAAGTGAAGGAATTCTTGTTCCCCCAGGATGGTTTACATAAGACACTGCTGTGATAAATAAAAATAAATCACGCGTCTCAGAAATGTGGGCCAGATGCCTCCAGCTTCATGGCCTTCAGCTCCTTTAATTTGGAAGAGAAAGAGGGAAGTGCAAAAAATAGGGAAACTCCGGGCGCTGCACTGGTGTCTTGTAAAATGATATTAGTAAAATCCATTAAAATACAAAATGAAAACAGTCTCTGGGTAAACAACGGTAAGGAGCTTCATGTACTGGGGACCGATATATTGTTGAAGGAGTTACATGGGGGGAGCGCCCCCACTTCTCTATATCTTGTGTATTTAGAGGAGACCTGACAAGATCTCAAGTTCCAATGAACTTGCCAAATATTTGAGCTGGAATGTGGAGATGGAAGAGGCTGTCTAAAGAATTTGGGGAGCCGTCCCCATTGGACAGAATTTTCAACTAAAGGGGTATTGATTGCATCTGGGATATGAGACTGCTAGAATTGCTGAGGACCAAGACAGGGACAGAATCTGAAGTCACTTTCTCCATTCATGATTCCATACCTGTGGTGACATCTCCTGGAATGTCCTCCTCCACCTCACTCTTACACGGGGGATCGCCCATCAGCCACTCTTCTTCATCCTCCACTTTAATATCAGTCACATCTTCTCCCTGATTTGTCATCTGTAACAATTCAGGACAATACAGCAGACAGGTGGGAAATCTAACAGATCCCCAGAAGAGACCCCCACCATCTATGACCCCTCTATGACTGCAGGACCCCCCTATATAGATGTGTATAGGGCTCAGCTCCATCTACCTGAGGGAACTCTGGGAGCTTCTCCTCTGGACAGTCCTGGGAATACAGAGGACGGGGACATCTCTTTGGTGGATTTCTCCTCCTGGATCCATCTGTGCAGAAGGAAGGACACAGTGACTGAACACATGGCCTCCATGACATGTCACTGCACACACGTGTCTACACTGCACATGACGGGTCTTACCCTGTGATATAAGAGGCTGGTGCTCCTCCATCATGGCCTCTTTGTACAGGACCTTGTGTCCTTCTATATACTCCCACTCCTCCATGGAGAAATAGACAGTGACGTCCTGACACCTTATAGGAACCTGACAACACAATGACACCATCATCACCCAGACCCCTCCAGTGCCGTTACTGGAGAATTTCCCAGCATTCCCAGCAGTGTCACCTCTCCAGTCAGCAGCTCCATCATGTTGTGGGTGAGTTCTAGGATCTTCTGCTCATGCATCAGGGGGTGAGGGGGAGGCTCTGTGATGGGGTGAGGGGTCCTGCTCCGCCCTCCTGACTCCTGGAGATGGACGATGGGAGTCACACAGTCCCCCGAAGTCTTCTTCACTATTGTGTACTCCTGTGGATGGAGAGAGACACTTAGGGAATAAACCCTTCAGGGGCCATGTGCTCTCATCCGGCCCTCTCCTCCTGGTACAACGTGCCTACTTACCTCCTCATGGCTCCTACAACATGACTATTGGTCACTGGTCACATGACAGATCACTCACCATATTGAGGGCTGATCTTCAGTTTCTCCATCACTTGGAAGGTCTGGAGGCCTTTCTCCAGGACCCTGGACTCTTCCTATCACTTCCTATGATGGATTCTCCTTCCCGATGTCTGACTTGTTACAGAATACAATACAGAGGAGAGAAATCTAGAAAAGTTTACCTCTCTGCTCAGCAGGGAGATGATCTCCAAGGTGAGGTCTAATATTCTTCTGCTGATCTCCTTCCTGTCCATCCTTGGTGGTCATTCAGAAGAGGAGAGAACTGGAGGAGCTGGAGGCTTCTAGTACTGCAGGCGCCTTTATGAGAAGAGGAGAGGAAATCATCCAGGGGACAAGACCAGATGTCACCTCCAGAACCGCACTTCCTGAGCCTGGAGGGGCCCCGCTTCTCAGAGCCCCCACCACATGGATCCCAGGGGCCCCAACATGGAGATCTCTGGTGGCTCCACAGGAGATAAATGTCTGATAGATGCAGGTCCCACCTCTGGGCTGTGCTCAGCTGTGTCCAGAACTCCTAGAGAAGAGACTGGAGAGAGCTGAGCTCAGGCCGGGCCCCGCTCCATTCATTCTCCTCCTGGAGGCAGGGGCCCCTCACCAGGACAATCAGGGGCCAGCGAAATATGACAATCCCCACTATCCTCACTACTCCTCCCCATCATACTAAGCTGAGGAGCAGAGAAGGATTCCTTGTGTGTAATGGAGGAGAATCTCCAGAGGTGACATGTCTGAGCTCTCCTCACAGATCATCTTACCTGCAGGCTGAAGGAATGGCTGATACCAGAGAGAACAAGAGCCCTGACTACCGACCAGGACCTGCCCAGTGTC
Source organism: Bufo gargarizans (assembly GCF_014858855.1). Classification (NCBI taxonomy): domain Eukaryota; kingdom Metazoa; phylum Chordata; class Amphibia; order Anura; family Bufonidae; genus Bufo; species Bufo gargarizans. The sequence goes on from NC_058081.1 coordinate 681,642,760, forward strand.
TGCTGCACTGCCAGAGCTGAAGGACCTGCGGTGACGTCACCGTCATGTGATCAGTGCAGGGGGCGGGGCTCAGCAGCGGGGAGAGGAGGTGGTGAAGGACCTGGGTGACGTCACCGTCATGTGATCAATACAGGGGCGGAGCTCGGGAAAAGAGAGGAGGGGTGAAAGACCTGGGGTGACGTCACTGTCATGTGATCAGTGCAGGGGGCGGGGCTCAGCAGTGGAGAGGATAAAAGTTGAAGGACCTGAGGTGATGTCACCGTGATGTGAACAGGGGGCGGGGCTCAGCAGTGGAGAGGAAAAGAGGTGGGGTGAAGGACCTGTGATGTGATCAGTGGTAAACTCCTAAGCAGAGCTCTGCCTTGTACACTAATCACATGACAATGACATCAATGCCAGGTCCTTCACCACTTTTTCTATCCATTGCTAAGCCCCCGATCACATGATGCTGACATCATCAAAGGTCCTAAAGCTAGCATAATCGCAACTGCCAAGCTCCGCCCCCTGCCCTGATCACATGACTAGCGCCACAGGTCCTTCACCACCTTTTATCTTCTCCACTGCTGAGCCCCGCCCCCTGCACTGATCACATGACGGTGACGTCACCTCAGGTCCTTCACCACCTCTTCTCTTCTCCTGAGCCCCGCCTCCTGCACTGATCACATGACGGTGACGTCACACCAGGTCCTTCAGCTCTGGCAGTGCAGCAGACACTGGGCAGGTCCTGGTCGGTAGTCAGGGCTCTTGTACTCTCTGGTATCAGCCATTCCTTCAGCCTGCAGGTAAGATGAGCTGTGAGGAGACAGTGTGGTGGAGAGCTCAGACATGTCACCTCTGGAGATTCTCCTCCATTACACACAAGGAATCCTTCTCCGCTCCTCAGCTTAGTATGATGGGGGAGGAGTAGTGGGGATAGTGGGGGTTGTCATCATTCGCTGGCCCCTGACTGTCCTGGTGAGGGGCCCCTGCCTCCAGGAGGAGAATGAATGGAGCGGGGCCCGGCCTGAGCTCATCTCTCTCTAGTCTCTTCTCTAGGAGTTCTGGACACAGCTGAGCACAGCCCAGAGGTGGGACCTGCATCTATCAGACATTCATCTCCTGTGGAGCCACCAGAGATCTCCATGTTGGGGCCCCTGGAATCCATGTGGTGGGGGCTCTGAGAAGCGGGGCCCCTCCAGGCTCAGGAAGTGCGGTTCTGGAGGTGACATCTGGTCTTGTCACCTGGATGATTTCCTCTCCTTTTCTCATAAAGGCGCCTGCAGTACTAGAAGCCTCCAGCTCCTCCAGTTCTCTCCTCTTCTCCTGAATGACCACCAAGGATGGACAGGAAGGAGATCAGCAGAAGAATATTAGACCTCACCTTGGAGATCATCTCCCTGCTGAGCGGAGAGGTAAACTTTTCTAGATTTCTCTCCTCTTTATTGTATTCTGTAACAAGTCAGACATCGGGAAGGAGAATCCATCATAGGAAGTGATAGGAAGAGTCCAGGGTCCTGGAGAACGGCCTCCAGACCTTCCAAGTGACAGAGAACCTGAAGATCAGCCCCCAATATGGTGAGTGATGTGTCATGTGACCAGTGACCAATAGTCATGTTGTAGGAGCCATGAGAAGGTAAGTAGGCACGTTGTACCAGGAGGAGAGGGCCGGAGGAGAGCACATGGCCCCTGAAGGGTTTATTCCCTAAGTGTCTCTCTCCATCTACAGGAGTACACAATAGTGAAGAAGACATCAGGGGACTGTGTGACTCCCATCATCCATCTCCAGGAGTCAGGAGGGCGGAGCAGGACCCCTCCCCCCATGACAGAGCCTCCCCCTCACCCCCTGATACATGAGCAGAAGATCCTAGAACTCACCCACAAGATGATGGAGCTGCTGACTGGAGAGGTGACACTGCTGGGAATGCTGGGAAATTCTCCAGTAACGGCACTGAAGGGGTCTGGGTGATGACGGTGTCATTGTGTTGTCAGGTTCCTATAAGGTGTCAGGACGTCACTGTCTATTTCTCCATGGAGGAGTGGGAGTATATAGAAGGACACAAGGACCTGTACAAGGAGGCCATGATGGAGGAGCACCAGCCTCTTATATCACAGGGTAAGAGCCGTCATGTGCAGTGTATATACGTGTGTGCAGTGACATGTAATGGAGGAGCACCAGCCTCTTATATCACAAGGTAAGACCCATCATGTGCAGTGTATACACGTGTGTGCAGTGACATGTAATTGAAGAGCACCAGCCTCTTATATCACAGGGTAAGAGCCGTCATGTGCAGTGTATACACGTGTGTGCAGTGACATGTAATGGAGGAGCACCAGCCTCTTATATCACAAGGTAAGAGCCGTCATGTGCAGTGTATACACGTGTGTGCAGTGACATGTAATGGAGGAGCACCAGCTTCTTATATCACAAGGTAAGAGCCGTCATGTGCAGTGTATACACGTGTGTGCAGTGACATGTAATGGAGGAGCACCAGCCTCTTATATCACAAGGTAAGAGCCGTCATGTGCATTGTATACACGTGTGTGCAGTGACATGTAATGGAGGAGCACCAGCCACTTATATCACAAGGTAAGACCCGTCATGTGCAGTGTATACATGTGTGTGCAGTGACATGTAATGGAGGAGCACCAGCCTCTTATATCACAAGGTAAGACCCGTCATGTGCAGTGTATACACGTGTGTGCAGTGACATGTTATGGAGGAGCACCAGCCTCTTATATCACAAGGTAAGACCCGTCATGTGCAGTGTATACACGTGTGTGCAGTGACATGTTATGGAGGAGCACCAGCCTCTTATATCACAGGGTAAGAGCCGTCATGTGCAGTGTATACACGTGTGTGCAGGGACATGTAATGGAGGAGCACCGGCCTCTTATATCACAAGGTAAGAGCCGTCATGTGCAGTGTATACACGTGTGTGCAGTGACATGTAATGGAGGAGCACCAGCCTCCCTATATCACAAGGTAAGAGCCGTCATGTGCAGTGTATACACGTGTGTGCAGTGACATGTAATGGAGGAGCAACAGCCTCTTATATCACAGGGTAAGAGCCGTCATGTGCAGTGTATACACGTGTGTGCAGTGACATGTAATGGAGGAGCACCAGCCTCCCTATATCACAAGGTAAAAGCCGTCATGTGCAGTGTATACACGTGTGTGCAGTGACATGTAATGGAGGAGCACCAGCCTCTTATATCACAAGGTAAGAGCCGTCATGTGCAGTGTGTGCAGTGACATGTAATGGAGGAGCACCAACCTCTTATATCACAAGGTAAGATCCGTCATGTGCAGTGTATACACGTTTGTGCAGTGACATGTAATGGAGGAGCACCAGCCTCTTATATCACAAGGTAAGAACCGTCATGTGCAGTGTATACACGTGTATGCAGTGACATGTAATGGAGGAGCACCAACCTCTTATATCACAAGGTAAGAGCCGTCATGTGCAGTGTATACACGTGTGTGCAGTGACATATTACGGAGGAGCACCAGCTTTTTATATAACAAGGTAAGAGCCGTCATGTGCAGTGTATACACGTGTGTGCAGTGACATGTAATGGAGGAGCACCAGCCCCTTTATCACAAGGGTAGAGCCGTCATGTGCAGTGTATACACGTGTGTGCAGTGACATATAGCGGAGAAGCACCAGCCTCTTATATCACAGGGTAAGACCCATTATGTGCAGTCTATACACTTGTGTGCAGTGACATGTAATAGAGGAGCACCAGCCTCTTATATCACAAGGTAAGACCCGTCATGTGCATTGTATACACGTGTGTGCAGTGACATGTAATGGAGGAGCACCAGCCTCTTATATCACAAGGTAAGAACCGTCATGTGCAGTGTATACACGTGTGTGCAGTGACATGTAATGGCGGAGCACCAGCCTCTTATATCACAAGGTAAGAACCGTCATGTGCAGTGTATACACGTGTGTGCAGTGAGATTTAATGGAGGAGCACCAGCCTCTTATATCACAAGGTAAGACCCGTCATGTGCAGTGTATACACGTGTGTGCAGTGACATGTAATGGAGGAGCACCAGCCTCTTATATCACAAGGTAAGAGCCGTCATGTGCAGTGTATACACGTGTGTGCAGTGACATGTAATGGAGAAGCACCAGCCTCTTATATCACAAGGTAAGAATCGTCATGTGCAGTGTATACACGTGTGTGCAGTGAGATGTAATGGAGAAGCACCAGCCTCTTATATCACAAGGTAAGAGCCGTCATGTGCAGTGTATACACGTGTGTGCAGTGAGATGTAATGGAGGAGCACCAGTCTCTTATATCACAAGGTAAGAACCGTCATGTGCAGTGTATACACGTGTGTGCAGTGAGATTTAATGGAGGAGCACCAGCCTCTTATATCACAAGGTAAGACCCGTCATGTGCAGTGTATACACGTGTGTGCAGTGACATGTAATGGAGGAGCACCAGCGTCTTATATCACAAGGTAAGAGCCGTCATGTGCAGTGTATACACGTGTGTGCAGTGACATGTAATGGAGAAGCACCAGCCTCTTATATCACAAGGTAAGAGCCGTCATGTGCAGTGTATACACGTGTGTGCAGTGAGATGTAATGGAGAAGCACCAGCCTCTTATATCACAAGGTAAGACCCGTCATGTGCAGTGTGTGCAGTGACATGTAATGGAGGAGCACCAGCGTCTTATATCACAAGGTAAGAGCCGTCATGTGCAGTGTATACACGTGTGTGCAGTGACATGTAATGGAGAAGCACCAGCCTCTTATATCACAAGGTAAGAGCCGTCATGTGCAGTGTATACACGTGTGTGCAGTGACATGTAATGGAGGAGCACCAGCCTCTTATATCACAGGGTAAGAGCCGTCATGTGCAGTGTATACACGTGTGTGCAGTGACATGTAATAGAGGAGCACCAGTCACTTATATCACAGGGTAAGAGCCGTCATGTGCAGTGTATACACGTGTGTGCAGTGACATGTAATGGAGGAGCACCAGCCTCTTATATCACAAGGTTAGAGCCGTCATGTGCAGTGTATACACGTGTGTGCAGTGATATGTAATGGAGGACCACCAGCTTCTTATATCACAAGGTAAGAGCCGTCATGTGCAGTGTATACACGTGTGTGTGCAGTGATATGTAATGGAGGACCACCAGCTTCTTATATCACAAGGTAAGACCCGTCATGTGCAGTGTATACACGTGTGTGCAGTGACATGTAATGGAGGAGCACCAGCCTCTTATATCACAAGGTAAGAGCCGTCATGTGCAGTGTGTGCAGTGACATGTAATGGAGGAGCACCAACCTCTTATATCACAAGGTAAGATCCGTCATGTGCAGTGTATACACGTGTGTGCAGTGACATGTAATGGAGGAGCACCAGCCTCTTATATCACAAGGTAAGAGCCGTCATGTGCAGTGTGTACACGTGTGTGCAGTGACATGTAATGGAGGAGCACCAGCCTCTTGTGCCATCAGCTCTCCCCCATTGTGCCGTCAGCTCCCCCCCCCCTTGTGCCTGTCAGCTATCACCCCCCCTTGTGCCTTCAGCTCTCCCCCCCCTTGTGCCGTCAGCTCTCCCCCCCTTGTGCCGTCAGCTCTCCCCCCCCTTGTGCAGTCAGCTCTACCCCCCTTTGTGCCGTCAGCTCCCCCCCTTGTGCCTTCAGCTCTCCCCCCCCTTGTGCCATCAGCTTTTCCCCCCTTGTGCCATCAGCCTTTCCCCCCTTGTGCCATCAGCTTTTCCCCCCTTGTGCCATAGTCTCTGCTGCCATGCTCCTCCTGACACCCGGATTGCACAGAGTCATTGGTTGCTATGATGCTGTGCACTCCGGGCGCCCGGCCTTAGTCGCGCCCAACTTACCTTTCCAGCGCCTGACGTCACACAGCGCGTCAGGTCACGGCGTGCGTACGCCAGGAGGTCAGTGCAGCGCGGGCGTGCTGTGCAGTGTCCGGAGGCCCCTGCTGGAAAGATGAGTATTCCAAGCACACCGGAAGACCACGGAGCGGGAGTAATAGCAAGCACTTCACTCCCGCTCCGTGGTCACATGATACAAAAGAATCTTCAATGCACAAAATTTGCATCGAGGATTTTTTTGTGTCAAATTACTCGATTTAATCGAGTAATCGTTTCAGCCCTAATCTAATCCTATCCTGTGTGATACAGCCTGCTGAGCGGTGTATCTAATCCCATCACTGACCGTCCACAGGCTCTTCCCTTACTATCTCCAGAGTGTGATAAACAGCTGGAATCAGCAAGCGTATCCAAACACATCTGTATCTAATCCCATCTTCTATGATACTGCCTGCTGAGCGGTGTATCTAATCCCATCTTCTATGATACTGCCTGCTGAGCAGTGTATCTAATCCCATCTTCTATGATACTGCCTGATGAGCGGTGTATCTAATCCCATCTTCTATGATACTGCCTGCTGAGCGGTGTATCTAATCCCATTTTGTACGATACAGCAAGCTGAGTGGTGTATCTATGCCTGTCTTGTATGATCCTGCCTGCTGAGCTAAACCTTTATGCACACGACCGTATCCATTGTGCGATCCACATTTTTTGCAGTCCCATTGAGTTCTATGGATTTGAGGTCCTCATTTTGAGGACCAGAATAGGACATGTTCTGTCTTTGCTGAAGCTGACATACGGCTGTAGAGACACTGCTGTCGTCCTGTGCTCTCCACATCCGTGTGTCAGTTCTGTGACAGATAGAACATGTCCCATTCTGGTTCTCATAATGCAGATCTAAAACCCATAGAACTCAATGGGACTGCAAAAAAATGTGAATTGCACACGGACAGTAACCTTATTTAGTGGATCCGCGACTTGCAGACTGCAAAACAGATACGGTTCTGTGCACGAGCCCTATCACTTATAATGCGCGCCCATAAGAGTGACGTCGACAGTGCCCCCATAGGAGTGACGTCGACAGTGCCCCCATAGGAGTGACGTCGACAGTGCCCCCATAGGAGTGACGTCGACAGTGCCCCCATAGGAGTGACGTCGACAGTGCCCCCATAGGAGTGACGTCGACAGTGCCCCCATAGGAGTGACGTCGACAGTGCCCCCATAGGAGTGACGTCGACAGTGCCCCCATAGGAGTGACGTCGACAGTGCCCCCATAGGAGTGACGTCGACAGTGCCCCCTATAACTGTGACGTCGACAGTGCCCCCTATAACTGTGACGTCGACAGTGCCCCCTATAACTGTGACGTCGACAGTGCCCCCTATAACTGTGACGTCGACAGTGCCCCCTATAACTGTGACGTCGACAGTGCCCCCTATAACTGTGACGTCGACAGTGCCCCCTATAACTGTGACGTCGACAGTGCCCCCTATAACTGTGACGTCGACAGTGCCCCCTATAACTGTGACGTCGACAGTGCCCCCTATAACTGACGTCGACAGTGCCCCACATAACTGTGACAGTGCCCCCCATAACTGTGACGTCGGCAGTGCCCCCCATTACTGTGACGTCGACAGTGCCCCCATAACTGTGACGTCGAACAGTGCCCCCCATAACTGTGACGTCGACAGTTGCCCCCCATAACTGTGACGTCGACAGTGCCCCCCTGTGACGTCGACAGTGCACCCCCATAACTGTGACGTCGACAGTGCCCCCCATAACTGTGACGTCGACAGTGCCCCCCCGAACGCTGTGACGTCGACAGTGCCCCCCGAAGCTAGTGAGTCGACAGTGCCCCCCCGAAGCTGTGACGTCGACAGTGCCCCCCATAGCTGTGACGTCGACAGTGCCCCCAATAGCTGTGACGTCGACAGTGCCCCCCATAGCTGTGACGTCGACAGTGCCCCCATAGCTGTGACGTCGACAGTGCCCCCCATAGCTGTGACGTCGACAGTGCCCCCCATAGCTGTGACGTCGACAGTGCCCCCCATAGCTGTGACGTCGACAGTGCCCCCCATAGCTGTGACGTCGACAGTGCCCCCCATAGCTGTGACGTCGACAGTGCCCCCCCATAGCTGTGACGTCGACAGTGCCCCCCATAGCTGTGACGTCGACAGTGCCCCCATAGCTGTGACGTCGACAGTGCCCCCCATAGCTGTGACGTCGACAAGTGCCCCCCATAGCTTGTGACTCGACAGTGCCCCCCATAACTGTGACGTCGACAGTGCCCCCATAACTGTGACGTCGACAGTGCCCCCCATAACTGTGACGTCGACAGTGCCCCCCCATAACTGTGACGTCGACAGTGCCCCCCATAACTGTGACGTCGACAGTGCCCCCCATAACTGTGACGTCGACAGTGCCCCCATAGGAGTGACGTCGACAGTGCCCCCATAACTGTGACGTCGACAGTGCCCCCCCATAACTGTGACGTCGACAGTGCCCCCATAGGAGTGACGTCGACAGTGCCCCCATAACTGTGACGTCGACAGTGCCCCCCATAACTGTGATGTCGACAGTGCCCCCCATAACTGTGACGTCGACAGTTGCCCCCCATAGGAGTGACGTCGACAGTGCCCCCATAGGAGTGACGTCGACAGTGCCCCCCATAACTGTGACGTCGACAGTGCCCCCATAACTGTGACGTCGACAGTGCCCCCATAACTGTGACGTCGACAGTGCCCCCATAACTGTGACGTCGACAGTGCCCCCCATAACTGTGACGTCGACAGTGCCCCCCATAACTGTGACGTCGACAGTGCCCCCCCATAACTGTGACGTCGACAGTGCCCCCCCATAACTGACGTCGACAGTGCCCCCCATAACTGTGACGTCGACAGTGCCCCCCCATAACTGTGACGTCGACAGTGCCCCCCATAACTGTGACGTCGACAGTGCCCCCCATAACTGTGACGTCGACAGTGCCCCCCATAACTGTGACGTCGACAGTGCCCCCCATAACTGTGACGTCGACAGTGCCCCCCCATAACTGTGACATCCACAGTGCCTCCATGTCACGGTAGGTAAGATAAGGGAAGGAAACAGAACACGACAAGGCAAACAAAACAACTGACTAGGCCCCAAATGCTAGGGAACAAAGGGGTAACCTCCTAGCAATCCCTAAAACACTTTCCCTAAGCTGCTATGCCCATGTGCATATCTCGATGGTAGATATGCACATGCCCACGTACCTAAGACTATGACGCACTGAACCAAACCCTCAGTTGTAGGGAAGAGGGAAAGAGACACCCAGCTCCTTCAACAACCGAAGGAGCTAGCGTCACCCTAGAGGCTTAGTAAAAACAGACACAGAAGGAAAAAAGGGAAAAGGACTTATCTAGAGATGTGTTGGAGAAGACTATCCACCAAACTTCCAAAGCTCACACGAGGCAGAACTATAACCCGCAAAGGCTATAGGGAGAGGGAGGAATAAATAGCCTCACCAATTACCTAAAGAACAACACCTGGGAGGAGGTGGGATTCAGTTCAAACCCACAACAAAACAAACTGTCAGATCGAGTCACGTGCAGCAACTCTGACAGATCTCCTCAGAACACCCACAGGGCAGGGCGTGACAGTACCCCCCCCCCCCCTCTATGGGTGACCCCTGGACACCCAGGTCCAACTTTATCCGGGTGTGCCCTGTGAAAGACATTGATAAGGCGGCTAGCATTAACATCAGTAGCCGGAACCCACATTCTCTACTCGGGACCGTATCCCCTCCAATGCACCAGGTACTGAAGGGAACCCGGAAGAACACTTGAGTTGAGAATTCAAGAGATCTGAAACTCCAGATTACCATCAATCAAAACAGGAGGAGGAGGCAAAGGAGATGGTTCCACATATTTTTTCAACAAGGACCTGTGAAACACATCATGAATCTTCCAGGCCTGCGGAAGTTCCAGACAAAACACCACCGGATTGACAATGGCTGAGATTTTATAAGGGCCAATAAATCTTGGACCCAATTTCCAAGAGGGTTATTTCAGCTTAATGTTTTTAGTAGACAACCATGCCAAATCACCCACACACAGGTCCGGACCAGTCATACGTCTCTTGTCAGCCACCCGTTTATATCTTTCACCCATTTTTTTCAAATTAACTTGAATCTTCCGCCAGATAGAGGACAAAGAGGAAGATAATCTCTCCTCTTCTGGTATCCCAGAAGATTTGGTCCCAGAAAAAGTACTAAACTGAGGGTGAAAACCATATGCGGCAAAAAATGGTGACTTATCAGTTTACTCCTGCCCACGGTTATTCAAGGCAAACCCAGCTAAAGACAAGAACGAGGACCACTCATCCTGATTCTCAGCAACAAAACACCTCAAGTAGCTCTCCAGGTTTTGGTTAGTGCGCTCAGTTTAACCATTCGACTGAGGATGAAAAGCCGAAGGGAAAGACAACTGAATACCCAGACGAGAACAAAACGCCGTCCAAAACCTGGAAACAAATCGGACACCACATCAGAGGGAATGCCGTGTAATTTCACAATGTTATCAATAAAAACCTGAGCGAGAGTTTTCGCATTGGGCAAACCTGATAATAGTACAAAATTAGCCATCTTGCGGTCCTTTACCATCAAAAAGTTTTCCCAGAGGAACTCGGCAAATCAGTAATGAAGTCCCAGGACAAATGCGTCCAAGGACGAGATGGTATGGACAAAGGAAGAAGAGATCTGCACAGGTTTTACAAGCTGCTACATAACCCTCAACGCTTTTACGCAACCCTGGCCACCAGAATCTCCGGGAAATAAGATCTACAGTGGATCTACTTCCAGGATGTCCCGCAAGGACAGTATCATGATGTTCCTTGAACACCTTGTATCGCAGTTCAGAAGGAACAAACAACTTGCCTGGAGGACAAGAATCAAGTGCCTCTTCCGTCTCCAGGTCGGGGTAAAGAGCGGAAACCACCACCCCATCAGCCAAAATTGGAGCAGGATCCTCCAAATCCCCCCTCCCCCTGGAAAGCTACGTGACAACGCATCCGTTTTGACGTTTTTAATCCCAGGGCGATAGGTTACCACAAAATTAAAACCTGGTAAAAAACAATGACCATCTAGCCTGCCCAGGATTTAAACGCTTTGCAGATTGCAGGTAGGCCAGATTCTTATGGTCAGTAAATACCGTAATCGGATGAGTAGCCCCTTCTAGCCAATGACGCCACTCTTCAAAGGCCAATTTGATGGCAAACAACTCTCTATTCCCAACATCATAATTTTTTTCGGCGGCCGAGAGTTTCTTGGAGAAAAAAGCACACGGGCGCCATTTGCTAGGAGAGGGACCCTGCGACAAGACTGCTCCGACTCCCACTTCTGACGCGTCAACCTCCACAATGAAGGGTTGAGACACATCAGGTTGCATCAGAATGGGAGCAGAAGCAAAACATTTCTTAATAGCAGGAAAAGCCTGTAATACCAGACAGAGACGTCAGCACCCTTCCTAGTCATATCTGTCAAAGGATTGACAATGGTGGAATAATTCAGGATGAATTTTCTGTAGTAATTAGTAAATCCTAAAAAACGCATCAGGGCTTTCTGATTCTCCGGCCGATCCCTATCCAGTACCGCACGCACCTTTTCGGGATCTATACGAAAAGGCAGGCAGAAAGCAAGTACCCCAAAAATGGCAGCTCCTGAACCGCAAACACACATTTTTCCAACTTATCATACAATTTATTCTCCCGAAGGATCAATAATACTTGTCTCAAATGATCCTGATGAGTCTTCATATCGGGTGAGTAAATTAGTATGTCATCGAGGTAAATAACAACGAACCTCCCCACCAAATGATGAAAAATTTCATTGTTAAAGCGCTGAAAGACTGCTGGAGCATTAGTTAAACCAAAGGGCATGACTAGGTTCTCAAAGTGACCCTCGGGGGTATTGAAGGCCATTTTCCATTCATCTCCTTCCCTGATTGTGATCGGATTATAAACTCCACTTAAGTCCAACTCAGAAAACACCTTGGCACAGTCTGATCAAATAGATCCGGAATCACGGGAAGGGGATAAGGATCACGGACAGTAATGAGATTCAGTTCCTGGAAATCTAGGCACGGTCTAAGGGATCAATCCTTCTTTACGAAAAAGAAGCCAGCGGCCATAGGAGACTTAGATGGTCTAATATGTCCCTTTGCCAAACTCTCGGCAATATACTCCCGCATAGCTACTCATTCGGGTTGAGAAAGATTATATAACCGAGATTTTGTCAATTTTGCTCCGGGGATAAGATTGACCGGACAATTATGCTCTCGGTGAGGGGGCAACTCCTGAACTCCACCCTCCGAGAATGTGTCTGAAAAATCGGAAAGAAACTGAGGCAACACCTTAGTGGACACCCCCGAAGTAGAGGCACTAAGACAGTTGTTCATACAAAATTCACTCCAATTACTGATTTGTCTTGTTTGCCAGTCAATGGTAGGGTTATGTTTTATCAACCATGGTAAACCCAGAACCATCGGTGCAGGTAAACCTTTCATAACAAAGTAAGAAATGAACTCAACATGAGACTCGCCCACCCTCAAATGAATATCCTGAACAATATGAGTTAGACATATTTGCGAGAGGGGGGCGGAATCTATAACAAACACTGGTATCGCTTTGCTTAATGCGCTAGTTTTAAAACCATGACTCTGAAGAAATTGAAAATCAATAAGATTAACACCTGCGCCACTGTCAACAAATACCTTTAACTCAAAATTTCCAGAGTCTAGCGCCACCATGGCAGGCAGGAGGAATTGGGTACTGCAGGTAGGATACGAATATGCCTGCTCTGACTCCGCATTCACACTACCAAGAGTAAGGGAGTTTTTTTTTCCTTTGGAGGAATCCCCTATTTGTTTTTCATTACCACTTTAATAAAAGGGCACACATTAACTAAATGACCTTCTTTACCACAGAAGTAACACAGTCTATTCAGCTTCCTAAAATTCCTATTACCAGAGCAAGAAGTAACCTGAACCAATTGCATAGGCTCCTCTCCAGCCTCTAATTCAAGTGTCATAGTGCCCCGAGGGACCGGAGGGACTGATTCCCCACCAGACAGCACCCCCTGTCCGAGGGGAACCTTGCACCTCTCCCTAAGATGTCTATTAATCCGTACGGCCAAAGACATGGACGCCTCCAAAGAATCAGGTTTTTCATGAAATGCAAGGGCATCTCTCAGATAGCCCCTGACACAACTGACTACGGAGTTCAGGATCATTCGATTCCGAGTCAGTCGTCCATCTTCTAAATTCAGCACAATACGACTCAGCAGTACGTTCTCCCTGGCACAAGCTGCGCAACTTAGTTTCAGCCATAGAGACCCATTCTGGGTCATCATAAATCAGGCCCAGGGCTCCGAAAAATTCATCCACCGACCGGAGGGACTGTGAACTGGTCGGCAGAGAAAAAGCCCTGAGCGTTACCTTTTAGCAGAGAAATAATAATCCCTATTCTTTGGTTTTTGTCTCCAGATGAAATCAGATGAAAATACAATTTACAGGACTCCCTGAACCGAACAAAGTTATCACTTCCCCTGGAAAACCTATCAGGGAGAGCGACCTTAGGTTCCAGGCAGACCTGGTTCCCCCGGCGGCGCCAGATGCCAAAGTATTCTGACACGGTGCAACTGAATTGCGGAGGTCAGCTACCTCCAAAGACAATCTCTGCATGCGATCAAAGAATCAATAGTTTCCATTTTGCAAACAGCAAGGGAAAAAATGATGGTACGGCGGGTTATAATGTCACGGTAGGTAAGATAAGGGAAGGAAACGGAACATGGCAAAGCAAACAAAATAACTGACTAGGCCCTAAATGCTAGGGAACAAAGGGGTCACTTCCTAGCAATCCCTAAAACACTTTCCCTAAACTGCTATGTCCATGTGCATAACTCGATGTTAAATATGCAGATGCCCACGTATCTAGGACTATAACACACTGAACCAAACCCTTAGCTGTAGAGAAGAAGGAAAGAGACACCTAGCTCCTTTAACAACCGAAGGAGCTAGCGTCACCCTAGAGGCCTAGTAAAAACAGACACAGAAGGAAAAAGCGGAAAAGGACTTATCTAGAGATGTGTTGGAGAAGATGATCCACCAAACTTCCAGAGCTCACACAAGGCAGAACTATAACCCGCAAAGGCTATAGGGAGAGGGAGGAATAAATAGCCTCACTAATTATCCACATTTCCCTAGTGACATCCAGTGCCATCCAAAGTGCCCCATGTTCTATTCACAGTGCCCAATGTTCTACCACAGTGCCCCAGTGAAATCCAGTGCCCCAAAGTGCCATCCTCATTGCCCCAAAGTGCCAGATCCACAGCATAGCAATCTATGCTGTCACTCCTGCACAGCGCTTACTTCGTGCTGTGCAGGACCTGTTGTCACGACGGGGCGTGGGGGAAACCCCCCGCCGTGCAATGGCAGCTAGCCAGGTAGCAGGGAACAGGGAGCAAGTCACCTCCTAATGCAACCCTAGTTTCTCCCTAGACTCCTAGCGCATGAGCCGCCTCAGATGGTAAGGGGGCTCATGCTCACCGACCTAGGACCCTGGAAATCCCTGCTGTGCCCTAATCCTGAAGACGGAGCAGAGACCACCCATTCATCCTTCATCACGGATGAATGGTGTCTCCTGAAGCCCAGCAACTGACCACCAACTAGACAGGGCCACAGCCGAACGACAGGTAAGTACATAAGACAAGTAAGTACATAAGGTAGCAGAGCTCCTACACAGACTGACAAAATCAAACTGACCACAGGCTCCAACACACCAACATGTAGGGAGGCCTGAGGTCACACCCACCACACCTAGCAAACACACCTTAACCCTGTGCAGACCAAAGCAGGGAAAAGGAAACATCCTTAAAGGGAAAGCGCACACACGTACATATCAACAAGTTGCCACAAGCAACCAGCATGCGCGGCAAAAGTGTCATGGCACACACCAAAGGCCGTGACACCTGTACACTGCAGAGAGCGGCTGGCAATCCTGTGCATGCGCACTAGCATTCAGCATAGTGCACTTGCGTGGTGAGTGAAGATGGGATCCCTGTATCCATCCAGGAGGACAGGGAGTCTGAAAGCCGGACTGTCCTGCCTAAAACCGGACCTCTAGCCACCCTAGGGGCAGGCTGCTGTGGAGATCACAGTTAAGGGGACTGTCCACTATGAGGTCAGTGTTAAGGGGCGAGGTGTTGTAGAGGTCACTGTTAAGGGGCCGGTTATTGTGGAAATCACTTAACGAGACGGATTACTGTAGAGGTCACTAATAAAGGGGCTGCCGCTGTGGAGGTCACTGTTAAAGGGGACGGGGTGCTGTGGAGGTCACTGTTATAGTGGATACTGTCGATATCTTTTAACGACACACACAAACATTAAATGAAATCAATAAAATATACCCTTGCGAAGCCGCATCCTGCTAGTAATAATAATATATCGCACTCCCTGATGGCACAAGTGGTGAGGAGCAGAACATTGATCACTAAACCTAGAAGTGAAGGAGCTGAGAGAAGAGTCTGATCTATAGACAGATCTACAGGAGGCCATGTGTTCAGTCACTGTGTGCTTGTGTCTCCACAGATGAATCCAGGAAGAGAAATCCAACAGAGAGATGTCCCCGTCCTCTGTATTCCCAGGACTGTCCAGAGGAGAAGGTCCCAGAGAACCCTCAGGTAGATGGAGCTGAGCCCTATACACATCTATATAGGGGGGTCCTGCAGTCATAGAGGGGTCATAGATTGTGGGGGTCTCTTCTGTGGATCTGTTAGATTTCCCACCTGTCTGCTGTATTGTCCTGAATTGTTACAGATGACAAATCAGGGGGAAGATCTGACTGATATTAAAGAGGAGGATGAAGAAGAGCGGATGATGGGCGATCCCCCGTGTAAGAGTGAGGTGGAGGAGGACATTCTAGAAGATGTCACCACAGGTATGGAATCATGAATGGGGAAAGTAACGTCAGATTCTATCCTTGGTGCCTTCAGGACAGGAGAAGAATCTGATCACTGGCTGCTCTTTTATTGGAGATGTCCCCATCCCATCATGAAGTGTTCCCCTTATCCAGCTGACTGTGATCTCTGATCAGATTCTTCTCTGATCCCGGCTGCTCCTGCTTTTGTGTCTGTGTTATCATGATGGATACATGTATCTCATTGTGCAGGAAAGGGTTAGACATTATTTTGGGATAATGTGTCCTGGTGCTCCTCTAATATGTGACATAAATAATACTGTGTGCGGCGGATACATAACATCCGCTAACATAAAATCTCCACAGCAGATACAGGGGACAGATCCGCTATTTATTATGTTCACAGGATATTCTCTTATCTAAGTACCACTTAACTAGTTTCACCTTCCCTCTCTCTGGCCATCAGCAGCCCACGATGTGATCGCAGTGTCCAGGACAATGGCTCCGGGGGCCTAACAGACCCCAAGGCCTGCCATTAGTGTCAGGGGCCACAATGCTGTGGAGACCTACGTCATTTGAAGTATTATACAGGCCATTGAAGATCCCAGCTTCCAGAGCCGTAGGAGGCAAAAAAAAAAAGAAATCTCTTTTTATATTTTTGTTTTATACATATTTGATCCTGGCGCAATCATAACCACTCATAGAATAACGATAATTATTAAAACTGGACGACGAATGGTGTAAATTTTTTTAAAAATGCCTGATTTATTTATAATTATCAATTCCTAATCTGAAAAATCCTAATTAGTTAATAAATGACATACACCAAAATAAAGAATGTTTTGGAATGCCACAACACAAAAATATATATTTTTTAATGAGATATGTTTTTATTGTATAAAAGGTGACAAGTATTATACTGGTTCCATAACGGGACATTCATACAAACCCATAGAATAACGTTAACGCTGTGTGTACCGCACATTATATGCAGCCCCTCATACAGCCACATGGACAGAAAAAAGTTGTGCGTCTTGGAAAAATGTGAAAATACAAAAAGAACGATTGGTCATCAATGACAACCAGGCCTGGTCATTAGGAGCAGTAATGGCCAGTTCGCAGTGTTCACCGACGAACACATGCGATCTGCCTTCTTCTCTCCCAAGTCCGGTGAGGCAGAGGTAAGTCCTTACCTGTGCCTGCGCCGCGAGCTGGTCTGAAACACATGCAGTCACCGGGAGCAGGCAGTTCCGAGAACAGCCTTAATTGGGCTGTTCTCGGAACTGCCTGCTCCCGGTGACCGCATGTGTTTCAGAGCGGCTCGCAGCACAGGTCAGGACTTACCTCTGCCTCGCCGGACTTGGGAGAGAAGATGGCAGATCGCATGTGTTCGTCGGCGAACACTGCGAACTGGCCATCACTGATTAGGAGGTTAAAGGTTGTGTTTGTGTTTTTGGCTTCCTGTCGGTGGACTCCAGTCATCAGCGCCATGATTATCAGGAAGCTCCGATGTCACATGTGATTATTGTGCAGACACAGACGTCTCAGTGATGATTCTCTGCACTCACAGGACACTTCATTAGCTCCACCTTCTTAATTCTTGATAGGACCCTGGTTCCCCTTAGAACTTCCTGAATTCTTAGTGTAATGGACCCAACAAGGTGCTGGAGACCTTTATTACAGGTCTGATTGATGACCTCACTCTGTCTGTTCCACTACATCCTACAGATGTCTATAAAATGAACATTTACTCACCAACATTCTGGTTTGCTGGAGTCCGTAGGCTGCACACACCAAAGGGACTAGAAAGCAGTACTCAATGGAGGGAGCTCATCAAACGTCATCCCTTCTGCTGCTCGCATGTCTAGCCGGTAATGCCTCATGAAGGTAGATGACGAGGAACAGGTCGTAGCCTTATAGATTTGATCTAACAGAGCTTGTGCGAATTCTGCCCAGGAAGATGCCATCAATCTTGTTGAATGAGCATTTAGTCACAAGGGACATTGTAATCCTGATAGCTAGTAGGCAATCTCTATGGTTCACTTAATCCATCTTGCCAGAGTCGCTCTGCTGGCCTTCTTGCCCTTGTAAGGACCTTGAAATTGCAGGAATAGGTTTTCTGATCTCCTGAAAGGTGAGGCTGTTTGTAGATGGAATATTACGACTCTCCTGACATCCAGCAATGACTTTGATCTTGTGTATTTGCCTGAAGAAGTAGTAAGGACATTTCCAGGTTAATACTGGCTGTTGAGGCAACCTTTGGAAGAAACCCTGGCATGGTGCGTAGGACTCGGCAGTCCCTTAAGTCTCTCAGGTACGGTTCTCTCCAAAAAAAATGTGTCTCGCTGATGTGACCACCACCACAAACGGGGATTTAATAGACAGATGTTGAATAGAAGCCTCCTGCAACGGCTCAAACGGTGGTTTACACATGACCGATAAGACCATAGATAGATCCCAAGATGGAACTAGTGAATGAAAAGATTAATATTCTTCAGAGGCTTTAAAAATGTTTGGAGTAAAGGATTCTTGGAGAATTTCCCCTGCAGCTGTGCATTGGTCGCTGTAAGGCTACTTTCACACCAAAAATGGATCCGTTACAATAATACAACCGCATCCATCCGTTTGTATCATCTGTAACATAGCCAAGACGGCTCATGACGTCGTGAACTCCTTTGAAAGTCAATGGGAGACGGATCCGCTTTCTACTGTGCCAGATTGTGTCAGAGAAAACTGATCCATCCCCATTGACTTACATTGTGTGCCAGGACAGATCCGTTTGGCTCAGTTTCGTCAAGAGGACAGCAAAACGCTGCAGGCAGCCTCCAGTTTGAGGACCTTCTGGATTCCCATGCATTCCATTTCTTCTGTATCCACAGATTGTCAACATGAGCACCCCAGCCCCAGGAAGATGCATCCATAGTGAGGTGTCTCTGGGGATGGGGTTTCAGATCTTTGCCTTTTTGAAGGAGATTGGTTGACGTCCATCATCTGAGATCCTGACACGTTGACCAGGTAAGTATGAACTGTTCCCTGTTCAGGGAGTGATAGTTTTTGCCCCATGTGACCAGGATCCTGACTCCTGAAGTGTGACCTTGCCCAATGCACTTAATGGTCACAGACCATGTATTGAAATGGCTTGTCTAAACGACACGTTGGGAGCAGTGATCAAGTGGAAGAGTTTTTTGTGGCTCGTCGAAATCTTTTCTGGAGAGAATTTGATGGTGATTTGATGGGAGTTTAGAATGAAGCCTAAATACTTTATCCTCTGTACAGGTGATTTCTTGTAATTGATGAGGAAGGTGTGATTCTGTAATATCAGAGCAGGAGATTTTACTATTAGTAGTCAATTGTCCAGGTACGGTATGCAGGATGTCCCTTTAAGGTGTAGTGCAGCTGTTAATACCACTGCTATCTTCGATGACGATATGCATAAAGGTAGATGGGTGAACTGTAGATGTGAGTGGCAAAGACTGAATCGTTATTCTCAGGCATTCCCCATGTTTTGGAAAGATTAGAACATGGAAGTATGCATCTTGGAGATCGATTGATGCCACATAATGCTCTACTCCCAGTAATGCGATCACCAAGCGGATAGACTCCATCCTGATTTTTTTTCTTTACTATATACTTGTTCAAGTACGTAAGATCTATTACCAATCTCCACCAATCTTTTTCTGGGCTTCGGTACTGGGAAAATTTGTGAATAGACACTTGTTGGTACTGGTTCCAGAGCAAGTTATTTCATGAATTCTCCTATTAGTTGGTAAATGACTGGGTTGCTGCCTTGATTCAAGAAGAAAGGATCTTGAGGATGTTTTGTGAATTCTAGAACGTATCCCCTTTGAATTGTGGAGGTCACCCAAGCGTCTGTTTAAGTACGCCGCCAAGTTGAAGTATAGTTCTTCAATCTTGCTCCCCCTTGGGTCTGAGGCATGGTGGCATTGTTCTGAAGATTTTCTATTCTTCTTTCTGAAGTCTGATCTTTCCTTTTTATCCTGAAATCTCCTATGTCTTCCAAACCGCTGCTTATTCCGAAACCTTGGTGATCGTCTTCTCTGTGTCCAGAAGGGCTTGAATGTGTTTGAAATTGAGTTGTTTTACTGTCAGTCAATGATCTTCTCCAGTTGGGGTCGAGACAATGACGTAGGCTGGAAGGGAAGGTTACTAAAATGATATTTTGACAAAAGATGACCGGACCACTGCTTTATCCACATAGACCTTCTGGAAGCATTAGTAAGGGCTCTATCACACTTGCATTGTCCGGATCCGGCGTGTACTCCATTTGCCGGAATTACACGCCGGATCCGGAAAAACGCAAGTGAACTGAAAGCATTTGAAGGCGGATCCGTCTTCAAAATGCGTTCAGTGTTACTATGGCAGCCAGGACGCTATTAAAGTCCTGGTTGCCATAGTAGTAGTAGGGAGCGGGGGAGCAGTATACTTACAGTCCGTGCGGCTCCCGGGGCGCTCCAGAATGACGTCAGCGCCCCGGGAGCCGCACGGATGGTAAGTATACTGCTCCCCCGCTCCCCACTACACTTTACCATGGCTGCCAGGACTTTAGCGTCCCGGCAGCCATGGTAACCATTCAGAAAAAGCTAAACGTTGGATCCAACAATGCGCCGAAACGACGTTTAGCTTAATGCCGGATCCGGATCAATGCCTTTCAATGGGCATTAATTCCGGATCCGGCCTTGCGGCAAGTGTTCAGGATTTTTGGCCAGAGCAAAAAGCGCAGCATGCTGCGGTATTGTCTCCGGCCAAAAAACTTTCCGGTCCTGAACTGAAGACTTCCTGATGCATCCTGAACGGATTTCTCTCCATTCAGAATGCATTAGGATAAAACTGATCAGGGATTCTTCCGGCATAGAGCCCCGACGACGGAACTCTATGCCGGAAGACAAGAACGCAAGTGTGAAAGAGCCCTAAGAGCTAGAGAACGGGAAGCAAATCTTAGGGTCTAGTAATGCGTCACACAGGAACTCGGATGTATATTTCACTGCAGACATCTTTTAGTAATTCATTGTTTACCTGCTGGAACAACGAGGGATGTCTCACTACAGAGTCAGGAAAACTTCAGTCTGTACTGAGCGGTGTGAGATTTCAGCAGAAGTAGCTCTAAGTGGGCAGGAAAGTAATTCCTCTAGTGAGTACACGAACATCATCAGGTCGAAGATATTTTTAATTATGAATGCAGTTTGTGGTGAGGAATGTGGTCATGGAGTGAATTGATGTATTAAAGTGATTTCCA
Organism: Bufo gargarizans; assembly: GCF_014858855.1. NCBI lineage: Eukaryota > Metazoa > Chordata > Amphibia > Anura > Bufonidae > Bufo > Bufo gargarizans. The sequence continues at coordinate 681,663,795 of NC_058081.1, forward strand.
GCTGGTGCTGAAGGGAAAAATGTCTTGGCAGAGCACAGGACAAGTTGTCAGGCTTTGCAAATTCTTTATTTTTTTCAAGTCATGATTTACTGTATGTAATAAAAGTCCTGAACAGATGTAAACCAGAATTGTGGTAAAGAAAGGCTTATAAGGTTGGAATCACACATGCAGTGTTTTGGTAGTGTTTTAGCCAAAGCCAGGAGTGGATTCATAGTGAATGCTTCCTGATGGATCCTCTTCCACTCCCATAGGAATGTTATAAGTTTCTATTTTTTATGGTTTGAGAAAAGTCACAGATTCCAATTTTTATCTTAACAGAAAATCCCAGTAAGAATTCTGAGGGAAACGCCATGCTGTCACTAAATAATAAAGCAGAAGATGAAGATATCCTGCAGCAGTCTTCAGGGGAAAACCTCATTAACCTTAATGTACATCCAGGACTTCACAGTACAAATCTGTCATATAATCCTCCTAATCATGAGGAACCTTCTCCTGACCAATCACAGATTGTTACCCCAAATACAAGTCAGAAAGGGGGTAAAATAGGTGACAAAGAGATCACAAAAAGCTTGGGTCTTTCTACATATAGAAGAATTCATACAGGAGAGAAGCCATTCTCCTGTTCAGTATGTGGGAAGTGCTTTACAAAGAAGTCAAGTCTTGCTTCACACGAGAGACGTCACAGAGGAGAGAGACCATATATATGTTCAGAATGTGGGAAATGTTTTAAATATAAATCACATCTTGTTACACATGCTATAAGTCACACAGTAGAGAAGCCATATTCATGTCCAGAATGTGGGAAATCTTTTAAGTATAAATCACATCTTGTTGCACATGAGAGAATTCACACAGGAGAGAATCCATATTCATGTTCAGAATGTGGGAAATGTTTTCAGAAAAAATCAGATCTTGTTATTCATGAGAGAATTCACACAGGAGAGAAGCCATATTCATGTTCAGAATGTGAGAAATGTTTTACCTGTAAAACAAATCTTGTTACACATCAGAGAACTCACACAGGAGAGAAGCCGTATTCATGTTCAGAATGTGGGAGATGTTTTACACAGAAAGCATTTGTTATTATACATGAAAGAAGTCATAGAGGAGAGAAGCCATATTCATGTTCAGAATGTGGTAAATGTTTTACAAGTAAATCATATTTTGTTAAACATGAAAGACGTCACACAGGAGAGAAGCCGTATTCATGTTCAGAATGTGGGAAATGTTTTACACAGAAATCAACTCTTGTTACACATGAGAGAAGTCACACAGGAGAGAAGCCGTATTCCTGTTCAGAATGTGGGAAATCTTTTTCACAAAAATCAGCTCTTGTTACACATCAGAGACGTCACACAGGAGAGAAGCCATATTCATGTTCAGAATGTGGAAAATATTTTGCACAGAAATCAAATCTTGGCAGACATCAGATAGTTCATATGTGAAACCATTTTCACATATTTTAACATATCAGGTTATCATTCATGGACCTTAAAGAAGTTGTATCATCTTGGACATTGGGGACTGATATGCCCCCAATGTCCGATAGGTCAGACCCACCTCTGGGAGTCACACCTATCTTTAGAACAGAGCCTGCAAAGTACAGAAGGATGCAGTGCAAATGCCTGGCCACCCTCCATTCGTTTCTATAGGACTGCCAAAAATAGCCAAGCAGCTCTCTCTGCTATTTTGTGAAGTCCCACTGAAATGAATAGGAAGAGAACCTTGCAAGTGTGGCCACTGCTCTATTCATTTGTATGGGGTTTATGGAGCAGTGCTCAGCTATTTTCTGTCCGTCCCATACAAATGATTGGAGGGTGGCCTACACTTTGCAGACTCTGTTCAAAGAATATGACCCCAATGTCCAAGATGATACAACCCCTTTAAACAGTCAATAACCAAGTTTATTTTTTGGTTGAAACTATCAAAGACTTGAGCAGGATCCAAGGAGGAAATGTATTGTAGATATAAAGCCTTATGCGAACGACTGTAGTTTCGGTCCGCATCAGATCCACATTTTTTGTAGATCAGATGCGGACCCATTCATTTTAATGGGGTCGCAAAACATGCTGACAGCACACTGTGTGTTGTCCACATCCATATGTCTGTTCCAGGCCCCGGAAAAAATTTAGAACATGTCCTATTGTCCATTTTGAGGATGTAAAACGCACACGGTCGGTAGTCGTTTGCAGACCGCAAAAACTGATATGGTCGTGTGCATGAGGCCTAAGGAAGAGAAGAAGAGCCTTGTTTACCCCCAGAGCAGTGAAGATGAATTTTCCCCATGAACCTTGCTTCTTATTCACACCTCCACCCACACTGCTGGAGACCCAGGGTGACATGGAGAGAAGTAATGACGCTCCATGTAATTGTTTTATAATGTACAGTACAGACCAAAAGTTTGGACACACCTTCTCATTCAAAGAGTTTTCTTTATTTTCATGACTATGAAAATTGTAGATTCACACTGAAGGCATCAAAACTATGAATTAACACATGTGGAATTATATACATAACAAAAAAGTGTGAAACATCTGAAAATATGTCATATTCTAGGTTCTTCAAAGTAGCCACCTTTTGCTTTGATTACTGCTTTGCACACTCTTGGCATTCTCTTGATGAGCTTCAAGAGGTAGTCACCTGAAATGGTTTTCACTTCACAGGTGTGCCCTGTCAGGTTTAATAAGTGGGATTTCTTGCCTTATAAATGGGGTTGGGACCATCAGTTGCGTTGTGGAGAAGTCAGGTGGATACACAGCTGATAGTCCTACTGAATAGACTGTTAGAATTTGTATTATGGCAAGAAAAAAGCAGCTAAGTAAAGAAAAACGAGTGGCCATCATTACTTTAAGAAATGAAGGTCAGTCAGTCCGAAGAATTGGGAAAACTTTGAAAGTGTCCCCAAGTGCAGTCACAAAAACCATCAAGCGCTACAAAGAAACTGGCTCACATGCGGACCGCCCCAGGAAAGGAAGACCAAGAGTCACCTCTGCTGCGGAGGATAAGTTCACCCGAGTCACCAGCCTCAGAAATCACAGGTTAACAGCAGCTCAGATTAGAGACCAGGTCAATGCCACACAGAGTTCTAGCAGCAGACACATCTCTAGAACAACTGCTAAGAGGAGACTGTGTGAATCAGGCCTTCATGGTAGAATATCTGCTATGAAACTACTGCTAAGGACAGGCAACAAGCAGAAGAGACTTGTTTGGGCTAAAGAACACAACCACCGTGAAGCATGGAGGAGGAGGTGTGATGGTGTGGGGGTGCTTTGCTGGTGACACTGTTGGGGATTTATTCAAAATTGAAGGCATACTGAACCAGCATGGCTACCACAGCATCTTGCAGCGGCATGCTATTCCATCCGGTTTGCGTTTAGTTGGACCATCATTTATTTTTCAACAGGACAATGACCCCAAACACACCTCCAGGCTGTGTAAGGGCTATTTGACCATGAAGGAGAGTGATGGGGTGCTGCGCCAGATGACCTGGCCTCCACAGTCACCGGACCTGAACCCAATCGAGATGGTTTGGGGTGAGCTGGACCGCAGAGTGAAGGCAAAAGGGCCAACAAGTGCTAAGCATCTCTGGGAACTCCTTCAAGACTGTTGGAAGACCATTTCAGGTGACTACCTCTTGAAGCTCATCAAGAGAATGCCAAGAGTGTGCAAAGCAGTAATCAAAGCAAAAGGTGGCTACTTTGAAGAACCTAGAATATGACATATTTTCAGTTGTTTCACACTTTTTTGTTATGTATATAATTCCACATGTGATAATTCATAGTTTTGATGCCTTCAGTGTGAATCTACAATTTTCATAGTCATGAAAATAAAGAAAACTCTTTGAATGAGAAGGTGTGTCCAAACTTTTGGTCTGTACTGTCTGTGGACAGATTAATATCTTCATCTTCATCAAGTTTTTAAAGGGATTGTTTGTCCTGAGCGTGGCCGGACCTGTGGAGGGAATCATACTTACCTAATCCGTGGCGCTGGATTTAAAACTAGAATAAAATCTTATATTTATGCCTGGACAGAATCATTATTGTTCCCTTTATCTCTGTATGATGTGTATATATCTTGTATATATTTTAGGTTGTGATCAAGGTGAAATATAAGACCTTTCACTTCATCTGATCTTTGTATGTGCTGTGGTTTCACCCCGTACATTGTTCCTAACAGACCATTTCTTTTTAGCTCATATTTTGCATTAGTCAGTTGAAAAACCATCGAGACATGCTCTATTTTGATCCTTGATGTGGACCAGAGGCATCCATTGAAGTCTATGGGCCCCAAGAAAACCACTGACCATTGGTAGGCTCCTTAGCGGAGCAGTGTCCGTGGAATACAGATGACATACGGGGGGGAAATTTGACTCAGACCAAACATGGATTCTTCAGAGACAAACCACTGACCATTTTGTCACAGATATCATCACGGACATGTGAATAAGGCCTAACCCTCCTGTGCGGAGACAGTAATATTGGTGGCATGATTTAGCTGACCGAGTGATCTTCATTTGGTCAGTGAATTGTAATAAACAATCCCTTTGGGATTTAACTCTGTAGTGGTGGTAAAAATGGGAACGATTGTAGTCAGAGACCGCGACAGAAGTGCAGACAGAGCTTTGCCTCTTTTTTTATTTTTTGGACAACATGTCCAGCCTTTAGAATCAGGCCCAAAACCCTAATGAGCCACTACTTGGCTGAGCGCTAACTAAAGTTTCCTGGACTACAGAAGTGTCTTCTTACCAACCACTCCAACAAAATCACATTAATGTGTTACTTCACATCAAGAGCAAATGTCCACCTTGAGGCTAGAAGAGCATTTTTCCCTTCACCCATGACAGCACCAGAGATGGATACACCCCACAGCTGGACAGGAAGCCCCAGAGAAATTTAAAAAGGGAACACCCGCTTCCTTCTTCATTGCGGTTTTCTGTACCCCGGACAGAGGAGCTAGGTGCATGCTGCATCTGGGACTATGAAACAAGGCACATCTTACAGGGGTTCTACAGGAAAATATGTAAATATTACTTTATTATAAATCTATTCCCAAGTACCTTTCATTAGTTATAATGGCTCGCTTTGCCTGGGGAGCAATCATCAGGAGAAATAAAATGGCCGCTGTCCTATTAGTGCATGCAGAACCTGTGCTCATCACACAGGACAAGTCACTTCTGAACTCTGAGCCAAAAAGCTGCCTCATCCTCCTCTCTGCTCTGCTTCTCAGGGATTATGATCCTGAATACAGATGATAAAACCGTCTGCTAAATCTTTGTAGGAATTGAGTTCATAGGAAGACATGAAGGACAGAGAGAACGGACAGGAAAGACTGTGGTAAAGTGCTGCTGCTCAATACCTCCACCTTTTCTCTCTACTATATGTCTCCTCATGAAATCCATTCCCACAGGATCATAATCCCTGACAAGTAGAGCAGAGAGGAGGATGCGGCAGCTCAGTGTTGTGAAGTAATTTGTTTTATTTCCCCTGATGATTGCTCCTCAGGCAAAGCGAGCCATTATAACTAATGAAAGGTATTTGGGAATATATTTATAATAAAGTAATATTTAAGTATTTTCTTCATTCTCAGAGAACCCCTTTAATGATGGATTGAAGTCTGGTTATGCAGCATATATCTAAGTGTTTGCTTTGGCATTTAGTTTCCTTTGAGGCTCTGTTTGTGTTGTGTGGATGGTGTGAATCTGTTTGGTCTTGTCCCTGTTTCTTGCGTGAGTTTGTTGCCCTTGGCATGTTGTAAACTTTTAAGCTTGGTACTCATTGCCTGGTGGCTTTGGGATCTGGTCTCTTAGCCTCATGGCTCCGTGGCCTGGTGGGCTGACTCTTGGCTTCAGGGCCTGGTGGGCTGCCTCCTGGCTTTGGGGCCTGATGGGCTGACTCATGGCTTCAGGGCCTGGGGGCCTGACTCATGGCTTCGGGGCCTGGCGGGCCGACTCATGGCTTCGGGGCCTGGCGGGCTGACTCATGGCTTCGGGGCTTGGCGGGCTGACTCATGGCTTCGGGGCTTGGCGGGCTGACTCATGGCTTCGGGGCCTGGCGGGCTGACTCATGGCTCCGGGGCCTGGTGGGCTGACTCATGGCTCCGTGGCCTAGCGGGCTGACTCATGGCTCTGTGGCCTGGCGGGCTGACTCATGGCTCCGTTGCCTGGCGGGCTGACTCATGGCTCCGTGGCCTGGCGGGCTGACTCATGGCTTCGGGGCCTGGCGGGCTGACTCATGGCTTTGGGACCTGGCAGGCTGACTCATGGCTTTGAGGCCTGGCGGGCTGACTCATGGCTTTGAGGCCTGGCGGGCTGACTCATGGCTTTGGGGCCTGGTGGCCTGACTCATGGCTTCGGGGCCTGGCGGGCCGACTCATGGCTTCGGGGCCTGGCGGGCTGACTCATGGCTTCGGGGCTTGGCGGGCTGACTCATGGCTTCGGGGCCTGGCGGGCTGACTCATGGCTTCGGGGCCTGGCGGGCTGACTCATGGCTCCGGGGCCTGGCGGGCTGACTCATGGCTCCGTGGCCTGGCGGGCTGACTCATGGCTCTGTGGCCTGGTGGGCTGACTCATGGCTCCTTGACCTGGCAGGCTGACTCATGGCTTTGAGGCCTGGCGGGCTGACTCATGGCTTTGAGGCCTGGCGGGCTGACTCATGGCATTTGCTGAAGTCAGACAACACTCTCTTCAAAGAAATAACGCCACTCCTCCAAGACCATCTTGATAGTCAGTAGTTCTCTGTCACATAGACTCAATACGTTCAGGAGAAGAAAAGGCCTTGGAAAAAAACCTATATGACATCATCCTGCCCGAAGAGAGGCCTTTTGGATCAGAACCCCCCACGCTCCTGTTGAAAACATGGATCTGCCTGGTGGCATCTGGCCAATGAGGGACCGGAGAAGAGGAAAATCTGACACAGACACACTGCTGAATCAGATTCTCTCTCCTTTATTCCACACACGTATACATTTTCCTAACAATACAGATAATCACAGATAAATCTGGCACACCGCCAAGGGGGTGGAAATCGAAACGAGTGATTTGATTCTTTATAAAAGGCAATACTTCCGCCCCATACTAGCAGAATTCTAATAATTAAAAAGTTTCTGCAGCATCTTATCTCAATGTTGCTCATTCTCCAGCAGTACATCCCTAAACTGAGAAGGAACATATTTCTCTCTTGTATGTCAGACTCTGATAAGGGAGCGAGGGAGCTGCTTACCTTGGCCTTGCAGCTAGGAACTTCTGATCTGTATACACAGAGACTCCCTACGTCCTGCCAGCCGGCTCAGTAATTTTCCACATAGGTACAAGATGAAAGAAATACTCATACAAAATGGATTCTCATCCCTCACACACCCCGAAGGAAAATAAGTCCAGAGAGTCAGGGTTTGCAGTAAACCAGTGTGCTTCTTTACTGGAGGAATTCAGGTGCAGAACAATACAGACGAGGCACATGGCCGGCTTCTCCAGTCTGCTCCCTGGCAGAAGGGTTTGATGCTGAGGAAAGGCCTGAGCTAGCTGTCCCTCTCTCAGAAGGTTGGTACTCTGGCCAAAGGCTGGAGGCCCACGGACTGTGGCTCAGTAGTCCAGCTGGCTTCTTGGTCACAGGGCTGGTGACCCATGGACGGTGGCTCAGCGTTCCCCATTTCAGCACCAGATGTTCTGTTCCGCAAGGTTCAGAATGCAAACGGACGTCATCTGTATTTTTTGCGGATCGCATAATACCTGCGATCTTATGCATGAGCCGTAATGCTGCTCACAGCGGGGCACTGCACCCACATCCGCACACCGCAGCCCGGGGACGGACACCGGAATATTCCACTGGGTCCCATATCCAAATGCCAGCAAGTGCAGAAGCAGCTCCTGGAGAAAGGATTCCAGATCCGGAGTTGCGGAATAACATCCGATTTTATTGGATACGGAAATACAAAGATACTCGGTGTCACCGGCTGTAATACCGGACTGCGCATCTCCGAGCTGCTGCCTTCATCAGGTCCAAGTTACTGATAATGACCCCCGATCTCACTGCATTTCCGTATTCCAATAGAATCGGATGTTATTCCGCAACGCCGGATCTGGAATCCGGGACATTTCTCAAGGAGCTTCTGCATTTGCTGGCATAAAGACTATTATTATAAGAAATAACTACAACTCTCATCATGCCTTACCTGTTATATCACAGTTCTACTACTCCTAGCATGCCCAATCCATTACTATAGGTCAGCAAACTTCAGCACTCCAGCTGTTGTGAAACTACAACTCCCAGCATGCATACTTGCTCTGCTCTTCTCAAAACTCTCATAGAACATGACAAATCCACAACTCCCAGCATGTCTAGGTTGTTACTGCAGTACAACGGCTATCATGTCCACGCTGGAAGCATAACGTGCCAGAGAACTACAACTCCCAGCAAACCCAGACAATAGGACAGAAAACACTAAAATCATCTCTCCTCGAAGCCCCGCCCCGTCACGCACTGATCACATGACAGTGACATCTTCATAGGTCCTTCACTACCTCTTCTCTCCAGTGTTGACCTCCACCCCCTACTGATCACATGACGGTGACGTCACCACAGGTCCTTCACCTCTCAGCTTCTCAACTGCTGAGCCCCGCCCCCTGCACTGATCACATGACGGTGACGTCACACCAGGTCCTTCAGCACCTCTTCTCTTCTCCCCTGCTGAGCCCCGCCCCCTGTACTGATCACATGACAGTGACGTCACCCCAGGTCCTTCACCACCTCTTCTCTTCTGCCCTGCTGAGCCCCGCCCCCTGTACTGATCACATGACGATGACGTCACCCCAGGTCCTTCACCACCTCCTCTCCCCACTGCTTAGCCCCGCCCCCTGCACTGATCACATGACGGTGACGTCACCGCAGGTCCTTCAGCTCTGGCAGTGCAGCAGATACTGGGCAGGTCCTGGTCGGTAGTCAGGGCTCTTGTTCTCTCTGGTATCAGCCATTCCTCCAGCCTGCAGGTAAGATGAGCTGTGAGGAGACAGTGTGGTGGAGAGCTCAGACATGTCACCTCTGGAGAGTCTCCTCCATTACACACAAGGAATCCTTCTCCGCTCCTCAGCTTAGTATGATGGGGGAGGAGTAGTGGGGATAGTGGGGGTTGTCATCATTCGCTGGCCCCTGGCTGTCCTGGTGAGGGGCCCCTTCCTCCAGGAGGAGAATGAATGGAGCGGGGCCCGGCCTGAGCTCAGCTCTCTCCAGTCTCTTCTCTAGGAGTTCTGGACACAGCTGAGCACAGCCCAGAGGTGGGACCTGCATCTATCAGACATTTATCTCCTGTGGAGCCACCAGAGATCTCCATGTTGGGGCCCCTGGAATCCATGTGGTGGGGGCTCTGAGAAGCGGGGCCCCTCCAGGCTCAGGAAGTGCGGTTCTGGAGGTGACATCTGGTCTTGTCCCCTGGATGATTTCCTCTCCTCTTCTCATAAAGGCGCCTGCAGTACTAGAAGCCTCCAGCTCCTCCAGTTCTCTCCTCTTCTCCTGAATGACCACCAAGGATGGACAGGAAGGAGATCAGCAGAAGAATATTAGACCTCACCTTGGAGATCATCTCCCTGCTGAGCGGAGAGGTAAACTTTTCTAGATTTCTCTCCTCTGTATTGTATTCTGTAACAAGTCAGACATCGGGGAGGAGAATCCATCATAGGAAGTGATAGGAAGAGTCCAGGGTCCTGGAGAACGGCCTCCAGACCTTCCAAGTGACGGAGAACCTGAAGATCAGCCCCCAGTATGGTGAGTGATGTGTCATGTGACCAGTGACCAATAGTCATGTTGTAGGAGCCATGAGGAGGTAAGTAGGCACGTTGTACCAGGAGGAGAGGGCCGGAGGAGAGCACATGGCCCCTGAAGGGTTTATTCCCTAAGTGTCTCTCTCCATCCACAGGAGTACACAATAGTGAAGAAGACATCGGGGGACTGTGTGACTCCCATCATCCATCTCCAGGAGTCAGGAGGGCGGAGCAGGACCCCTCCCCCCATCACAGAGCCTCCCCCTCATCCCCTGATACATGAGCAGAAGATCCTAGAGCTCTCCCACAAGATGATGGAGCTGCTGACTGGAGAGGTGACACTGCTGGGAATGCTGGGAAATTCTCCAGTAACAGTACTGGAGGGGTCTGGGTGATGACGGTGTCATTGTGTTGTCAGGTTCCTATAAGGTGTCAGGATGTCACTGTCTATTTCTCCATGGAGGAGTGGGAGTATATAGAAGGACACAAGGACCTGTACAAGGAGGCCATGATGGAGGAGCACCAGCCTCTTATATCACAGGGTAAGAGCCGTCATGTGCAGTGTATACACGTGTGTGCAGTGACATGTAATGGAGGAGCACCAGCCTCTTATATCACAAGGTAAGAGCCGCCATGTGCAGTGTATACACGTGTGCGCAGTGACATGTAATGGAGGAGCACCAGCCTCTTATATTACAAGGTAAGAGCCGTCATGTGCAGTGTATACACGTGTGTGCAGTGACATGTAATGGAGGAGCACCAGCCTCTTATATCACAAGGTAAGAGCCGTCATGTGCAGTGTGTACACGTGTGTGCAGTGACATGTAATGGAGGAGCACCAGCCTCTTATATCACAAGGTAAGAGCCGTCATGTGCAGTGTGTACACGTGTGTGCAGTGACATGTAATGGAGGAGCACCAGCCTCTTATATCACAAGGTAAGACCCGTCATGTGCAGTGTGTACACGTGTGTGCAGTGACATGTAATGGAGGAGCACCAGCCTCTTATATCACAAGGTAAGACCCGTCATGTGCAGTGTATACACGTGTGTGCAGTGACATGTAATGGAGGAGCACCAGCCTTTTATATCACAGGGTAAGACCCGTCATGTGCAGTGTATACACGTGTGTGCAGTGACATGTAATGGAGGAGCACCAGCCTCTTATATCACAGGGTAAGAGCCGTCATGTGCAGTGTATACATGTGTGTGCAGTGACATGTAATGGAGGAGCACCAGCCTCTTATATCACAGGGTAAGAGCCGTCATGTGCAGTGTATACACGTGTGTGCAGTGACATGTAATGGAGGAGCACCAGCCTTTTATATCACAGGGTAAGACCCGTCATGTGCAGTGTATACACGTGTGTGCAGTGACATGTAATGGAGGAGCACCAGCCTCTTATATCACAAGGTAAGAGCCGTCATGTGCAGTGTATACACGTGTGTGCAGTGACATGTAATGGAGGAGCACCAGCCTCTTATATCACAAGGTAAGAGCCGCCATGTGCAGTGTATACACGTGTGTGCAGTGACATGTAATGGAGGAGCACCAGCCTCTTATATCACAAGGTAAGAGCCGTCATGTGCAGTGTATACACGTGTGTGCAGTGACATGTAATGGAGGAGCACCAGCCTCTTATATCACAAGGTAAGAGCCGTCATGTGCAGTGTATACACGTGTGTGCAGTGACATGTAATGGAGGAGCACCAGCCTCTTATATCACAGGGTAAGAGCCGTCATGTGCAGTGTGTACACTGTGTGCAGTGACATGTAATGGAGGCCATGTGTTCAGTCACTGTGTGCTTGTGTCTCCACAGATGGATCCAGGAGGAGAAATCCACCAGAGAGATGTCCCCGTCCTCTGTGTTCTCAGGACTGTCCAGAGGAGAAGCTCCCAGAGAACCCTCAGGTAGAAGGAGCTGAGCCCTATACACATCTATATAGGGGGGTCCTGCAGCCATAGAGGGGTCATAGATGGTGGGGGTCTCTTCTGTGGATCTGTTAGATTTCCCACCTGTCTGCTGTATTGTCCTGAATTGTTACAGATGACAAATCAGGGGGAAGATCTGACTGATATTAAAGTGGAGGATGAAGAAGAGCGGATGATGGGCGATCCCCCGTGTAAGAGTGAGGTGGAGGAGGACATTCCAGGAGATGTCACCACAGGTAAGGAGTAAGAAGCCTCTGACTTCACTTTCTAGACTTATTAAAGGGCAGGAAGAGGTTAATTCACAATCTGCAGGCTGGTAAGGCTACTTTCACTCTCGCGTTTGGTGCGGATCCGTTTGTATTATCTTTAACATAGCCAAGACGGATCCGTTTTCGATTGTACAAAAGAAAGAGCCACTGAGGAAGGAGACAGGAGAGTCTTCGAAACGCGTCTGGCGTATAAGTTCAGATATATTTGGTCTGGTACGACAAATAACCGGCAATTGGATATCCAGCATCGCTCTCCCAGCTGAGGCCAAAGAAAGCGCTTTCAAGTAAAAAAAACAGAAAGTACGGCAGTGAGTGGCGAGCTACTGGAAGCAGCGGGAAGCCAGCTGAGCCACATTACCTGTAAACGGTACCGGCGGAAACACGAGGGACGCCAAATACCTACAAGGAGCTCCACCACGAGCCGACTCTGGGACCGTTAAAGAGGAACTACGATATACAGCAGAGCTCGTTTTACCAGTCTTGAGCCCCTTTTACACGGGCGAGTATTTCGCGCGGATGCGATGTGGGAGTTGAACGCATTGCACCCGCACTGAATCCCGACCCATTCATTTCTATGGGGCTGTTCACATGAGCGGTGTGTTGCGTGAAAATCGCAGCATGCTCTATATGGTGCGTTTTTCACGTAATGCAAGCCCCATAGAAATGAATAGGGTTGCGTAGAAATCGCAAGCATCCACAAGCAAGTGCGGATGCGGTGCGATTATCACGCACGGTTGCTAGGTGATAATCGGGATGGGGACCCGATCATTATTATTTTCCCTTATAACATGGTTATAAGGGAAAATAATAGTATTCTGAATACAGAATACATAGTACAATAGTGCTGGAGGGGTTAAAAATAAATAAATAAAAAATAATTTAACTCGCCTTAGTCCACTTGATCGCGTAGCCGGCATCTCTCCTGTCTCCTTTGCTGAACAGGACCTGTGGTGACGTCACTCCGTTCATCACATGGTCCATCACATGATCTTTTACCATGGTGATGGATCATGTGATGACTGGAGTGACGTCACCACAGGTCCTGTTCAGCAAAGGAGACAGAAGACAGACAGAAGAGATGCCGGCTACGCGATCAAGGGGACTAAGGTGAGTTAAATTATTTTTCATTTTATTTTTTTAACCCCTCCAGCATGTCTCTGATGATGACGAAACACAGGTGCCAACTGCTGCGTCTTTCTGCAGTGTGCAGACTGAACAGGAGGTCAGAGATCAAGACTGGGTGGAAGACGATGCAGGGGACGGTGAGGTCCTAGACCCCACATGGAATGAAGGTCGTGCCACTGACTTTCACAGTTCGGAGGAAGAGGCAGTGGTGAGACCGAGCCAACAGCGTAGCAAAAGAGGGAGCAGTGGGCAAAAGCAGAACACCCGCCGCCAAGAGACTCAGCCTGCTACTGACCGCCGCCATCTGGGACCGAGCACCCCAAAGGCAGCTTCAAGGAGTTCCCTGGCATGGCACTTCTTCAAACAATGTGCTGACGACAAGACCCGAGTGGTTTGCACGCTGGGCCATCAGAGCCTGAAGCGAGGCATTAACGTTCTGAACCTTAGCACAACCTGCATGACCAGGCACCTGCATGCAAAGCATGAACTGCAGTGGAGTAAACACCTTAAAACCAAGGAAGTCACTCAGGCTCCCCCTGCTACCTCTTCTGCTGCTGCCGCCTCGGCCTATTCTGCTGCTGCCGCCTCGGCCTCTTCTGCTGCTGCCGCCTCGGCCTCTTCTGCTGCTGCCGCCTCGGCCTCTTCCTCCGCCTCTGGAGGAACGTTGGCACCTGCCGCCCAGCAAACAGGGGATGTACCACCAACACCACCACCTCCGTCACCAAGCATCTCAACCATGTCACACGGCAGCGTTCAGCTCTCCATCTCACAAACATTTGAGAGAAAGCGTAAATTCCCACCTAGCCACCCTCGATCCCTGGCCCTGAATGCCAGCATTTCTAAACTACTGGCCTATGAAATGCTGTCATTCAGGCTGGTGGACACAGACAGCTTCAAACAGCTCATGTCGCTTGCTGTCCCACAGTATGTTGTTCCCAGCCGCCACTACTTCTCCAAGAGAGCCGTGCCTTCCCTGCACAACCAAGTATCCGATAAAATCAAGTGTGCACTGCGCAACGCCATCTGTGGCAAGGTCCACCTAACCACAGATACGTGGACCAGTAAGCACGGCCAGGGATGCTATATCTCCCTAACTGCACACTGGGTAAATGTAGTGGCGGCTGGGCCCCAGGCGGAGAGCTGTTTGGCGCACGTCCTTCCGCCGCCAAGGATCGCAGGGCAACATTCTTTGCCTCCTGTTGCCACCTCCTCCTTCTCGGCTTCCTCCTCCTCTTCTTCCACCTGCTCATCCAGTCAGCCACACACCTTCACCACCAACTTTAGCACAGCCCGGGGTAAACGTCAGCAGGCCATTCTGAAACTCATATGTTTGGGGGACAGGCCCCACACCGCACAGGAGTTGTGGCGGGGTATAGAACAACAGACCGACGAGTGGTTGCTGCCAGTGAGCCTCAAGCCCGGCCTGGTGGTGTGTGATAATGGGCGGAATCTCGTTGCAACTCTGGGACTAGCCGGTTTGACGCACATCCCTTGCCTGGCGCATGTGCTGAATTTGGTGGTGCAGAAGTTCATTCACAACTACCCCGACATGTCAGAGCTGCTGCATAAAGTGCGGGCCGTCTGTTCGCGCTTCCGGCGTTCACATCCTGCCGCTGCTCGCCTGTCTGCGCTACAGCGTAACTTCGGCCTTCCCGCTCACCGCCTCATATGCGACGTGCCCACAAGGTGGAACTCCACCTTGCACATGCTGGACAGACTGTGCGAGCAGCAGCAGGCCATAGTGGAGTTTCAGCTGCAGCACGCACGGGTCAGTCGCACTACAGAACAGCACCACTTCACCACCAATGACTGGGCCTCCATGCGAGACCTGTGTGCCCTGTTGCGCTGTTTCGAGTACTCCACCAACATGGCCACTGGCGATGACGCCGTTATCAGCGTTACAATACCACTTCTATGTCTTCTTGAGAAAACACTTAGGGCGATGATGGAAGAGGAGGTGGCCCAGGAGGAGGAAGAGGGGTCATTTTTAGCACTTTCAGGCCAGTCTCTTCGAAGTGACTCAGAGGGAGGTTTTTTGCAACAGCAGAGGCCAGGTACAAATGTGGCCAGACAGGGCCCACTACTGGAGGATGAGGAGGAGGTGGAGGAGGATGAGGATGAAGCATGGTCACAGCGGGGTGGCACCCAACGCAGCTCGGGCCCATCACTGGTGCGTGGCTGGGGGGAAAGGCAGGACGATGACGATATGCCTCCCACAGAGGACAGCTTGTCCTTACCCCTGGGCAGCCTGGCACACATGAGCGACTACATGCTGCAGTGCCTGCGCAACGACAGCAGAGTTGCCCACATTTTAACGTGTGCGGACTACTGGGTTGCCACCCTGCTGGATCCACGGTACAAAGACAATGTGCCCACCTTACTTCCTGCACTGGAGCGTGATAGGAAGATGCGCGAGTACAAGCGCACGTTGGTAGACGCGCTACTGAGAGCATTCCCAAATGTCACAGGGGAACAAGTGGAAGCCCAAGGCAGAGGAGGAGCAAGAGGTCGCCAAGGCAGCTGTGTCACGGCCAGCTCCTCTGAGGGCAGGGTTAGCATGGCAGAGATGTGGAAAAGTTTTGTCAACACGCCACAGCTAACTGCACCACCACCTGATACGCAACGTGTTAGCAGGAGGCAACATTTCACTAACATGGTGGAACAGTACGTGTGCACACCCCTCCACGTACTGACTGATGGTTCGGCCCCATTCAACTTCTGGGTCTCTAAATTGTCCACGTGGCCAGAGCTAGCCTTTTATGCCTTGGAGGTGCTGGCCTGCCCGGCGGCCAGCGTTTTGTCTGAACGTGTATTCAGCACGGCAGGGGGCGTCATTACAGACAAACGCAGCCGCCTGTCTACAGCCAATGTGGACAAGCTGACGTTCATAAAAATGAACCAGGCATGGATCCCACAGGACCTGTCCGTCCCTTGTCCAGATTAGACATTAACTACCTCCCCATAACCATATATTATTGGACTCCAGGGCACTTCCTCATTCAATCCTATTTTTATTTTCATTTTACCATTATATTGCGAGGCTACCCAAAGTTGAATGAACCTCTCCTCTGTCTGGGTGCCGGGGCCTAAATATATGCCAATGGACTGTTCCAATGTTGGGTGATGTGAAGCATGATTCTCTGCTATGACATGAAGCCTGAATCTCTGCTATGACATGCAGACTAATTCTCTGCTGACATGAAGACAGATTCTCTGTTACGGGACCTCTCTCCTCTGCCTGGGTGCTGGGCCTAAATATATGACAATGGACTGTTGCAGTGGTGGCTGACGTGAAGCCTGATTCTCTGCTATGACATGCAGACTGATTCTCTGCTGACATGAAGCCAGCAGGTGCGATCCTTCTTTCCTTACCCGGTATAACTATCCAGCAGGTGCGGTCCTTCTCTCCTTACCCGGTATAACTTACCCGGTATAACTATCCAGCAGGTGTGGTCCCGCTCTCCTTACCCGGTATAATTATCCAGCAGGTGCGGTCCTTCTTTCCTTACCCGGTATAACTATCCAGCAGGTGCGGTCCTTCTCTCCTTACCCGGTATAACTATCCAGCAGGTGCGGTCCTTCCCTCCTTATCCGGTATAACTATCCAGCAGGTGCGGTCCTTCTCTCCTTACCCGGTATAACTTACCCGGTATAACTATCCAGCAGGTGTGGTCCCGCTCTCCTTACCCGGTATAACTATCCAGCAGGTGCGGTCCTTCTCTCCTTACCCGGTATAACTTACCCGGTATAACTATCCAGCAGGTGTGGTCCCGCTCTCCTTACCCGGTATAATTATCCAGCAGGTGCGGTCCTCCTCTCCTTACCCGGTATAACTATCCAGCAGGTGCGGTGCTTCTCTCCTTACCCGGTATAACTATCCAGAAGGTGCGGTCCCGCTCTCTTTACCCGGTATAACTATCCAGCAGGTGCGGTCCTTCTCTCCTTATCCAGTATAACTATCCAGCAGGTGCGGTCCTTCTCTCCTTACCCGGTATAACTATCCAGCAGGTGCGGTCCTTCTCTCATTACCCGGTATAACTATCCAGCAGGTGCGGTCCTTCTCTCCTTACCCGGTATAACTATCCAGAAGGTGCGGCCCTGCTCTCCTTACCTGGTATAGCTATCCAGCAGGTGCGGTCCTTCTCTCATTACCCGGTATAACTATCCAGCAGGTGCGGTCCTCCTCTCCTTACCCGGTATAACTATCCAGCAGGTGCAGTCCTCCTCTCCTTACCCGGTATAACTATCCAGCAGGTGCGGTCCTTCCCTCCTTATCCAGTATAACTATCCACCAGGTGCGGTCCCGCTTTCCTTACCTGGTATAACTATCCAGCAGGTGCGGTCCTTCTCTCCTTACCCGGTATAACTATCCAGCAGGTGCGGTCTGTGACGAACTGCGACCGCCACGGCCACAATACGTCACGAAACCGTCACAGCGCCCCTAGTGGTCAATCCGCAAACAGGCCTCCCAGCCACTTTCAGCACACCGACAGTCTAACTTGAGTCCGTACAGTCGATAGGCTGAAAGCGCAGGGATTGGACCGCCGATTGACCGCCAGTAAGCGTGTGAGCGACCGGACCGGAACCACACACAGGGTAGTTTAACTGCCACCACCTTGCAATTTATGGGAGCAAGGAACCCACTATCTAGATAACACAACCGAGTAGCTTTCCCTTCGGAGAGGCTAGTGTAAGTTTTTGCAGTGTTTGAAAACAGGCATATGGCTAGAGAAATGACTTGGAGGTCATTTATTATATATCTATATACAATACAAATTATCACGATGCACAGTAATTATTAACACAATAATAAAGGAAAGTATAGTCCAATAAACAAAAGGGAGAAAAGGAAGAAAATACTTAGTTTCCGCAGAAAAGATGTCCGTTGGTGAAATAGTCCGTTGCAGGGTTAAAGTCCAAGAAACCTTTGTCCAGTGTAATAATCCGAATATGCCTACAGCCCATGGGTTCTCTGGCTGAGGCCCTCTTCAGGTGTTGTTAAAAGTGGAGAACTCCTTTAGCAGATTCTAGGTCTTTGTTATAAAGGGTCCCAGAATCAAGGCGGGGAATTGAGAGTCCGCCTGCTGGGCAGGCTGTATTCCTGAGATGAATGCCAGTTCTGAAATATGGTATGTGCCATATCGTGGGATGTCTCCGCTGTACACAAGTAACAAGCACATATTCACATTCTCCACAAAATATGGAGTCCAGGGATACCAAATATGACTATTATACCTGGTTCTATGATGGGGTAACACCATAACTTTACTTGGGCACCTCCTAGAGTTATGTTTGTCATATGTACATGTCCAGTGAATTCTGAGTGACACGATGATGTAATTTTTTCGTCCGTAAGATGCATGGTCTCTCTTAAAAAGGTAAAAATCATATCTCAGATTCATGTGTCAATCTAGGAACCTTGGTGCCGGCCTGTCTGCAGCAAGCTAGCTTACAAGCCCCTTATGGCAGCAACACCAAATGGCTCCCCCCAGGTGCAGTCTTCACACCTAGCTGTGATATCTCTGCAGAAAGGGAAGTTCTTTTGTCAACCTAAGGAAGCCAGCTGTAATTGTGTTATCTGCTGGGCATATATTGACTGACTTGAACAAAAGGACTATTTTGTTCTCTGGGTACACAGGAGGAGACGCTCTGAGTAACCAAATTGAAAGGTTCTGGGGCCTAGGGAAATAAATATTGTTTAATAGACCTACTGATCAATAAGGGAGAGTAATATTGATAATATTGGGAGGACAGTTTAATATTCTCGCGGATCATCCGTGACACGGTCCTCCTCTCCTTACCCGGTATAACTATCCAGCAGGTGCGGTCCTCCTCTCCTTACCCGGTATAACTATCCAGCAGGTGCGGTCCTCCTTTCCTTACCCGGTATAACTATCCAGCAGGTGCGGTCCCGCTCTCCTTACCCGGTATAACTATCCAGCAGGTGCGGTCTTCCTTTCCTTACCCGGTATAACTATCCAGCAGGTGCGGTCCTTCTTTCCTTACCCGGTATAACTATCCAGCAGGTGTGGTCCCGCTCTCCTTACCCGGTATAACTATCCAGCAGGTGCGGTCCTTCTCTCCTTACCCAGTATAACTATCCAGGAGGTGCGGTCCCGCTCTCCTTACCCGGTATAACTATCCAGCAGGTGCAGTCCCGCTCTCCTTACCCGGTATAACTATCCAGCAGGTGCGGTCCCGCTCTCCTTACCCGGTATAACTATCCAGCAGGTGCGGTCCTCCTCTCCTTACCCGGTATAACTATCCAGCAGGTGCGGTCCTTCTCTCCTTACCCGGTATAACTATCCAGCAGATGCGGTCCTTCTCTCCTTACCCGGTATAACTATTCAGCAGGTGCGGTCCTTCCTTATCCGGTATAACTATCCAGAAGGTGCGGTCCTGCTCTCCTTACCCGGTATAACTATCCAGCAGGTGCGGTCCTTCTCTCCTTACCCAGTATAACTATCCAGGAGGTGCGGTCCCGCTCTCCTTACCCAATATAACTATCCAGCAGGTGCGGTCCCGCTCTCCTTACCCGGTATAACTATCCAGCAGGTGCGGTCCCGCTCTCCTTACCCGGTATAACTATCCAGCAGGTGCGGTCCCGCTCTCCTTACCCGGTATAACTATCCAGCAGGTGCGGTCCTTCTCTCCTTATCCGGTATAACTGTGGCGAAACCAACCTCGCCACGGTGTTTTGGAGGGGGCTGTTTGCCAGCCTCCTGCCCTGGGATTATGGTCCCTTAAGTTATTGGGTCCTGCCATGTTCTGTACCCATATTTGGGAAAGGACGCGTGGAGCGCGTGCTCGCTCCCTGATGGCCGCCCGGACCGTGGGTCCCCAACCTCTGCCCTTTTTAGATATTGACATGTTAAGTTAGATGCTCTGTGTGTCTGCGAGTCCCGCTTCCCTCTTAGCAAGTGAGATCTCCATTCGATTTGTTTTATCCCCATAAGTATGGGTATTTGTATGAAATTGGTACTAATTATGCTTATAAATCAGAAATTTACGGACTTTAGGATTTATAATACTACTAAGGTTATATGGATATTTATATTTTGTATCACAAATAAAATAAATTATTATAAAAAAAAAAAAAAAAAAAGTTGTTGGGTCTTAAGGCACTTGGGACTGAGCCCTCTGTCCCTGGATTGCATCATTTGCATAACTTGCTTGGATTTTACTATTCCCATGGTGAGAACAATGGATGAAGCACATGGTGAGAACAATAGATAGCGGACATTTTAACTCACAGACACTGTTCTGACTTTTCAACACGGTGCTATCTTGCCTGTATTTGGTGCACAGAGACATCATTCAGTAGTTTGAAACTACCAAACAGGGGACACATTTATTAGTGACTATTTTCTGTATAACTTGTATATTTTCGGTGTAACTGGCATAAAACTGTATCTTCCAAACTACTGAACGGATGTGGGTGAATTTTGGATATGTGGTTCACCCAGAACCCCCGGTTCCGAGGATATATTGGTTATGGGGTTATTGCATGTTTTGGGGTTCCTGTGATATATTTTTATAAAACTGTATTTCTCTGCCTTTGATAAATATATTCGCCATTGTGTTCAATAATCATCACCGGCAGAGGGGAGGATTTTGTGTGGGTGTGTTTCTATTGTCCCATTGTGTGTTTAAATGGTGATGTCTGTCCTGTTGTCTCCACCTGTGTATTGGCGATTTCCCTTTGTCCTGAGAGATAATTGGATTACTTCTCGGTTGTCTCCAGGACAGAGAGGAGGAAACCATGATGCATTGTGGGGATGTGTTGTATCTGTCCTGTATTTGCAACAACTGTAATAAAAACCAGGCTGGGTGTGCCAGCACGTCAGACCACTGCTTGACCCTCAACACGGAGCCTTGTCTCGTTATTGGGGGGATTCCCTGTATGCTGTTAGAGACTGATTGCCAGGAGTGTAAGCTGATTGTATGCTTTTCCTGTTCGTCTGCTAGCAGCTATTCGCGAGGTTCCAGTTTGGAGTGCTATTTTGTATCCAGTTCGGGAGTTTGGTGTTCTGCAGTAGCTGTGCCTGTCTCTCAGAAAGGGGCATATCGCCTAAATGGATTTTAACCCCTTGTCTGCTGAAACGGTCCATTACAATAACTATCCACCAGGTGCGGTCCCGCTCTCCTTACCCGGTACAACTATTCAGCAGGTGCGGTCCTTCCTTCCTTATCCGGTATAACTATCTAGAAGGTTCGGCCCTGCTCTCCTTACCTGGTATAACTATCCAGCAGGTGCGGTCCCGCTCTCCTTACCCGGTATAACTATCCAGCAGGTGCGGTCCTTCTCTCCTTACCCGGTATAACTATCCAGCAGGTGCGGTCCCGCTCTCCTTACCTGGTATAACTATCCAGCAGGTGCGGTCCTTCTCTCCTTACCCGGTATAACTATGCAGCAGGTGCGGTCCCGCTCTCCTTACCCGGTATAACTATCCAGCAGGTGTGGTCCCCGCTCTCCTTACCCGGTATAACTATCCAGCAGGTGCGGTCCCGCTCTCCTTACCCGGTATAACTATCCAGCAGGTGCGGTACTTCTCTCCTTACCTGGTATAACTATCCAGCAGGTGCGGTCCCGCTCTCCTTACCCGGTATAACTATCCAGCAGGTGCGGTCCCGCTCTCCTTACCCGGTATAACTATCCAGCAGGTGCGGTCCTTCTCTCCTTCCCCGGTATAACTATCCAGCAGTTGCGGTCCTTCTCTCCTTACCCGGTATAACTATCCAGCAGGTGCGGTCCTTCTCTCCTTACCCGGTATAACTATCCAGCAGGTGCGGTCCTTCTCTCCTTACCCGGTATAACTATCCAGCAGGTGCGGTCCCGCTCTCCTTACCCGGTATAACTATCCAGCAGGTGCGGTCCTTCTCTCCTTACCCGGTATAACTATCCAGCAGGTGCGGTCCCGCTCTCCTTACCCGGTATAACTATCCAGCAGGTGCGGTCCTTCTCTCCTTACCCGGTATAACTATCCAGCAGGTGCGGTCCTTCTCTCCTTACCCGGTATAACTATCCAGCAGGTGCGGTCCCGCTCTCCTTACCCGGTATAACTATCCAGCAGGTGCGGTCCCGCTCTCCTTACCCGGTATAACTATCCAGCAGGTGCGGTCCCGCTCTCCTTACCCGGTATAACTATCCAGCAGGTGCGGTCCCGCTCTCCTTACCCGGTATAACTATCCAGCAGGTGCGGTCCCGCTCTCCTTACCCGGTATAACTATCCAGCAGGTGCGGTCCCGCTCTCCTTACCCGGTATAACTATCCAGCAGGTGCGGTCCTTCTCTCCTTACCTGGTATAAAACAAGAGTTTATTGTACAAAACTACAAGGTTCCTACAGCTACACGGACCAAAACTGATAATAATGGAAGCAAAAAAATAATTGACTTTTTACGTAGTAAATTGTGTTGAGTTAATTTTTTAGCGTTACGATTATTCTCTGGGTCCGTACGATTACAGCTCCAAATATATATATATACAGGTCCTTCTAAAAAAATTTGCATATTGTGATAAAGTTCATTATTTTCTGTAATGTACTGATAAACATTAGACTTTCATATATTTTCGATTCATTACACACCAACTGAAGTAGTTCAAGCCTTTTATTGTTTTAATATTGATGATTTTGGCCACAGCTCATGAAAACCCAAATTTCCTATCTAAAAAAATTAGCATATTTCATCCAATAAAAGAAAAGTGTTTTTAATACAAAAAAAGTCAACCTTCAAATAATTATGTTCAGTTATGCACTCAATACTTGGTCGGGAATCCTTTTGCAGAAATGACTGCTTCAATGCGGCGTGGCATGGAGGCAATCAGCCTGTGGCACTGCTGAGGAGTTATGGAGGCCCAGGATGCTTCAATGCGGCGTGGCATGGAGGCAATCAGCCTGTGGCACTGCTGAGCTGTTATGGAGGCCCAGGATGCTTCAATGCGGCGTGGCATGGAGGCAATCAGCCTGTGGCACTGCTGAGCTGTTATGGAGGCCCAGGATGCTTCAATGCGGCGTGGCATGGAGGCAATCAGCCTGTGGCACTGCTGAGGTGTTATGGAGGCCCAGGATGCTTCAATGCGGCGTGGCCTGGAGGCAATCAGCCTGTGGCACTGCTGAGGTGTTATGGAGGCCCAGGAGGCTTCAATGCGGCGTGGCATGGAGGCAATCAGCCTGTGGCACTGCTGAGGTGTTATGGAGGCCCAGGATGCTTCAATGCGGCGTGGCATGGAGGCAATCAGCCTGTGGCACTGCTGAGGAGTTATGGAGGCCCAGGATGCTTCAATGCGGCGTGGCATGGAGGCAATCAGCCTGTGGCACTGCTGAGCTGTTATGGAGGCCCAGGATGCTTCAATGCGGCGTGGCATGGAGGCAATCAGCCTGTGGCACTGCTGAGCTGTTATGGAGGCCCAGGATGCTTCAATGCGGCGTGGCATGGAGGCAATCAGCCTGTGGCACTGCTGAGGTGTTATGGAGGCCCAGGATGCTTCAATGCGGCGTGGCCTGGAGGCAATCAGCCTGTGGCACTGCTGAGGTGTTATGGAGGCCCAGGAGGCTTCAATGCGGCGTGGCATGGAGGCAATCAGCCTGTGGCACTGCTGAGGTGTTATGGAGGCCCAGGATGCTTCGATAGCGGCCTTAAGCTCATCCAGAGTGTTGGGTCTTGCGTCTCTCAACTTTCTATTCCCAATATCCCACAGATTCTCTATGGGGTTCAGGTCAGGAGAGTTGGCAGGCCAATTGAGCACAGTAATACCATGGTCAGTAAACCATTTACCAGTGGTTTTGGCACTGTGAGCAGGTGCCAGGTCGTGCTGAAAAATGACATCTTCATCTCCATAAAGCTTTTCAGCAGATGGAAGCATGAAGTGCTCCACAATCTCCTGATAGCGGCTGCATTGACCCTGCCCTTGATAAAACACAGTGGACCAACACCAGCAGCTGACATGGCACCCCAGACCATCACTGACTGTGGGTACTTGACACTGGACTTCAGGCATTTTGGCATTTCCCTCTCCCCAGTCTTCCTCCAGACTCTGGCACCTTGATTTCCGAATGACATGCAAAATTTGCTTTCATCCGAAAAAAGTACTTTGGACCACTGAGCAACAGTCCAGTGCTGCTTCTCTGTAGCCCAGCTCAGGCGCTTCTGCCGCTGTTTCTGGTTCAAAAGTGGCTTGACCTGGGGAATGCGGCACCTGTAGCCCATTTCCTGCACACGCCTGTACACGGGGGCTCTGGATGTTTCTACTCCAGACTCAGTCCACTGCTTCCGCAGGTCCCCCAAGGTCTGGAATCGGTCCTTCTCCACAATCTTCCTCAGGGTCCGGTCACCTCTTCTCGTTGTGCAGCGTTTTCTGCCACACTTTTTCCTTCCCACAGACTTCCCACTGAGGTGCCTTGATACAGCACTCTGGGAACAGCCTATTCCTTCAGACACTTCTTTCTGTGTCTTACCCTCTTGCTTGAGGGTGTCAGTGATGGCCTTCTGGACAGCAGTCCGGTCGGCAGTCTTACCCATGATTGCGGTTTTGAGTAATGAACCAGGCTGGGAGTTTTTAAAAGCCTCAGGAATCGTTTGCAGGTGTTTAGAGTTAATTAGTTGATTCAGATGATTAGGTTAATAGCTCGTTTAGAGAACCTTTTCATGATATGCTAATTTTTTTACATAGGAATTTTGGGTTTTCATGAGCTGTATGCCAAAATCATCAATATTAAAACAATAAAAGGCTTGAACTACTTCAGTTGTGTGTAATGAATCTAAAATATATGAAAGTCTAATGTTTATCAGTACATTACAGAAAATAATGAACTTTATCACAATATGCTAATTTTTTTAGAAGGACCTGTACACTGTGTTCCTATGCTGTCACAGGCAGACTCTCCATAAGAACTAATGGGCGGCTGCCCTGTTGCACTCCTGAGTACAGAGGCTGCCGCACACTGCATCCAGCTCCCCCGATCCCTGCTGGGGGAGCCAGAGCATGTCCGGGAGCACACACTCCTCATTTTTAACTTTTCAGATGCTGTGGTCACATTTGACCACGGCATCTGAGGGGTTAAATGTATGCAATTAATGTTATAGTTGATTGCATACATTAGTCCCGGGTATCTGATGTTAAAAACACTCTTTTTTCCCAATGATTGCGCACATCCGATGAGTGCCCTGCTGGGGAGCACCTCACCCCCTGAGCTGAATGGTGAAGCAGGGCGCAGTCCACTAAAGTCCATCTAAATCAACTGCCAAACACCCCTTCAACCCTCTGCTCTTCTGTAAAGGGGACACATGCCCCGGTTGCCCCCCCCCCCCCTTACTTCCACCCTCTTTTCCAGGAGATCCATTATGACAGCACCACAGGAACAGAACTCTATTAATACGCTCCGGGAGGTGGAGGTACAGCAGCCTGAAGGACAAACGTCCAAAGAATAGTCTCAGTCGGCCAGATCATCCTGTCTGAGAGGGAATATAATATTTAAATCAACTTTAAAGGGGTTGTCCGGGATTGGGGACATGGGTCTACATGTACAATGGTCCCATAAATATTACATTCATGCCTGTCCTTCCCTTACCAGACATTTCTGATGGCCCTTTTTCACTTCACAAATTTTCAGCCGGAAGTGCAGTTTCTATCACAGTCAGTGACGTACCGGGTCCCTTTCTGCATAGCGAAGCCTCTCCTTCCGCTTCACAAGGAGCCCGGTGACGTCACCGTCAGCCTCTAATTATTCCAAGCGCATGGAGGGGCAGTAACTATGCGGCAACAGAAGCACTAAGCCACGCCCCCTCACGACGCGAAGCCACACCCATAGCAGCGCTAAGCCATGCCCCTCACCGAGCAGGGCGCATTCTTAGTAAGGAAGGAGGCGTTTAGCTGCGCTGGGACCCAGAAAGCATTGAGGCAGGAAGTTACTTCACACATAAACAGAAAGGTAAACAATCAGTGGGGGACTGTAGGAGCCCTGCTGAAGTGTAAAAATACCTAAAGACATCTGGGGGGACCTTCAAACCGCTATTAATAGTGATTTAACTGGTTTTAAAAAAAAATCTTGATCCCTGACAACCCCTTTAAGCTTGGCGTTATCAGCACCACTTAAAGGGGTAGTCCCATCTTGGACATTGGGGTCATATCACCTCTGAGACCTGCACCTATCCTTAGAACGGAGCCTTCATTCCTATGGGAGCGCCGATAATAGTTAAGCACCTTCTCGGCTATTTCCGTAAGCCCTGTAGAAGTGAATGGAGCTGTGGCCTACCCCTTTATTTCAGGGGGACTTGCAAAAATAGCTGAGTGCATCACTCGGCTGTTTTCGGCACAGCCTAGGTTTGTGCCTAAAGGCTGTAGACACCCAAAACATGCAAATTGTTAGGAAGAACGCTGCTTTGAACTGCTATTATGCAATAGCGAATTATAAATGCATTAAACAGTAGGCTTTTTCTTGTGTTTTAACATGCTTTTGGTACATTTTTGGTCCTTTTAAAAAAAAAAAATTAAAGGCTGCATTCTCTAGGTATGGCAGATTTTTATGTGTTTTCTCAAAGACTTTTCTAGAAACTAAAAAACATTTAAAAAAATACTTGACCAAAAATACTACCAAATAAATATTTTACAACACCTGAAAAATGTCAGAAGAAAAAGTGTCTCCAAAGGAAGTCTTAGGGCTCCTTCTGATGAGCGTGTCCTGTGCGGAAATCACGCTCCGTGTGTGAGCGTGATTCCCCGTTATGGACACTGCTTGTTTTGCAGGAGCACCAGGCATTATAATGATTTATAATACTGTGTGTCTCTGCATAAAGCTGTTAGCATAATCCTGTAGAAGTAAGGTCATGCGGAGGCACATATCATTATAAAGCAGTATAACTACATGCTCTCCTGCAAAATGAGCAGTGTCCATAACGGGGAATCACGCTCACACAGGACACGTTTGTCTGAATCGGGCCTTAGGCTGGAATCACAAATATAGATCTCGTGGCAATATTTTTAGCCAAGAGTGGCTTGAAAAAAATGGCTCATCCTCATCTTCCTGCTGGAACCAGTTCTGACCTCAACCTGTATCAGAAACTTCACGTGTTTGCAGCCTAATAAGAATGTTATACATATGTCTGCTTTGTGTTTTTTGGGGGGAAAATAAATCTGATTATTTTTTTTTTTATCCTAACAGAAAATCCCAGTAGGAATTCTGAGGGGAATATGTTATCACTAAATTATAAAGCAGAAGATGAAGATATCATGCAGAGCACTCTAGTAGAAAATCGCATTACCCTTAAAGTACATCAAGGACTTCACGGTACAGATCTGTCATATAATCCTCCTAATCATGAGGAACCTTCTCCTGACCAATCACAGATTGTTACCATAAGTGCAGGTCAGAAAGAGGGTGAAAGATTTCAGTGTCGTACTGGGGAGAAACGATACTCCTGTTCAGAATGTGGAAAGTGCTTTACAGATAAATCAAGTCATATTGTACACGAGAGAATACACAAGGGAGAGAAACCATTTTCATGTTCAGAATGTGGTAAATGCTTTACAGATAAATCAAGTCTGGTTAGACATAAAAGAATTCACACGGGAGAGAAACCATATTCATGTTCACGATGTGGAAAATGTTTCACAAATAAATCACATCTTGTTAAACATGAGAGAATTCACACAGGAGAGAAGCCGTATTCATGTTTGCGATGTGGAAGATCCTTTACAGATAAATCATATCTTGTTATACATGAGAGAATTCACAAAGGAGAGAAACCATTTTCATGTACACTATGTGAGAAGTGCTTTACAGATAAATCAAGTCTTGTAAGACATGAGAGAAATCACACAGGAGAGAAACCATATTCATGTTCAGAATGTGGAAAATGCTTTATAAATAAATCAAATCTGGTTACTCATGCTAGAAGTCACACAGGAGAGAAACCGTATTCATGTTCAGAATGTGGGAAATGTTTTGCAGATAAATCAAATCTTGTTACACATGAGAGAAGTCACACAGGAGAGAAACCATATTCATGTTCAGAATGTGGAAAGTGTTTTGTTACAAAAGCGAAATTGAGGGATCATCAAAGAATTCACACAGGTGAAAAGCCATATTCATGTCCAGAATGTGCAAAATGTTTTACAGAGAAATCAAGTCTTATTAGACACGAGAGACGTCACACAGGAGAGAAGCCATATTCATGTTCAGAATGTGGGAAATGTTTTATTACTAAAACCATACTTGGAGCTCATCAGAGAAGTCACACAAGAAACAAGCCATTTTGATGTTTATTATGTGGCAAATGTATTACAAGGAAATAAACTTTTGTCAGAGAATTTACACAGAGAGGCAACCATATTGTTTGGATTGTGGAAAATGCTATAAGAGCAAAAAATGAATTAGCACATTCGGTTATTCACGGACATTATAGCCAATGAGAAGGTTTCTTTTTTTGGGTAGAATTATCCTGGATCTCTCAGATGACCAAATTATATTTTTATGAGGTCAAATTTTAATGAGATCCATGGAGGAAAAGCACTGTGAATATAAGGAAGAGAAGAAGAGCCTTGTTTACTAGATAAAGCTGGGTTCACATGTGCACTGTGTACTCTGGTAGTCTGTTCTGGTAGAGGAAAACACTGCCAGAATTCACCGTATCACTGTAAGGGGATCTGGCAGTAATCTGGCCGCTTTCTGGCATACATGCCAACTTTCGCGAGCCCCAAAAATGTTGCATGTAGGTTTTTCTTGTTCGGCTAAAAGCTGTCATGTACACTGGATACAGTGACTGCATCACAGTGGTGTAGCTCACAATGCAGATGTGAGCCCGGCCTTAGGTGTCCTCATGAACTTTGCTTCTTATCACTGTATTCACACCTCCACCCACTCTGTGGGAAAGTCCAGAGTGACATGGGGAGAAGTAACGATGCTCCATGTCATTGTTTTATAATGTATGTGAACATATTATTATTTCATCTTCTTTCAAACATTACTAAACAATAAAGGTGATGGATCTGGAGAACAACACTTACAAATTGACTTTCAGAACCATGCTATTCACCCTCCTTCCTGACCAGTACATGTATCTTCGAAATCTGTAACTTTTTTATTTGGTTATTTAAATAATTTTTGTGCCTTTTCTTGTGTGATACATTGGGCTTTATTTTAATTTTATTACATCCAAGAAAATGTAAAAAAAAGGAATAAATAATGGCTTCTCCACATTTTTATTTATTTTTAATGGCACAAAGTGCAACTAATTTCATTTTTAAAGGGGTTCTGCCGAGTTTTCAAGTTATCCCCATCCACGTGATAGAGAATAATAATAATTTTTTATTTTTTTTGATTTGCATGTTAAGATTCCTTAGGTTTTTATTAGGGATCGACCGATATTGATTTTTTAGAGCCGATACCGATAATCTGTCAATTTTCAGGCTAATAGCCGATAATTTATACAGATTTTTTTATAGCTCATAATATATAATATATTAGTTGGTAGTCACTGAGGTGGTGGAAATTTGCATTTGGCACTAGTATATTATAAATGTAAACTATAAATTAATAAGCCCTTAGTTAGTAGTCAATTTATAATTTACATTTCTAATATACTAGTGCCAAATGCCAATTTCCACACCATCCCCCGCTCCTCACTGACTTTAGCAACCCCTATCAGACCTCAGATCAGCCCTTTATTAACCCCTATCAGACCTCGGATCAGACCTTTATTAACCCCTATCAGACCTCAGATCAGACCATTATTAACCCCTATCAGACCTCAGATCAAACCATTATTAACCCCTATCAGACCTTAGATCAGACCATTATTAACCCCTATCAGACCTCAGATCAGACCATTATTAACCCCTACCAGACCTCAGATCAGACCATTATTAACCCCTATCAGACCTCAGATCAGACCTTTCCTAATCCCTATCAGACCTCAGATCAGACTTTTTATTAACCCCTATCAGACCAGACCATTATTAACCCCTATCAGACCTCAGATCAGACCTTTATTAATCCCTATCAGACCGCAGATCACACCTTTATTAACCCCTATAAAAAAAACTCCTCACCTCTCCTGTGCCGCGGCTCCTCTTCATCTCTGAGTCCGGCGTCTCGCTCCCCTGTGTTCTCCAGCCCGCGGGGTCAGGACAGTGCAGCGCGGGCCCCATCAAAGAAGAATAGGGAGGGTGACTATCGGAAGCACTTGCTGCGCTTCTTTCCCGCTCCCGGCACCCGATGCATACTAGTATTCGCTTTATACGCATTATCAGTATATCGGCAAGGTTAGATGCCGATACCGATAATGTATAAAATCCTGAATATCGGCCGACAATCGTTCGATCCCTAGTTTTTATGTGATTGTGGTTGGAGATGTAGGCTGTGTTCACATTATGTTTTTGTCCTATGTTTAGTATAAATATTGGGAAGCAAAAGCATGGTACACTGCGCTTTCCCATACTGCAGGGTTCAACAGAAAAAGTGTATGTTAAGGCGCATGATACACCGACATTAGTGCTTTATTTTACATATGTAAAAAAGGTATAGAATTTAAATAATCCCAAACATTTCCCATTCCCTCAACTGAAATGGTTGTAATGGGATTTGTTCTATTGGACATATGGACATACAACTTTTCTTAAACGCTCTGTTACATGTAAAAATTAGTCATCTTTCACCAATGCTTGTTTATTTCTGCATGGTCAGTCTGCGCTCTGCGTCCGATGTACTGAGCCCTACGGGTACCTTCCAATACATAAATCACACGCGATAAACACATTAATGTTGGAAGGGTTGTTCAACCACAAAACCAGTTTTAGTGAGAGGCGGGGAAATGGACAGAAAAGAATTTACCCATCACATCCAGGGCAGAGACTTCCATCCCCAGCTAAGCAGAAGTCAAAAGGATTTTGTAATGGTGGTCTGTTTAAGTCCTACTTTACTATGTTGTGTCCTAAGTTTTTCTGTTTAAGTGGGGAAAAACTGCAATGCACTTCTGTTGAGCAGCAGTTGAGTGTTTGCTCGTTGATAGGTTAAACAAGGCTTGACAGGGATATTTCATCTATGCCTAACGGACAGAACAAAATAAAGGCGCGCACAAACAGGCTCCATCCTATCTCGTAGAGGTGGTTTGTGCTTATGTATATGGGCAGCGAGTTCACCTGTTTTATTTCTATGCACAGAGCCCTTTGGAGTTTAGTTTTTTTTCTTCTATTTTGGCATCTGGTATTGCAGTTTTGGTCATCGTCCCTGGCTGTATTTTGGGCTGGGTTCGCCCACATCCTGGCTTTCATGTTGATTACCTGACAAAGTTTGCCGAGTACCATCTGTGTCCTGGATCATAGTGCAGTTGATGTCCAGCCCCTCTTCTGTGATCCCTGGTAAAACGTACAGGAAATCTAGAAACATATTGTGCATATCTGTGCTAACTCTACTGTGTTACCTGACCACACACAGTTCAGCAACTGTACAGTCCTTAACTTTTTCCATACTGAACTTTAGGTATATTTAGGAAACCCTCCCCCGATGAATTTTGCCTGAGAAATTGGTTTGTTAGTTTCTGTAGTATTTGGATTGATCTGGATTGCCCCTGAATTTAAACTGCTGTTACTTACCTTTGACCTTGTCGCTTGGATTATCATATTGCATGAACTTTGTCAGCCCTGACTTTTTTCTTGATTGACTACAAATTTGTTCTGGGTTTTAAACTTTGAACTGGTTTCTATTAATGTTCACCGTTGCCTACAAATTCAACACAATAGCCCTACCTAGAGATGAGTGAATTTATTCTAAACTAATCAGATTTGTCATGAATTTCGCAAAAATTCTTCTCTCAAACGAATCCCATGTTTTGGCAATTTTCATCAGATGAATTGAGCAAAACAGCGCTGTCAGAATTCAAGGGGAACTAACCAGGGAGGGTGAAGACTGATGATCACTTGACCCTTGGAGGGGCCCTGTCTGGTGGATCTGCCCACAATGCTTTGAAGGCCTCCTGACAGCCCGGAGGATTTTGGCTGGTCTATTAGCCTCTGTGATTGGTTTGAACCACAGTCGGTCTTATGAGCTCAGCCAGTGATGTGAGAAGGACAAGTGTGTCATTTCTCTGGTGGTCAACACCAATTACAGACACAAGGCAGCCATCGTTGTAGGGACAGTGTATGGATATATTCAGTTAGGACGATTGAATTACTAGGTAAGTCCGGTGTGATCAAAAGGGAGGGAAAGCATAGGGGCAGTGTGATGTGTGTTCCACAGTGAGGGCAGCTGCTGGAGCTGTTCAGGACTCATGTCATGTACTGCAGGTACTAAAAATTCTGCACAAAGATCTTTTTTTCTGTGCATGAACCAGACTTTTTTCCCCCCAAAAAACCTCATTGATGCAGTTCCTTGGGTGAAGGCCCATCTTAAGTCCCTTCAAGCCTTCCTGCCCAGATCATGGAACTAGATTCTTATCTGGAACATACAGTTTGACTGCCAGCTTTCACAATAAGAAATAACTTGGTGGCTGTTGGGAGAGCATTACTTCTCAGGAGAATCCTTTGTGTCTCCTGAGGGGTGAGGTGCCCTTCTTCAGGGTAGTGGACCAAGGGAACATGGTATTAGCAAGAAATACATCTGTTCTCAGTTGTCAAAATAGTAAAGGCAATTAGGCCTCTTTCACACGATTGAGTTTTCCGTTTGGATGCGAGGTGTGAACTGAACCCATAGCACCCGTAAACAAATGTGTCTGTGTACATGAGGGTTGTTTTTCACGCATCTTTTCTGCGTTGTGTGAGAACCGCAGCATGTTCTATATTTTGCGTTTTTCATGCATTGCATCCCTCTGAATTCTTCTTTAATTCTCATTTTATTCAGAACTGATCCTGACCAGACACAGGATATTGATAACCAGGGAATTCTGCTTTCTAACTGTCTGTAGCACACCCTACATGGACTTTATACATCAGTATTATGTCGTTTATATGGGAATCCAGCAGTTAAATAAGACAGTAAATCACTTACAGACAAGCTGCAGTCTCTTTGCCTCTGCAGCCGCCCCTCCACCGTCCTCTGTACATAGACATCTATGTTATCTGGTCCTCCAGTGACAATGCAGCATCTTCACTGAAGAGGGATCTGAGCAGTCGATGGAGTTATTGAAGGGAGGAAACGAGTCCTATAAGGTGATTTACATTTCTTATATTCTTCTTTACCGTTCATTTATGAAAAAAGAATAAAGCAACATTTACTACCTTAATTAACTTCTAGCTTTGGCTTAAAAATGTGTATGCGTTCCTCCAGGGGTGCACAAAGCCTTTCTGCTGCCTGAAGCGAAAACTGAAACAGCGTCCCAACCCCCCACTGCCAATTTCTAAGCTAACCTCTTCCCTCCAGTCCTATTGTTAAAGACATACTTGGAAAACATTACATACATAGCTACAAAACATACTGGGCAATACAGCGCCACATTTTGTGCCCACTGTGCTTCCCAATACTACACTGCAGAAACAGATAGTCCCCCTTCCACTGCCCCTCTCTTGCCCCTACCTCGTGCTGCCTGAGGCAATCGCCTCACCTCGCCTCATTGGTGGTGCACCCCTGCATGCCTCAAGGGAATGTTGACACACAGATTTGTTACAGGAATGTCAGTGAATTACGTGAATATGGCGTGCAGAATTTATGTGCATGCTGCAGAACCAACCCCACTAAGATGTATCGAACAATTTCTGCTACAAATCTGCCATGTGTAAATATAACTAGAATCCAGCGCTACCCAACTACAGGAAGTCAGCTACAGATTATAGACCGCTGAAGAAGGCCCTGATAGGCCGAAACGTCCGGTCGCCATATCGATTTGTACATGCCTGCCTTATATACCCTGTAATTGCACTGGATCATGATGATCATATGATGACATAAGGTTAAAATATAACCTAACGGCAAAGAAAAATACTGTGTCCTGCAATTTTCTACTGCTAAATATAACTTACTAATGAGGAAAATAATCATATCCACAAATATGCTCTAAGCAGTGTGTGAATTAAAGGGGTTGTCTGGGGTCAGGGCTGAACCTAGACATAACCCCTTCTTCACCCATTCAGACAGTATGAGTGGAGGGCTTTATCTTTAGCTCCGGTGATGTACCGGGCTTTTTGTGGACATGCTAGGCAGAGGCTTCCACCTAGCAGTGAGCATGGTGACGTCACCGACACTAATCGCCAGTCTTTAGTTTTGTCCTAGCCTGTAAAACAGACTAGGGCATCGCTAAAGACAGCCCTTTAGTGCCGGTGACGTCCCCGGGAACACTGCTAGGCAGAAGCCTCCGCGTAGCATATTGTGGGGAAAGTAAACAAAATGGCCCTTGTCCTGCTCGATGCAACGCAGGGCAAGGGGGGAACATAAAATGCTCTGATGCTCCCCTCATATGGGCTGAATGAGTGAAGATGAGGTTATGTCCGGGTTCAGCTCTGAACCCCTTTAAAAGAAAGGTATCTAGATCTCCTATCATGGAATTTTATGTATTTCAAATACAATACAATTATAGATGTGTACACAGCAGTGAAGTAGAAACAGCCCACACAAGATGGCCACTCTTCTGTGTTACAGGCATGTGATAGTCACATATATCACACATACAGCATATACGTGTGCAGGGGCGGATTGGCCATAGACCTTACAGGGAAATTTTCTGGTGGGCCGGTGCCCAGGGCGCCGCCTGAGCCCTCCTCACATCTAGCCAGTGGAAGTTTTTGGGGATGTAGTTGTGTCACACTCACCGCCCCTGAGCTTCACCTCAGCAGGCCACACCTGAGAGTGATGCCAAGAGCACCCCTAGTGGTGAGAACAGTAGGATGAGAAAGGTATCTCTACATTTTGCATGGCTGGACAATCCAGTCTTAATGTACAACCCACACGAGACCCCAAAATGAATACACACTCACAGACCTGACCCCAGAATTAATGCAGATTCCCAGACCAAACCCTAAAATACAGACCCCCAAATTAATACAGACCCCCCAGATGAGACCCCAAACGTAATGCATACCCCAAATCAGTCCCCCAACTCATATCCCAGATTAAACCCCAAATGAGTCCCTACATTCTAAAAGACCCCAGATAAGATCCAACATTTGATTAGCGAACTCAGACCGCAAATTTAAGGGTTGTCTTCTTCTTGACGTGTTGACAGTGAAAATCATCAGAGGACAAACCACCTGCAACCATTGCTAGAAGAACACAGGCTGGTGGGGGCAGCAATATGGTCTAGGGAAGGTTTTCCTGGCATGTTCTGGGGCCAGTCCTCCATGTGAAAGGCGCTCTTAACCGATTTGGGTATGAATCCATCCTTGCAGATCACATACACTCATACATACTGATTTTCTTCCCTGGGGTGGATGGAATCTTCCAGCAAGACAATGTGACATGTCACATGGCTAGAAATGTCCAATTTTGGTTGGTAAAGCATGACCAAGACTTCCAAGTACTACCCTTGCCCCACAATTTCCCAGACCTGAACCCAATTGAGCATCTGTGGAACCACCCCAATGGTTGTGTTCATATCTATGGATCCTCTATCCACTGTCGGACCACCTCAATGGTCATGTTTACTCTATGGATCCTCCCCTACCCCTTCTCCAGCAGCTGTGGGACCACCTTGATGGTCGTGTTTGCTCTATGGATTCCCCCCATGTCCCCTCCAGCAGCTATGGGATGCACTTCAGTCAGCATAGCTCCAGCCACCTGTGATAACTAACCAGGACCTTATTGTGTCACTCCCGTCTAGCTGCTGTCCATAAGGACGTATTACAGTAAAAAAAAAAATATATATATATATACATATATATATTCCAGAATGAACTATTCACAAAATTAAATAAAATGGAACAAGAAATTATTGAGAAAAAAACCAAAAAATTTTCTATAACATCTAGAAAACAAACAAATATCCAAAGACCCCCCACAGTTAAAAATGGAGATTGTATAACAAGAGCTAGTGATATTATAAAAACAACTAAAAATCCCTTTAACACCATTAACAATCCAACGGTGGGGGACAAAAATAAAAAGAATGGAGTAGAAAATTCATCGTCTTTTTTAGTAGGAAGTCAGGGATCCAAAAATCAGGATCGAATAAAATACAACTCCAGACCCAATCACCAGTATTTGAAACAACCACAGAAAGGGGCCCATTCACAAATACGATATCAGAAGAACACACCAGACAAACAAATATCAAAATCAACCATTCCTTGGTCGTTTTCCCTATCCAAGGAAACACATTTTCCAGCAGTTTCACACAAGGAGTTAGAAGTAGAAACACAGAAGATAGATGTAGTATCAAATATGAGACCAAGGATTTTTTCAGCACAAGCACAAATACACAATGTGTTCACACCGGTGAACACGGTCACAAGAAAAAGAGAACACGAAGGAGTAGAAATAAACGAAGGGCCGAAGTTAAAAATGGGCAAAGCACAGGAGACAATATAATTAATCTGAGCACGAAAGAATTAACTCAATCACAGAAGTCACTACTATCAAAAGGCTTGAAATTTGCCCCTAGTTCCCAGCTGAGCAAATTTGACTGTTATATTGGTATTGAAAAATACATAAAAAAACTATGCTGTAAAAAATATTTTATGAAGAACAATTTTGATCAATTAAATCAAGTACCATCAGAATACCAACATGTTGATGTTAAGTTAAAATCCTAAAATGTATCCAAAACAAGAATTAAGCAATGAAATGATTACGTTTAGAGGGGCAGTAGAGGCAGACCTCAGAAAACTTAATCCAAAACAGAAAAGTGACATAAACCTTTCCAAACAAGAAATACAGGCGATAAAAGAACTGCAGGCAGATCTAGAGATCACAATACGCCCAGCCGATAAAGGAGGGGCGATTGTGATCCTAGATACCTGAATCATATAAAAAAGAATGTCTTAGACAACTGTCTGATGCTACAACATATACACAACTAAGTGAGGACCCTATAAACATATATTTTAAAAAACTATCACTGTTATGTAACAGAGCTAAAGAACAAGGCATTCTAAATGTAACAGAGTGCAATTTCATCTTAGGCACCCCGAAAAGACTGCCTATGTTCTACTGTATCCCCAAGATACATAAGGACTCGGTCAATCCTCCTGGAAGGCCGATTGTCTCTGGCATAGGATCGCTGACATCTAATCTGTCTCAATATTTAGACAGGTTTCTGCAGCCCTATGTCAGAGACATACCTTCGTATCTTGGGGATACTTCAACAGTCGTGGCCCTCTTGGAAAATATGTATTGTCACCCAGATTGGATACTTGCCACGCTAGACGTGAGCTCTTTATATACGAGCATTAATCATAGGCAGGGTATACAAGCAATATCGAAAATTCTGTCCCAAAAAAACAATCTGGTAATAGAACAATTACAGTTTATATTGGATGGTATTGGTTTTCGTGCTAAGGCATAACTATTTTCAGTTTGAGTCTAATTATTATTTGCAAACGACTGGCACCGCCATGGGTACCAGGTTCGCCCCGAGTTATGCCAATTTATTTATGGCAGCATGGGAACAGGACACCATCTCCCCCAAACTCGGGGCGGACCTGGTCCTATGGCGGCGCTACATCGATGATGTTTTATTAATATGGAGAGGCTCATATGCCTCACTAATGCAGTTCATACAAGAAATTAATAGTAATGAACTCAACCTGAAATTTACGGCAAATATTAATTTACAAGCTGTTGAGTTCCTGGACTTGCACATATGCAAAAAACAGGAAACATTGGTCTGCAGTACGTTTCAAAAAGATGTAGCCAAAAATAGTTTCATTTTGAGCACGAGCTGCCACCTCCCAAGGTGGCTCCTAAATGTCCCTTACTCCCAATTTAGACGTTTAAAACGAAACTGCACAGAAAAAGAACAGTTTGAGGCAGAGGCAGAACACCTGAAAACACAATTTCTAGCTAAAAAATATTCCAATGGCCTGTTGGAGGATGCAATTAAAAAAGTGAGACAATTGGATAGAACCACCTTTTTTAAATCTGAGGCAATGTCTAAAAATACTAGTGATAAAGAACAAACTGCAAAAATGATTCTCCCATTCAACAAAGACTATTGGATGGTGAACAACATCATATATAAACATTGGCACCATCTAAAGAATGATAAAATCTTGGGCTCTACACTCCCGGCTCTTCCCCCAATTGTCTACACCCGGGCTCCCAATCTAGGGCTGCAAGTAGCCCCTACAATAAGAAAAAAGAACATAGAACCAATGATAACTCCATGGTCCAATCTGAAAGGGTTTTTCAGGTGTGGTTGCTGCCATAATTGCAAACAGACCCACTTTGAGAGAAATCTGAGAACTATATCTTCAACATCTAATGATTTCAAGTGGGAGATTAAAGAAATTTTATCGTGTAATAGTAAGGCAGTTATCTATGTTATACAATGCCCATGCCCAAAACAGTACATAGGACGGACCAAAAGAGTGTTCAAAACTAGGATCGCAGAACATATTAACAACATTAAAAAACAATCAGAAACACACCCCCTGTCAAAACATTTTAAATTACATCATGCAGGAGATCCCAGTAAATTGAGGTACTGTGCTATCCAGTCAGTTAAATCAGACTGGAGAGGAGGGGACTTCGTGGCAAAAATGTCGAGACAAGAATCAAAGAAGATCTTTGAGTTTGGGTCCCTGATGCCACAGGGACTGAATTCAGAGATCGAAATTTTTGGTTTCCTATAGGAGAGGGTGGTAGGACCACATGGTTAGTCGGTGTTGGGCTGTGTGGCGACACGCCGACTTTCCCTGCGTTCCTCCCCCCCTCTCCCTACAACGCAGACCAGTCCAGGACCTTTAAACTCAAGATCCAGCTATAAAGTTGTCAACACCATACCATCATTGCCTATCCATGTCTGATTTTCTATTGTATTTTATTTTTATATTTATTTATTTTATTTTTATTTTTTATATTTTTTTTTTTTTATTTTTTTTTCTATTTCGATTTTTATATTTTTTATATTTTTCTATTTTTATTTCTATTTTATTTTATGTTTTCATTTTATTTTCATTTTCAATGTGTATATTTATCTATTTCTATACCCATTTTATATGTTTATTTGATATAATATATATATGTTGCCCACAAAGTATGACACATGTGTGTCAAAAATCCTCCGTTTGGATCCATGACAATATCAGGCTGCAAGTGGTAAATTCCCTGCAGCCAATCAATTAAGAATCCAGACCAGATATTCCATCAAACCTAAAAAGGGGATATAAAGACATGTCCAGTCTGTACACAGGTAGCATTTCACATTTGCCTACTGAGGAAGGAACTACGGTTCTGAAACGCGTCTAGGATAAATTAGTGTGAACAGGACCCAGCCAGTGGTGCGCTATTTCTGTCTAAGCACACAAAAAAGGATCCGTGCTATTTACCACTTAGAACCACCCAAGAAAAACCTATGCGGCAACGGCAGCGACTTAATCTCTAAAGAGGACTGATTGAATTACCACCTAAACAGTCCCTGTGAAGGGGAGTCGAATCTCGTACCGGTATAGTTCTGCTATATCCCGCTACTCCGACAGGCGCAGGTGGATGTCATCACCGACCAAGTAGAGCCATCTACAGGTCAGGTCACGTGAGACGCCGAGAAGGAGAAGCGGTGCTTGTACCTCGTGGCAGGAGGTAGCTAGCAGACACCGCTACGAGAACAGGTACAAAGTACCCTCTGGATACTATAAGAACATTCCGTGGGCCGCAGGGTGGATATCTACTTACCGATTGGTATGTTGAACATTTAGCAAGTTATTCTATAACCATCTGAACATTGTTAAAGTACGGATCCAATGCGCTACTGACCGATACCACACAGCATAATCAAGTGGTCCTATTACCCCTTTGGAGTACTCCTGCTAGTTGGGTATATGCGTGAGCTCCGCATTCAAAATACCCATATATTTATGCTATTCTGATATACTTCTAAGATATGTCTTCTATTTAGTGGGCAATTAATTTTATGAATTTTATTATTTTACAATTACAACAGTAAATAATTGCGATTTTTATTAAGTGTAATAAATGCAAAAATACTGTGAGCCAGTCTAATTGTGTTTCAATCTATATATATATACACACTGCACTGTTGCAGTTATTTCTGGTGAAAGCGTATATGGGCGTATTTCAGAACTACAAGAAAAGTATATACACACTGCACTCTTTGATTGTTTTTTGGTCAAAGTGTATAGTGGCCTATTTCAGTCCAAACTGCACTGTTGAAGTTATTTCTGGTGAAAGCGTATAGGGGCATATTTCAGTCCAACAAGAAAAATATATATACGCATTTCACTTCTGCATTTATTTCTGGTGAAAGCGTATAGGGGCATATTACAGTAAAAAAAGAAAAATATATACACACTACACTGTTGTAGTTATTTCTGGTGAAAGTGTATAGGGGCGTAGTTCAGTAAAACAAGAAAAAATATTGTTAGTTCACTTCTGCAGTTATTTCTGGTGAAAGCTTATAAGGACGTATTACAGTAAAAAAATAAAAAATAAATATATATATATATATATATATACACACTGCATTGTTGCAATTATTTCCGGTGAAAGCGTATAGGGGCTTATTTCAGTCCAACAAGAAAAATATATACACATTTCACTTCTGCAGTTATTTATGGTGATAGCGTATAGGGGAGTATTACAGTAAAAAAAGGAAAATATGTACGCACTGCACTGTTTCAGTTATTTCTGGTGAAAGCGTATTACAGTAGAACAAGGACGTATTACAGAACAAGGACGTATTACAGTAGAACAAGAAAAAATAGTCTCGGTTCACTTCTGCAGTTATTTCTGTTGAAAGCGTATTGGGGCGAATTTCAGTTAAAAAAGACAAATATATACATACTGCACTGTTGCAGATATTTCTGGTAAAAGCGTATATTTTAGAACTTCAAGAAAAATATATACGCACTGCACTCTTTGATTGTTTTCTGGTCAAAGCATATAGTGGCCTATTTCAGTCCAAACTACACTGTTGCAGTTATTTCTGGTGAAAGTGTGTAGGGGCGAATTTCAGTAAAAAAAAGAAAAATATGTACGCATTGCACTGTTGCAGTTATTTCTGGTGAAAGCGTATAGGGGTGTATTTCAGTCCAACAAGAAAAATATATACGCATTTCACTTCTGCAGTTATTTCTGTTGAAAGCGTATTGGGGAGTATTACAGTAAAAAAAACTAAAATATGTACGCACTGCACTGTTGCAGTTATTTCTGGTGAAAGCGTATAGGGACGTATTACAGTAAAAATATATATATATATACGCACTGCACTGTTGCAGTTATTTCTGGTGAAAGCGTATAGGGGCATATTTCAGTCCAACAATAAAAATGTATATGCATTTCACTTCTGCAGTTATTTCTGTTGAAAGCCTATAGGGGAATATGACAGTGAAAAAACTAAAATATGTACGCACTGCACTGTTAAATTTATTTATGGTGAAAGCGTATAGGGGCTCTAAGGCAGTGACAGGCCTCATGGCTGCTAGGGGAGAATTTTCCATGTCTTCACTGGCAATCATCAGATCTGAGGCAGCACCAGGTGCCACAATCAGTCTGGGATAAGAGCCGAGGCCAGACTGTCAGTCAAGAGGACAGAGTCTTTGTGCAGAGTCCTGCTGGAGGCTCTGTACAAGTGGTCACAGGGCTAGATGCTAGTCAGAACCTTTAGGGGACGCCGTAATGCCTGGGCTCAAGGGTCACAAGGCCACAGTCAGGAGGACTGCTGGGCCACAATCCCCCAAAGGGACTCGTATTTGGACTGACATTGTTACAGCCTGGGGGGCTGGTGTACAAGCGGCTGAGGAAGCCAGACCAGACACAGTGTCTAAACACCACTGGTATAGGTGAGTCAGGAATTAAGTAAAATGTTTAGTTAGAGCCCAGCCGGGCGAGTGTTTATTGTTTTGTATTATTTGTGCTGTGTCTGAAGACTGTCCAATAAATGCACTATTTGGACATGCAATACGGTTGTTCGTGGTAAGTCTGAGAGAATGACCCCCGAAAAAGAGCTGATCCCTTACATTTGGTGGAGGATGCGGGCAATAACAACAGCAGGTTGCTAGGGGCAACGACCTGACGGAAAAGAGCAGGTGCTGCTAAATGTTGCCAAGGAATTGCTGTGTTGCTGTGCAGTGATTTAAAGGGCAAGAAGCCTGCTAGTTCGCTGGAGCAGGTGCTGCTGGAAAACTCCTGGTGTTAATCTGGACTTTTTTTTTCTGAGGTGCAAGCTGTGCAGGGATTTAAAGGACCAGAAGCAAAGTAAAAGAAACTGACCTGTCCAATGGCTGCAAAATGGTGGAGCTTGTGGGAAAAGTCCTGTGAGATGGTCATTGGTGGGATCCCGCTGGGGGTTATACTAGACTCCCGCCAGCAAGTGTCTCGGGTCCTGCCCGAAATTCTGGACTTTGTGACAAGAGGGCCAGAGACAACAACTAAGGTATTGCTCACCTTTATAACTGACTATGGCTCCGTGCAGTGGGAGCTGTTAAAGTGCGAGACCCTGGGGCCAGAATTTGTGCTGGGCAAGGATTTTCCCTTATTTTGGCA
Organism: Bufo gargarizans; assembly: GCF_014858855.1. Taxonomy (NCBI): domain Eukaryota; kingdom Metazoa; phylum Chordata; class Amphibia; order Anura; family Bufonidae; genus Bufo; species Bufo gargarizans. Next base: position 681,706,448 of record NC_058081.1, read on the forward strand.
CATTTGGTATGGCGAGAATAAGTCGCGTTCTGCAATGGGAGTTTCGGTGGAAAAGCAAATATATGCCGTTGCCAAGGGCAGCCATAGGTAACACAAGAAGATGGAGAACAGTGTGGTTCTCCGGAGTTCCTATATTACCTGCGACTGTGCACAGAGTCCTAAAGAGTGTGGCTGGAGTGACCGTCCAGGAAAGGTCGGGATTCCAGGCCATGCTGTTTCCAGTGGCAACGGTTGCAAAGGTGTCTGCGGGTGTTCGGGACACCAGGAATCAAGAGAAGGTTGGTGATCTCGGTAGAGATGTCCTGGGAATATCTTGGTCTCCTGAGACTACCAAATCCACGATGTCAGGCGGTAAGAATGTTCCCGTGTTTATTGGTTTGGTAGACCCCGTGACAGTGAGCCGGCAACAGTTGCTACCTGCTGGGCCGGTAGGTGATGAGTCACAGAGGAAAGGAACTGTTGCAAGGGGATGTGACTTTGTGGAAAAAGCAGCGTCTGAACAGGCGGGTAAGCCTGTTGCGGTTTCTCGCTCGCAGGAATCTGCGGGGAAGGGGGGGGAGGTTATTGCATTGACCAAAATGCCGGTGACCAAGGCTAGGCTTGGGGTGGCGAAAATTAGAAACCCTATACTAGCCTGGGTAAGTGGTACCACGATAGTGAAAACTGAGACTGGTATAGTGATAAATATGCTGGACAGACATGCGATTAAAATGGACTGTCAGGTAGTCTTAACCGGACATGAGACTATGGTGACAGTTAGGACTGAAATGTCAATTAGAACCAATGGTGCCAAGTTGTCTACATTGCCTAATGAAAATGTGAAGTTATGTAAACTATGTGATAATGATGACACCCCTTTTCCTTTGCAGGCTGTGATCAGGAAAAACGCTACCCTTGCTGGCTTAATTGTATATGTGGTAGGGAGGTTGGTTGATGGAGAGACCACACAGCGAAGGAACACCCTGTGATAAATGTGCAGGAAAGTGAGGCAGTGCTAGAAGGTGTACCACAACTTCAAGAGGAACTTGCAGCTGGTGAGCGATCCAGACGTCATGCAGAGAAAAGACGTTTGGAAGCCAAGGTTGCTAAATTTGAGCAACAGTTGGACAATCGGATGGTGGACCTGGACCACCAGAGACAAATTGTATCTAAGTTGGAGAAGAAACAGAAGAAGTTTGACTAGCTCCTTGCTGAAGAGAAAAACACCTCGGCCCGACATGCCGAAGAACATGACCGAGTGGAGACTGATGCTCGGGAGAAGGAGACCAAGGCTCTCTCTCTGGCTAGGGCCCTTGAAGAAGTGCTTGGGTCTCAAGATAAATTGGAGAGGCTGAACAAGCAACTTAGAGCAAAGATGGAGGATCGCATGAGCTCAAAGGATGACGTTGGGAAGAACGTTTATGAGTTGGAGAAGTCTAAGCGTACTCTGGAGCAGCAGGTGTAAGAAATGAAGACTCAGCTTGAAGAGTTAGAGGCAAGAGCTTCTCGAGAATTCAGGTTGGCTCAAACAAAGGAAAATGAGAAACCTGAAGAGGAGAGTCCTCTAAAAGAGGCCAAGAAGTCTAAGCCAGAGCCTGGTAAGAATGGGTCTGGAGATAGTCACACTGCGCTGCCGGCCAAGGCGGAGAAGATGGAAGATGGTTCTGAGAAACCAATTAATGCGGCTGATATGGATGCTAAATCCAAGAGACTCGTGATACTGAGTAGCCAGAACCTGGTCATTAAAGACAAAACCTCTGCCGTAAATGCCTTCCAGAAAGCCTACGGTCTGCTGGGGAAGAAATATGAGGAGATGGGTGACCAGTATGCGGATCCTGTCTGCTACTATGGGCTAGCTCTCCTGAATCCTGCCCGAAAGGAGAACAATATTCTGGGTGAGCCTATGGAGAAAATACCAGAAGAAGATAAGTCTGGCAAAGACCCCGTTGTCCGTAGTGCCTCCTGCCTCGATGAGAAAGAGGGGGAGGAGTTAAGAGGGCAAGTATATGGTGCCATGTACGACAAGGCTGTCAAAGAGACTGGAGACTCCAAGAAGACAAAGACTGAAGAAGTTAAGGCCGATGTGTTGGTGGACATGAAGTCCCCAGGTGTTGCAGAGACCAAAGTTAAGACAAAGGGAGCGGCAGACGAAGTGGAAAAAGCCACTAAAGAAGGTCTCTTAAACTGCTACCAAAGCTGGGAAAACCACTGCTGGAAAGAAGGAAGAAGTGAACCAGATGTGTAACACTCCAGAGTTGTGTTACTACACGCCTCTACCCCGCTACTATCTCCTAAGAGCCTTTACCTTGTCATCTGATATGATTTTACTCATGTCTTCACAACTGTGCATTTAAAATTATGTTAAATATAAACTTCCTTGTAATTTTCCATGTTCACCAGCAGGTGGCAGCAATGGATTGGTAAGGAACTAGTTACAGTTAAGTATATATAGGCTGGAATGGATTATTTCAGCTTAGCTCCCCATCTGTGGAGGTGTGGACTGTTCCCACATCCTGCAGTATGGGAGGGGAAGGAAGTTAGGTCAGTGTGCCAGACACCCCTGTTGGGGAAGGCTGTGTGATAGAGTTCAGGAGATCCCCTGAATATGGAAGAAAGCCAGGATCTTGTCTCGGCTGAGACATTGATCACCTTCCTAGTCTGAGCCCTTCAGCCTCAGCTGGATGACAAGAAAGCAGACAAACTCCAGAGTTCCAGGACGAAAGCATTCCCTGAGAGTCTATCTGTGAGTAAAGTCCAGAGACCTAGGAGAATCCATTCCTCCTCAGCTAGTCTGTCCCCACAAAGAAGAAGATAAAGTTGTTACGGGACGCCGACGAGGTGCTCGCTCTCCTCAGCACCATCGCGTCCCGCCTCTGTGCAGGAGCGAGGACGCGGCCGGCGTCCTCAGTTCCCCTGGCAACCAGGGGAGGCCTGAGCACCGAGCTGGGCACTTGGTGCTCAGCTGTATTCAGCAGCTTGGATCATGTGGCGCTGGCCATGTCAGATGACCCCAGCTAGCCAGTATTTAACAGGCAGCCTGCTGGCCACAGGTTGCCTGTTAATTAGGTTCATTTGCTATTCTGTTACCTGGCATACTTACCTGTTCCTGTGTTCCATGACGATCCTCTGCCCGCTCCTCCTGTACTGCGCTGCTCTCTTGGTATTCCGACCCCGGCTTCCACCTGACGATTCTCTGCGGACTCCTGTGGTTCTTTCTTACTCTCCTGGTATTTGACCCCGGCTTCTCCTGACTATTCTCTGCCTACTCCATTTGTACTTCGTTGCTCTCTTGGTATTGAATCGGTCCGTTCACTATCCGTTGTTTGTCTTGTGAGTCCTCCCAGCACATATTCTAAGCTAGGGAATGCCGTCCAGTTGTCCCCTGTCATCAGGACTTGTGAGGCAAGTAGGCAGGGCCAGGGGTGAGGGTGGAGCGCAGTGGTCACTATCCTCCCCCCTGCGTGTGTGTGTACGTGACCGTTACAAAAGCGAAGTGCAGACGACAGTTACAGAGCTACTAAGCAGACGTCTTATCCTGCAAGTGCAATGAGCAGGATACGGGGTATACACGCTGACGCTAAATTATGCATAATTTAGCTAAGATTGATAGAGCAGAAGATTCATTCCTGCCAACCATTGACAAAACCTGCTGGGACCTAAGATCAAAGCTGTACATTGCTTGGATAAAAGTTATCTTCAGTAAATAAAAGTTTGAACTTCATCTAAAGGTCTGGACATCAATTTCTGCTGCAAAATTCCTCTATTACTCCTACTATCACTACACTCAATTTATTGCAAGGGAGCCAGGAGTCCAGCCATACCCAGGTAGGAGACACCGTTGACACCATTATCATCACCATACAGAGACATTATAGGCAATCACACCACTCTGGCATTCCTAACCTGGGACGTGCATTATAACACCTTGGGACGGCCCTGTGATAGTACCCTGCGCACCCCGCAATTGGCGTCACAAACAAATTATAGACTATCATCTACACCTGACCCAGTCATTGCATAATTTGGCATCAGCGTATACCCGTATCCTGCTCATTGCAGATGCACGTAAAAGAAGTGAGCGGGGGCAATCATGCTCTGCTGAAGGAGCCCCGCAAAGAAAGGACAAAGTGTCTGGACACGACCATGACTGGGAACAGCTCATTCAAGAGCTGCAGCAACCAGGAAAGGACATGAGGAGCATGTGCGAATGCCAAATGGGGAGAGAAAAACAAAAACAAAAAGAGAGAAGCCACGGGTGCGAAAGCGCATCATCCTGACTCATGAAGGAGAGTACCGGGTCATGAGATGGGCAAGAGAATCCTGTAGGTCTTATCTGCTCCGTTATAAACTCATACGGGTGACAAACCAAGCACTGTTGTCCTGGGTGTGGCAGAATAAGGAGAAGACTGTAGGCCAGGTCGATGCCCCCTCACGAGCATCTTGGTTTGATGCTAGTGTTCACCCTTACGGGGTTGAACAAAGGGGGGGATATGTGAGGCAGTGACAGGCCTCATGGCTGCTAGGGGAGATTTATGACAGAAGTTTCCATATCTTCCCTGGCAATCATCAGATCTGAGGCAGCACCAGGTGCCACAATCAGTCTGGGATAAGAACCCAGCCCAGACTGTCAGTCAAGAGGAGAGAGTCTTTGTGCAACAGAGTCCTGATGGAGGCTCTGTACAAGTGGTCTAAGCCAGGCTGGCTGAGGGGCCACGGGGCCACAGTCGGGAGGACTGCTGGGCCTCAATCCCCCAAAGGGACTCGTATTTGGACTGACATTGTTACAGCCTGGGGGGCTGGTGTACAAGCGGCTGAGGAAGCCAGACCTGACACCGTGTCTAAACACCGCTGTATAGATGAGTCAGGGATTAAGTAAAATTGTTTCGTTAGAGCCCAACCGGGCAAGTGTTTATTGTTTTGTATTATTTGTGCTGTGTCTGAAGACACTATTTGGGCACTATTTGGACATGCAACACGGTTGTCTGTGGTGAGTCTGAGAGAATGACCCCCGAAAAAGAGCTGATCCCTTACAGGGCATATTACAGTAAGAAAAGAAAAATATATATGCACTGCACTGTTGCAGTTATTTCTGGTGAAAGCGTATAGGGGCATAGTTCAGTACAACAAGAAAAATATATACACATTTCACTTCTGCAGTTATTTCTGTTGAAAGCGAATAGGGGCGTATTTCAGTACTTCAAGAAATATATATACGCACTGCACTCTAAGTTTTTTCTGGTCAAAGAGTATAGGGTCGTATTTCAGTACAACAAGAAAAATATATTCTCAGTGCATTTCTGCAGTTAATTTTGGTGAAAGCGTTTAGTGGACTATTTTAGTACAAAAATAAAAATATATTTGTTGCTTTTAGAGGTGTTTTAATTTGTATGAGGCAATATCTAAACTCAGCATTAGAAACCAACTACTTTGAGCAATTGTCCGCATAGTGTGTACTACGTACTAATTGCAGTATACCTAATCAGTAATAGTCATAACTACTACTTCATGGTTGTCTCTTATGTAGAGATTTATTTTTATCAATTGAGTGATACTGATTGAGTGGTATACTATCGCAATTTGAGGATTTTTTTAAAAGGGGGGATTTCGTTATCCATGTTTTTAGATGGATTTATTTTTAATTTTGTTTTAGAATATATGCACTAGACCGGTATTTTTTCATTAAAGTATTTTTATCTATTTAATATATTTGGTTCCCTGTGGATTGTTGTTCTTGCAATATCAGAAGGGGGTGTGCCTGCCTGATTTATATATGTTTTAATTTCTAATTAATTTGTGTAGTTCAGCTACAAGTATGTCAGGCAGAGAAGTGCCAGGCCATGCCGAGAGGAGTGGCAGAGGCCTGAATGTTTCTGGGGCAGGCAGAAGTCGCAGCAGAGTAAGCGACCGTGGCAGCAGGAGTCGCAGAGAGAGGCCGGAGCTCCCGGTGTCATCTAGTGGTCGTGTCTTGACTAGCAACCCAGTGGTTCTTGATTGGTTAACTCGATCATCCACGTCATCCCAAGTAACATCAGACACCCCCAGCCAACAGTTGGTAGGTTCGTCAGACACAACCCTTAGTTGGCTGGCCCGGGAGCAGGCCCTCTGCCCTCACCTGTCCTAAACCTGCCTCTGTGCTTTTCCGTTCCCTCAGCCAGAGAAGTATTGTATGCTGTGGGCTCAGCTCCACTATACAGCGAGGACAAGCTACTAGAGGACAGTCAGCAGATACTACCCAGCCAAGATGTGGAGGAGACATCCGCCGCTTCCTCCGCTAGGCGGGCAAGTAGTGATGAGGAGAGTGGCGTCAGGCTCCTGACCCAGAGACCGTTGAGGAGGACATCAGTGACGTGCAGACACTACTTGATGATGATGAAGCCGATCGCACTTGGGAGCTGGGTGCAGAAGGGGCTTCATCATCATCAGGAGAAGAGGGTGGCAGCTTGCCTGTGGCGCTTAAATGAGATGCTCCTAGACAGGCAAGAGGTAAAAGACAGGATATATAAGAAACTGAAGGAATACTTCAGCACCAATGGGACAGGAGATGTTCCCCCACATATGGTATGGGAAGCTCACAAATCCGTGATAAGGGGTGAATTCATTTCCATAGCCTCCCATCTAAATAAAATGAGAAGAGCTAAAATAGCGGCAATATATGATAAAATATCTAGACTAGAGTTTACACATAAACGATCACTTGATAAGAAACAGTTAGATGAGTTATCTTCAGCTAAAGATGAACTTAAAAAGGTTTTAAACACCCAATCAGCCAAATTATACCTCTCATTAAAACAGAAGTTATTTGCACACGGCAATAAAACCGACACAGTTCATGTTAGCCATGTTACGTCAGCGCAAACGCAAATCTAGAATCCCGGCTATTAAGCAAACAGATAAACCTCTAAATCAGGATGATGTCAACATTGCAGGGGCCTTCCATACCTTTTACATCGACCTATACAATATGAACTCTATGGACTCAGAGACTGTTAGGAATGAGAAGTTTGAGTTTGCACAAGCTTTTCTGAAGACTGTTCACCTCCCTGCCATATCCAAAGACCAAGCCTCAAGTTTGTGTACCCCTATAACGACTCAAGAAATAACATTAACCCTACAACAAATGGCCAAAGGGAAATCCCTGGGTGAAATGTGGAGGCCTTGAGTTTAAACAAGCGGCATATGCAGATGACCTATTATTAAGGATCTCTAATCCAACTCAGGCCTTCCCCATTATAGTAGAGATTTTTCAATCCTTTGGGTATATCTCAAATTTCAAGATGAACATTGCCAAATCCCAAGCAATGGGTATTTACCTAACATCCAAGGAAACAGAGAAGCTACGTTCAAATTCCCCCTTCGAGTGGACTAGTACATCCCTAAAATTTCAGGAAATCAATATCTCTTATGACCCGAAAAAATTATATGATCCAATTTACCTACCATTATTAAACTCCATTCCGGAAATCCTCAATTCCTGGTCTCCAACCTTTATTTCTTGGCTTGGCCGGAGAAATATGTTCAATACCTTAAAGGGAACCTGTCACCAAAAAAACGGATACTAAGCTGTTAATAGTACCTTATAGTGCTGCAGAGTAGTTTCCTAATGCACTTCTTGATCGTTTAGCCGCATTTAGCCTCCTGGAGAAATCGATGTTATATTCAGCCGCTGCCCCTTGCTTCAAGTCAGGTTTAAAGTCAAGGGGGCAGCGGCCTAGGCGTCTCGAATGCTGCTCTCCCCGCCTCCCGCCGCCTTTATTGACACGCCGGATCTCAGTGCCGGGACCGCGCTCCCAGCCCGCATGCGCAGTAAAGGGTTGCTGTAGCACGATCCCGGCTCGTACACTCAGCCGGCTTCAGTTTCGCTACTGCGCATGCGCCCGGCAGCCTTACATACCAGCGCAGTTACAGAAGATGCCGGGCGCATGCGCAGTAGCGAAACTGAAGCCGGCTGAGTGTACGAGCCGGAGTCGGGATCGCGCTACAGCAGCCCTTTACTGCGCATGCGGGCTGGGAGCGCGGTCCCGGCACCGAGATCCAGCGTGTCAATAAAGGCGGCGGGAGGCGGGGAGAGCAGCATTCGAGACGCCTAGGCCGCTGCCCCCTTGACTTCAAACCTGACTTGAAGCAGGGGGCAGCGGCTGAATATAACATCGATTTCTCCAGGAGGCTAGACGCGGCTAAACGATCAAAAAGTGCATTAGGAAACTACTCTGCAGCACTATAAGGTACTATTAACAGTTTAGTATCCGTTTTTTGGTGACAGGTTCCCTTTAATAGTCCCTAAAATTACTTACATATTACAAGCCCCCCCATACATCTCCCACGTCGATTTTTTGACATCCTTTGAAAACTGTGCTCCTCCTATATATGGGGCTCCATAAAACCCAGGATCTCCAACAAGATTCTACTGCTACCATTCCAAATGGATGGGATTGGGTCCCCCTCTTTAAAAAGATACTATCATGCTGTTCATCCTAATAGAGCGATCGATTGAGTAAGGAAACCAGCACACAAACACTGGACATTAATAGAAGAAAATTTGGCCCACTGCTCATTAAGATCCCTGGTGTTTTCGGACCCTTTAAGCCTGACTCATATTCAGAAAGACAACACTCTCCTAGCAGTAACTTTGTCATGTTCAAAACACCCCTCGCCTTTAATGTCGGTGAGAGACTGTCTCCGGTCCTCGGGTGCCGGTTACTTCTCCTTACCGTACCAACTGAGGAACTCGGTGCTTTCACCAAGAGAACTGTTGGACCAAGATGGAGCGTTTTTGGATGCCCCCTCTATGAGCGCTAAATTCCATGTTCCTTACCTTAATAATTTACAATATGCTTTTATCCGCTCTTCTCTTAAGAAAGTGCTGTCATCTGCGTCCGGGCCACATACACTCACTTGGTTTGAAAAATTATTAACTCAGTCACAGTCCCCTCCCAAACAAATCTCTACTATTTCACATAATTTACCCAATTCAGAGTCTCCTTCATCTTTATATTTTATTAAAGAATTGGAAAGGGACTTGGATGTGAAATTCACAGACTCTGACAAACACAAAATATTATCAGCGCCTAAGCTCACTTCAAGGTGCACCACCATACAAGAGTAACATAGTAACATAGTAACATAGTACATAAGGCCGAAAAAAGACATTTGTCCATCCAGTTCGGCCTGTTATGCCTATAAAGTCTTAACCAGGTGGTACCTAACCCCAGTTAAGCTAAGAATGATGTATGAAACTACATCCGACCTCTGCTGGAGATGTAAAAGAGATAAGGGCACCTTCCTTCATATATGGTGGTCTTGCCCCTTGCTCGTGACCTTTTGGAAAACAATATTTTACAATTTAAACCATATTTAAAAAAACAGACAATTCAAGGCTTCTAATGTGCCCCAAAACTGCTAACCCCCCCTGCACTCTAACTGTGTGACGACGGGGGAGCAAGGAGGAGATTCGCAGGATACGGGGCGGTGCTGGGCCCCTTCACAGTGGGCGTGGCTGGGCTCCTGAAATGTTGGTAACAGCCCTTTGGGCCCCTTACTAGACTCATTTGCATATGTAGAACATCTTTTATTTTTTTGACTAAGTAAAAGCACTCAGAGCTATGGGAAATGTATATTGTGGACGTTCTAGCTGCGATCTAGCAGCACATGTCCTCAGCTCTATAGGCAAAATCCAGGTGACAGAATCCCTTTTAGGCCCTTTACATTCAGCGAGATACATTTAATCATAGTGTAAGTGTGTAATTAGGACCATACTTGCTGTTAGAGGCATACACAAGATCCATCCAGGAGAGCCAAGGCCCGGGCACCAAACAGGAGTGCATGCGGGATGACCACAGAGTGCCTGTAAAGGTTAAATGGAGAAGGGAAACACAGGAGACAACGGACACAATTAACCCCTTAAGGACCGGGCTCATTTTTACCTTAAGGACCAGGCCATTTTTTGCAAATCTAACATGTGTCACTTAACAGTTTAAGTTGCATATATTGAGGGGATTTGCAACAAGAGGAATGGTGGAAAGCACAGGGTTAAATTGTTACACTCAAAAAATCCTACATGATACGAGTGGGAAAATTTGTAGGATTACCTGTGGGATCCGTGCTAATGCAGATAGCATAGCTTCTCACATGTGTATAGTCCAAGCTGTAGGGATAATTAGATACATAAAAAAAATTGATATAAGAGGTAATTGGTCAAGGGAATTAACAAGTGGCAATTTAACAAAGGGGGACTAGGGGTATATTGCCATGGTCATAGTACATAGAAGGAGGCTGGGTTAGGCTGTCATGATAATAACACACAGAGGGAGGCTGAGGGTAGAGTGTCATGATAATACTACAAAAGCTATGTTATACTGTCATGATGAGGATATACAGCAGGAGGCTAGGGTGTATTGTCATGGGATTAGTGCAAACTAAAAGACTGTGCTAAGCTATAATCGTAATATTTAAGCAAACGAAAGGCACCGCAATGGGTACGCGTTTCTCGCCGAGCTTCGCAAATTTATATATGGGAGCATTTGAGGAACAATTCATTTACAACGAACACCCATGGCGCAACAAGTTGATATTTTATAGGCGGTATATTGATGATCTGCTACTAATCTGTGACGGAAGCCTGGACGATGCTAACAACTTCACTTCTCATCTGAATAACAATACCTTCAACCTCAACTTTACAGCAAACCACTCCAGAGTAGCCATAGAATACTTAGATTTGGTCCTCTGTTCTAAAGGTAAATCCATAGAAACCAGAACATTCTTTAAGAAAGTAGATGGCAACAGCTATCTGGATTATCAAAGTGCCCACTACAAGAAATGGAAAAACAATATTCCATTCAGCCAATTCAAGCGTATCCTCAGAAATTCTACGAACGATTTGGATTTCAAACATCAGAGCCAGATCATAAAAAGGAGATTCCAGAACAAAGGATACCCTAGTAATATCATAGAAGCGGCCTATCAAGGGGCACAGGGACATACCCAGGAAGATTGCCTTTCCTCAAGAAAAATGGAACAAGTGGATCCAAAAGCCACCGATTTTAGATCTACTTTCTTCACCACCTATAACTTCAATCACAATATTCTGTGGAACATCCTTAACAAGCACTGGCCCATTCTACAAGCAGATCCATTTCTAAAAAAACACATCCGACCAAGACCCCAAATTACCTTTAGGAGGGCCCAAACCCTCAAAAATCTTATTGCTCCTAGTTGGTTACAGGAGAAGAAACAGAACAGGTCACATACTACCACCCTATTTCCCAAGTTCTCGGGAGCTATAAGTGTGGACACCGTCTGTGCAAATGTTGTTTCAACATTTCTTCCAGAGTCACCAAATTTTCAAGCAATTCCACTGGGGAACAATTCGAGATCAAACACTTCTTGAACTGTTCCTCCACATGTTATTTATCTATTGGAATGCACATGTGGACTACAGTATATAGGCCGCACTACCCTGACCCTAAGGGAAAGAATCAATAAACATCATTGGAACATAACAAATGGTTTTGTGAAACATGGAGTATCCAGACATTGCTTTCAAACTAACAATAAGGACCCCGCAAATCTCTTCACCGATTGAGCACATTGCTGCCACTCATATTAATCGTTACCAGAAACTGAGACGTAATGAAATGTTTTCGATCTTCAAGTTGCAAACACTAGAACCATATGGCCTGAATGAATTTCTTGAGAGCAACTGCTTTTAAATAACTCTGGATCTTCCACTCCAGTAAGCCTCTTTGCACCAGTTATCTCATCTTGGGATCTTCCCAACCACCATTTAATTCCACCCAGCATATGTTACACCCCCCAACTGACCGGCCCGTGTCTAGAGTCCATTCATCCTTCCAATTGATTCCTTAATCATTCTCATTTCCATCCCCCTCACCTGCATCCCCCCCCTCCTGGTTTGTCCACTCATTTTAACCAACACACTGGGTCAAACCAGCTCTTTTTTCGCCCCCTACCATTCCCCTTGTCAATTTCCCACAAGTCCTTTTCCCCATACCCCTCATCATCTCCAGTTCCCTTCCACCCTTTCACAATGTTTTCAGTTCTGCATTTCTTCACCCACCCAGCATTCCCATTACTCACCACCCCCCCACCCCCTGTACTCCCTCATACATCATCCAGCTCGTTGTCCATTCCCATCAACTTCCCTTACCTTCACACAGCCATACTCATTCTCATTATCACCTAGTCTTCCTTATCCAGTTCTGTTTTCCTACCTCGATCCATTCCATTATCCTCCCATTAGCCTGTCCCTCTCATTTCCATACATTGATTACATGTTTCCCTGTATCACATTACATACAGCCCCGTCCCCTTTCCCCGGCTCTTTAACACGCACTTTCTCATACACGTGAGAGGCCGCGCTGCCTGCAGCTGCATGGATCCTACAGGTACCATTCTTGTTTTTCTTGTTCTTCCTGTTACTCTCCCAATACCCGATTTTCCTATCCCAGTCCCCTTCAGGTGAAATAGCCTTCCGAGCACCATTTGCAGTATAATCATCTCAGTTTCATGCATTTAATTGTCCACATTACGATTATAGCTTAGCCCAGTCTTTGAGTTTGCACTAATCCCATGACAATAAACCCTAGCCTCCTGCTGTATATCCTCATCATGACAGTATAACATAGCTTTTGTAGTAGTATTATTATGACACTCTACCCTCAGCCTCCCTCTGTGTCAGCCTTACCCAGCCTCCTTCTATGTACTATGACCATGTCAATATACCCCTAGCCCCCCTTTGTGGAATAGCCACTTGTTAATTCCCTTGACCAATTACCTCTTATATCAATTTTTTTTTATGTATCTAATTATCCCTACAGCTTGGACTATCCACATGTGAGAAGCTACGCTAAACTTTGTACTATTCGCCACCTTACCGTTCAGCGACCTGCACCAACTGTTACTACTACACAATTATTAATTCAAGAAGGGCTTTATATTTGGGACAGTCGACCTATGCACCCCTTGCATTTTTTACTATATATCTATGATATTTTATGGATTTTATGTAACTTTTACCCAGCTTAAATTTATTCAAGTAATGTTTTTATTCATTCACTTTAACAATTTATTCTCATCGAATAATCTTTTATTCTGTTATGGCCTTGGTATCAATACACCTTTTTTCGCAATATGTTACCTTTTACCAAATATTATGTTTTTTTAGACTTGAGAAAGGAGTATACTTACTCCGAAACGCGTTGTCGCTCATTACTAAATAAAAAAAGATTTTGTAAATATCTACTGAAGTCGTGTTTGCGCCAAGAGGTATCACAGTTGTGTACTGTCCTGGTACATATCCCCCCATTGAATCTTACACGTATTGAGACTGTTCCATCACTCTAGTTTTTTTACATCTCCTTTTGTTTTTCTTTTTTGGGGTTCACCCCAATCATGACGCCTCTGGGATGGCATTGCGGCTTGTTTGTCCTGTTTGGCTGCCTGTTTAGGCGGCATGGTGGTCACCGGTGGGCCCTGCTTGTGGAGTCTCAACAGTAGGCCCAATGGACTGCATGAGGCGAGACCGTGGGGCCAGGTAGTAAATTCCCTTGCTTCCGGTGACAGAGGAGAAGGAGCCTGCTTCAGGGAGCAGTGCTGTGTTGACCCGCTTGGCAGGAAGGGCGCAGGAGCTGCTGTGTAACAAGGCAGCCCAGAAGCAGAGGATGGGAGTAGGCCGCAATTAGGAGTCTGTAGAGCGGGACCACGACATAGGTACACGTCTAGCGTTGTGCTCACCGGAGTAATGGCTGGAGTGTTCCTGGGCTTTTTGGCAGTTAGACGTACCCCTAGTGCAAATCAGTCCCCTTAAAAAATCAGAGCAGCGGAGCTCCGAACTTATGTCACCATCTTCTCAGACGTCAGGCCATGCTCCCGCACAGTTCTTTTTTAGGGCACTGTGTGCCAATAATCATTGAAGGGGAACTATCGGTGGGGTAATAGTATTTTTAGGGGGATTATCTGTTTCTGCAGAATAGTATAGGGGAGCACAGTATTGGGGGTGGCAGGATGAGGTGTTCAGAAGGTGGAAGGATGATGGAAAAGTAGGAAACTAAGATGTCAGTTTGTCAAACTCTACACAGACAAGAGATGGGTGAAAGAAATCATCATGGTGGTCTGGTCTAAATGGAGAAGATAAAGAATGAGAATGTCTACATTGGAGGAGACATGGATGACATCACTGGATGTCAGAGGTACATATGTGGTGCTGTATTACCCTGTATGTTTTGGGGAAATGAAAAATGAAAAATTTGGGGCTAGAGCAACATTTTATTGGAAGAAATTAAACTTTTAATTTTCACAGCCAAGAGTTTCTAAATTCCATAAAACTTCTGTGGGGTCAAAGTGCTCAGTTTCAAAAATGGGGTCACTTTTTAGGGGTTTCCACTGTAGGGGTACCTCGGGGTCGCCCAAAAACCATTTCAACAAAATCTGCCCTCCAAAAACCATACGACACTGCTTCCCCTCTGACCACTGCCATGTGGCCATTGAGCAGTTTACGACTACATATGGGGTATTTCTGTAAACTGCAGAATAGAGTAATGCATGTTGAGGTTTATTAACATTGAGATTAACATTAAAAAATCTACAAAAAAAAGGAAATTTTTAAATTTCACCTCCATTTTCTTTTAACTCTTGTGGAACACCTCAAGCATTAATAAAGTTTGTAATATCAATGTTAAATAGTTTAAGGGGTGTAGTTTCAAAAATGGGGTCATTTATGGATGGTTTCTGTTACATAAGCCACTCGAAATTACTTTATAACAGAATTGGTGCTTTAAAAAATGGATTTGGAAATTTTCTTGAAAATTTGAACAATTGCTTCTAAAATTCTAAGCATCTAACGTCCTAAAAAATAAAATTACATTTACAAAATTATTTAAACATAAATTAGATATACGGGGAATGCTGTTGATAACTTTTTTATGAGGTATTGCTAAAAAGTAGAGAAATTCAAATATAATTTTCTGTAAATTTTTTATTTTTGTTATAAATGAAGTGAAAAAAATATTGACCCAAATTTACTCCTAACATGAAATATAATGTGTCACCAGAAAACAGTCTCAGAATCAGTTAGATAAGTAAAACAATTCCACAGTTATTACCACTAGTGTTGAGCGAACTTCTGTTTTAAGTTCGGCGTCTAAAGTTCGGCTTCCGGTTAGCGGAGAATCCTGATATGGATTCCGAATTCCGTTGTGGTCCGTGGTAGCGGAATCAATAATCGGCCATTATTGATTCCGCTACCACGGACCACAGCGGTATTCGGAATCCATATCAGGATTCTCCGCTAACCGGAAGCCGAACTTTAGACGCCGAACTTAAAACAGAAGTTCGCTCAACACTAATTACCACATAAAGTGACACATGTCAGATTAGAAAAAATAGGCCTTGGCAGGAAGGTGAAAATTGGCCTGGGGTAGAAGGGGTTAAACATACATGATGTGATGGGGTTTAAAAAATAAATAAATAAAAAAGTGGCTTGTTGGTGGACCAAGCATCTAAAAATGATGCCTTGACAGGGTCGGAATGCTGCCCGTACCACACGTACAAGGTTTAATTGTCTGAAGAAAAAGTGGCTGGTTGCGAATGAGCCTAAAAATGTTTTCCCTTCAATTGGGAGCAGCAGCCGTGCAGTGTGGATGTGGAAAGGGTATGGTGGTGGTGGTAGTAGTAGTAGTAGTGCAGTGTGGATGTGGAAAGGGTATGGTGGTGGTGGTGGTGGTAGTAGTAGTAGTAGTAGTGCAGTGTGGATGTGGAAAGGGTAGGTGGTGGTGATAGTAGTAGTAGTGCAGTGTGGATGTGGAAAGGGTAGGTGGTGGTGGAAGTGGTAGTAGTAGCAGTGCAGTGTGAATGTGGAAAGGGTAGGTGGTAGTAGTAGTAGTGCAGTGTGGATGTGGAAAGGGTAGGTGGTGGTGGTAGTAGTAGCAGTGCAGTGTGAATGTGGAAAGGGTAGGTGGTGGTAGTAGTAGTAGTGCAGTGTGGATGTGGAAAGGGTAGGTGGTGGTGGTAGTAGTGCAGTGTGGATGTGGTGGTGGTAGTAGTAGAGTGTGGATGTGGAAAGGGTAGGTGGTGGTAGTAGTAGCAGCAGTAGCCCTGCAGTGTGGATGTGGAAAGGGTAGGGTAATAAGAGGCACGTGGCCAAAATAGTAGCAGCAGCAGAAGCAGCATAGCACATGGAACATACAAGGCTGTCTATGGGTACTAGCAGTAATAGTAGTAGTGGCAGTGGCAGATGCTTTGTGTTAATAGTGGTGGCAGTAGGGGATTAGCAGTGAGGAGCAGCAGCAGCTGAGGCAGTGGTGGCTGCAACAGCAACTATGTGGTACATGTTGGCAGAAAGGCAGCAGCCCTATGGATGATGATAGTCGGCAGGCAGCAGCAGTGGCAGGATAGCGGCCGTGGCATTATGGAGGCAGCAGCAGTAGCCATACAGAGTATGATGATTAGCAGGTCGCAGCAGTCACATGATGGTGGTGGTGGCAGGATGGAGGCAGGCAGGCTGTCACGGCTGAGGATGGGGAAAACCCTCAGCCGTGCGATGCCAGATGATGTTGTGACTACTCGGCCATGAGAACAGGATAGGGACCAGGTCACCTCCTACAGCGTCCCTACCCTGACCCTAACTCCTAACCTGCATGGGCCGACCTTTAAGGTAGGAGGACCCATGCGCAGGAACCTCGGAGCCCTGTCTTACCCTCCGCAGATCCCTGAGCTAGGAGCTGGGTAAGACGACCTACTCCTCCTTGGCACGGTGGAGCAGGAGTCTCAATGGCTAAGCTGTTGGGAAAAAGGGGAACACAAACAGCTTTACGGGAATGGCAGGCGAACGAGAAGTTCCACCAACCTGCCACCGCCTTGCTGACTGGATCCCTGAGCAAACAGGAATCCAGAACCGTAAGCTGCACCAAAACATAGAAAGGTCCGAACAAAACATAACATACAACATCAACACACAGAAGACATAAACATAACGACAATTTCTTTAAATCTTTATGACCACAGGGGTGGCTCTCACTGGCAGGTAATATGCACAGGAGGCTGCTCCAGCCAAGCATGACTGAAGCAACCTACTGAGCCATGCCAAACAGCAAGGCTATATAGGCCAAGAAGCCACACCCCACAGTCAGACACACCCAGTGACATCACACACACACACTGGGAAGGAAGTTAACCCTTCCAGCACCACAGAAGGGAAACATCACCTTAAAGGGAAGTGTCCAACAGTAGCAACACACTGTGGTTGTTGCCGCTGGCAACGACATGGGTGGCAACCGTGTCCTGGGAGATAGCCCGGAGGCCGGGACACTGCCACCACATGTACAGACAGCCAGACGTTGCCACGGGCAACCACAGTGCAGGAAGAGTGTCAGTGCACACCACACATACTACACAGAGTGCACACAGACATACAACAGTGCATACATACACGCACACAACTCCCCGGGAACCGCACACATAGCTGTTGTCCGCGGCAACCGCACTTGAGGCCAACCACATTATGCCTCCAGCTGCGGTTGACACAACAACCCAAAACCGCGGGCAACTGTATGCGGCCCCCAAGGAGTCACGGCCATAACCGTGGCCGTGACACAGGCAGGCAGGTAGAAAGATGGGGTGTCTCCAGCAAGGCCAGATCTATTCCTCTACCTCAGCCGCAGGAGTGTGAAACTCCTCCTGAATCCAGGCTTCATTCATTTTGACAAAAGTGATTGGCAGAGGAAAACTTTGTCCGTTTGGGTGTCACCACACCGCTCGTGGCGCTAAAAAAACCTCTCTGAGATGACACTTGAGGCTGAGCAGGAAAAAAGATAGAAAGTGTGCTGTGCTGAGCCACTGTTCCAATCTGCCTGCCCAGAAATCCATGGGGTCAGGCTAACAGGGTATACACCAGAGACTGGCCAGAACTGTCAGCTTACTGACTGGCCTCAGCCTGAGGCAGCATGTGGAAAAACTGTTCCATCATGTTGAGTAGACTGAAATGGCTGCTGCTTCCACTGTCATCCCCTTCTGCAAGAGCATCAGCATCTGTTCTAAGATAAATATGAGGGAGATGACATGGCAAGCGCCCGACTTTTTATGGAGGGTGCTTAGGGACTGGTGGTCCCCCTTCCCCTCCCCAGCCTGGGGTCATGTGTAGCACCTTGCCCTGGTTTAGGTACCTAAAGGGTTAAGGGATTGTGGGAGATTCGTCACTATGGGGGCGTAGGGTTTTTATCTCCTCCCTCTATCCAGGTTATATAACCCCCTCCTCTGCTGCTGCACTTCCTCTTTGTCAGCGGAAGCCAAGTTGGTAGGTCTGGCTGTCCGCACAGAGATGACCGCAAGGGACGCTTCGCTGAAGGAGGCCCTTATGGCGCGTTATTCTGAAGGGGGAGAGGGCTGGCTGCATTCTTTTTTGAGCAGCCTTGGCTCCCCTCTGCCCTCTTCTTCTGCTGCGATTGTTGGGGATGTGGCGGCGCTGCCGCAAGCTGAAGGCAGCGCCGTTGCTTCTCATGGAGGCAGGCGGTCCGCTCGGCGCACCCGCCCTCCCACCCGCTTAGGTCATAGTCCCCCCGCACCCCCCCTTAGATCTTCTGGCATTCACCGCAGCTCCCGGTCCCGCGCATGCGCTGTCCCGTCCGGCCGGCATCCTAGTTCGGCGCTTCAGTGCGCTGTAGCCCCGCCCCTTCCGGTTCCTTCGTCCCCTGCCGCGCCGGAAGTACTCAGTGCATGGCAGGCGAGTGTGAGGAGAATCATGGGAGCGCAAGGCAGTATCGAGTCGTGCGACTCCCCCCCTACCCCCCCTCCTTCTCAGCCTGCAGCGCCTGCTGCTGTTAGTGATAGCCATGGGGGTGCAGGGGTTGCCCCGATTTTAATTACTGGCAGCCTGGTCGGCTTAATGGGACCGGCTGCCTCGCTGGGGGAGCCCCCTATAGTAGCTGCCGACCCCCTTCTGACGTCCCACCCCCCTCAGCTGCCTCATAATCAGCCTCAGCCCTCTCTGCCGCCCCAGGCCTCTGGGAGTAGCGTATGGTCGCGCAGGCGCAGGGAGGTGTCTGAGACTTCATCGTCTTCCCCGGATAGTGGGAGGCGTTATCGTCGCCATGCGCGCAGGCGCCAGTCCCGTCACCGTTCCAGGGCTTCTGGTAGCAGCAGGCGTTCCAGGTCCTCCAGGTGGCGCTCTCCGTCATCTTCTGATGGATCGACGGGCGCATCTGAGGAGTCTGGTCGGGCGGCGGGTGCTAAACGTAAGAGGCGGGTGCCTAGTCATGCTTCCAGGGCTCCCAGCCTGGCTCCTGTGACGGAACCCCGGATTGAGATCCCGGTACCCGGTCCTTCTTCGGTTCTGGCGGCTGACCCACCTGGTGAGTACCAATATACCGGGGCATGGGGGGGAGGGGGTTTTAGTGCGGATTTGGAGTCGACGCTCAAAGCATTGCTTTCCAAAATGTCCTCTTCTCCTACCCCTTCTCCTTCTTTGGCGCGCGCCCCAGTTTTAGCGGGAGTATATAAGGATTCTTTCTTTTGTGGTGTTAGCCCCCTGGGTTGTCATCTGGACGACACGGCGAAGGAAAAAATCTGGTCCAACCAATATATTGACATTTGGTCTCTTATATCGGTGGATCAGCATACGGTGGACAAAGAGAGGCGTTTTCCTGACAAGCCGTTTGATCGAAAACCCAGGGTCGCTAAGACCATTAATAACTGGTTGCAAGCCTTTTCGGTGTTAGGTTGTGTCATGGGTCAGCGTCACCCTGACCGCTGTTCGGAATTGTTTGTCTATCAAGACACTATTTACAGCGCTTATAGAGCCCATGGCGGGAGCGCTTGGTGGAGGTATGATGAAGAATTCCGGCGGCGGTTAGCGTTACATCCGGAGGTGGGTTGGGGCGTTAAGGCCACTGATGTTTGGCTCCGCCTCATGGTGTCTCAACGTCAGCCCCCCTTTCCCAGCGCGGCCACTGGTTCCGGAGCGATTTCCGGTCAGGGGCCAGTGGCCGTCCGCCGCCCCGGGGCGTGCTGGCTTTTCAACGAGGGCCACTGTAAATACGCAGGTCTGTGCAAATACAAACATGAGTGCTCGGCCTGCGGTGGCAACCACGCCGCTAACCGATGCTCCCGCCCCCCATCCAGACTTTTCAAGCCGCCAGGTGGGGGAGATCCTAAGGACCCCGGTGAGCGTGGCAGAGATGTCCCCGTGGTTAGACATTTACCCCAATAAGGCGGCGGCGTCTCAGCTTCGCTTTGGTTTCACGTTTGGTTTCTTTATACCTTTTGTTTTGAGTAGGTTTCCCGTGTTTTCCGATAATTTACGGTCTGCTAGGGAGCTTCCTGAGGTTCTTCGTGAGAAGTTGGGTAAGGAGGTGTCTTTGGGTAGAGTCCAGGGGCCGTTTCAATCTATTCCGTTTCCCAACCTTAGAGTGTCTCCTTTGGGTGTTGTGCCCAAGAAAGAACCTGGCAAGTTTCGCCTCATACACCACTTATCCCACCCCAAAGGTTCGTCGGTGAATGATGCCATTCTGCCTGAGGAGGCCTCGGTGTCTTATGTGTCCTTTGATCGGGCGGTTTCGCTGGTTAGGAGTGCAGGTCATGGCGCCCTTCTGGCGAAATCGGACATTGAATCGGCTTTTCGGCTTTTGCCCGTTCACCCGGATTGTCATCATCTTCTGGGTTGTTCCTTTGAGGGTCTGTTTTATTATGATACTTGTCTCCCTATGGGGTGTTCAATTTCCTGCCACTATTTTGAGATGTTTGGTTGTTTTTTGGAATGGGTGGTCAGGTATGAGACTTCGTCCTCGTCGGTCATACACTACTTGGATGATTTTTTGTTTGTTTCCCCGGGATCGGGGGACGGTTGTTTTTTTTCTCCTTAATACGTTTTTGTCCTGTATGGCTAGGTTTGGGGTTCCCATATCGGCGGAAAAAACTGAGGGTCCGGTCACGTGTTTGTCCTTTTTGGGCATTGAAATTGATTCTGTCGAGATGGTTTTTCGTTTGCCCGGTGATAAGTTGCAGAAGTTGTTGTATTTGATAGAGGGTTTTCTGGTGGTGCGTAAGGTTACCCTTCAACAGCTGCAGTCATTATTAGGTTTGCTTTGTTTTGCTTGTCGGGTTATGCCCATGGGCCGTATTTTTTCCAGGAGATTGTCATTGGCCACCCGGGGGGCTAAGTCCCTGCATCATCGCATTCGTCTGACTAGGTCCCTGAAAGCCGACTTGCGTGTGTGGCAGGAGTTTCTACGCTCTTACAATGGGCACACGTGTGTGATCTCTGACGAGATGCCTAATTCAGTTCTGTCCCTTTTTTCAGATGCCTCTGGTGCCTGTGGCTTTGGCACAATTTTTGGTAAGGAGTGGTGCTCTGCTCCTTGGCCGGATTTGTGGCGCTCGCAGGGCTTTTGTAGGAATCTGACGTTGCTGGAGTTATTTCCGATTGTGGTGGCGGTGGAAATCTGGGGTCAGGACCTTTCGAATCGCCACGTGTGTTTTTGGTCTGATAACCTGAGTGTGGTCCATTGTATCAACCGCCTGTCTTCTTCTTCCCTCCCGGTGATTGCGCTTCTGCGACATTTGGTCTTGCGTTGCCTGGAACATAATATCTATTTCAGGGCTCGACATGTTCCAGGTGTTGATAACAGTATTGCTGATGCTCTTTCCCGTTTTCGTTGGCAGGTTTTTCGGGAGCTGCTTCCGGAGGCGGAGCACATCGGGAAGGAATGTCCGGAGTACCTATGGCGTTTGGTGGCCAGCAGCTGATGTCCCTGGTCGGGGCTTCAGTGTCTCCAGCGACCTGGCGGGGTCACGGTAAGGCGTGGGCCGACTGGTTATCAGGGGTGGGCGCTAGAAATGTCGCCACGCAGGATTCCCTCCGTTTGGAGGTGACGGTGGAATGGTTACTCAAGCTTAGATCTATGGGTGTGTCTGCACCGGTTGCGCAGCGGCGGTTGTCTGGCGTAGCCTTTTTCTTTCGTCTTTGTGGTTGGCCTGATGTTTCCAAGCATTTTGTCATCAGGCAGGCCATGAAGGGTTGGAAGAAGGAGTATGTGCTTAGGGATCGTAGACGGCCTATTTCGTTTGGCCTGTTGTGTAGGCTGGTTGAAGTATGTTCGGGGGTGTGTGCTTCAGCGTTTGAAGCAACGTTGTTCTCGGCTTGTTTTAGTTTGGCCTTTTTTGCTGCCCTCCGAGTGGGCGAATTGCTCCCTCCCTCTGGTAAGAAGCCAGGGGGTTTGTTATTTCAGGATGTGGTCTGCGGGAATGGGGCTCTCAGGGTCCTGGTTCGTAGATCTAAAACGGATCAGTTTGGCAGGGGGGTGTGGATCCCTCTTCATCAGGTGGCGGGTGTGGCTTGTCCAGTTCGCTTAGTTTCTGCTTACTGCGCGGCGCGTGTTGGGGGTACCAATTTCTTCACTCACCAGGATGTCTCCCCCCTGACTAAATTTCAGTTTGTATCTGTTTTTCGCGCTTGCTTGCTTCGGTTGGGAGTTGACCCGAAGGATTTTGGCACCCATTCGTTTCGCATTGGTGCTGCCACGGAGGCGGCCAGAGCGGGCTTGCCGGAGTCGGAGGTAATGCGCATTGGTAGGTGGCAATCTGCCTGTTATGCCAGGTACATCAGGCCGGATCTCTTGATTTAAAAAAAATAGATAAATAGATAAAAAATTATAATAAAAAATATAAAATAGATAAGTTAGTAAATTATACATACGTGAGTCTACAGGCGTGTGGATGTTTTGTTTCCTCAGGTTGTTTCGCCTGGGTTTATACCAGTGAGTGTGCAGCGCGAGTTCGCAGCGTCATCTTATGTTACATTTGTGCTGACTGTTTTTTCTTTCAGGTGTGGTACGCCCGGCGGTCTGGTTGGTTGGCCACTCGTACATTTTTTGGGCGGCTCAAAGGGCGGAGTGCAGGCCTGGAGGTCGGATGCTGGGATTTCGGGAAGTGGACGTCTCCTGGAGGGGTATCCGAGGTCTCAAATGGTCGCAGATTCTTACGGAGGTGGTAGATATTGGTTTTCATTCCAGGGGTCCTGTGATTCTTGTCATTCATGCCGGTGGCAATGACCTATGCCTATCACGTTTGGCTGAGCTCATGGCCCTTATGCGCTCTGACATTGAGAGGTTCTCTTCCTTTTTCACTGAGATGGTGCTGGTTTGGTCTGAGATCATCCCTCGGGTGGTTTGGCACGGGGCCAGGGATGCCGAGGCTGCTGAAAAATGTAGGAGGACAGTCAATTCCCGCATGTCCCGGTTCGTGCGGTCTCGTGGGGGAATTGTGGTGAGACATCGCCAACTAGAGGGTGATAATAGGTCCCTTATGAGGCCCGATGGGGTTCACTTGACAGAGATTGGTCTAGACATCTTCATTTCTGGCTTGCAAGACGGGATTGAACAGGCCATGTTTTTGCTGGGTGGTGGTCGGAGCCCTGTTTAAGGCTGTGGGTCTCCTCCGTGGCGGCATTTGATACAGCGGAGTGTTGGAAATGGCTGATGGCGTACTTGCCCGCCGGGAGTCCGGCAGTTGGCATACCGCTCCAAGATGATGTTCTTTGGTTTTGCCGTTTAAAATAAATAAGCTGTGGCCGATCATCACCCAGCTAAAGGTTACCTGTTGTCTCGAGTGTTTATTAACTGGTTCAGTTTTAGTTGGGGGAGCTACAGGTAGGCAGAGGTGCCGGCCCGGTTCCTATCTCTCCTCCGCCCTCTCCTGATTACCAACAGTCTGGCAAGCGCCTGACTTTTTATGGAGGGTGCTTAGGGACTGGTGGTCCCCCTTCCCCTCCCCAGCCTTGGGTCATATGTAGCACCTTGCCCTGGTTTAGGTACCTAAATGGTTAAGGGATTGTGGGAGATTCGTCACTATGGGGGCGTAGGGTTTTGTCTCCTCCCTCTATCCAGGTTATATAACCCCCTCCTCTGCTGCTGCACTTCCTCTTTGTCAGCGGAAGCCGAGTTGCCCTCCCTCCCGCCCTTGAATGGGTAGTTTTAGTGTGGAGTTGCCTTGGGGATTCTGGTTTTCTCCAGGGGTATTATAATAAAAAAAAAAAAAAAGAAAGTTGAAAAGAAAGGTTTGGGAACCTGTACAACTGTTGTTTTGGAGATATTTATGTTGTCTTCTTCTTTTAGGAATTGCGGTATGATTGGAGATATTAAGTCACAGCTGGCGGCATTTGATACAGCGGAGTGTTGGAAATGGCTGATGGCGTACTTGCCCGCCGGGAGTCCGGCGGTTGGCATACCGCTCCAAGATGATGTTCTTTGGTTTTGCCGTTTAAAATAAATAAGCTGTGGCCGATCATCACCCAGCTAAAGGTTACCTGTTGTCTCGAGTGTTTATTAACTGGTTCAGTTTTAGTTAGGGGAGCTACAGGTAGGCAGAGGTGCCGGCCCGGTTCCTATCTCTCCTCCGCCCTCTCCTGATTACCAACAGTCTCATCACACAAGAGAGAATCCAGCCAGGCTGCACACAGTCACCTTATCAGCGGCCTCCAAGGAGGTCCCTCCATGATCCACCACTGGTTCTGTACCTCCTTCCAGCATACAGTCACCACCAGATATGTTCTCCTCCCACATCAAGCTCACAGACTTGACACTCATCTCGTCAGGTACAACTGACTCCCGGTTGCCACTAGCAACCACATTAGTTTCAAAGGAAACCGACATGGCCGCCTCACTCTCTGAGCTGCTATCAGTCACAACACATATATCACATGTACCACTCTTGTCATTATCAGCCCGGACCTCGAGGGGCACACATGAGCTAATCCCCACATTGGACATTTCCTCAGTAACCACATCTGCTTCAGATTTTGCAATAGTTTTGTCAACCTCAGGTTTCACTATCCTGCTTCCTCTTTCACGGGTTATCACAGGATCCCTGAGGTTAGCTTTCCCACAGTTCCCTCTTGTAACTGACAATTCAGATAAAGCAGTGACTTTCTCTCCTGCAGACACCTGTGAGGGAGACATCTCAGCTGGCTTCCTGCCAGTTCACACACTGCTTCTACCTGATCAGGTTTTGGGTCTCTTAGACATGGTATGTAACATCACATTACTATTTCCACATAACAGTTGTCTCTCTTTCATCAGATACCTTTTCGTTTAACCCATTGTTGTCCATTAGACTTTTTAAGTCCATGTTGCACAGTCTCAACAGAAACCAGCATGGTCTCACCACGCTCAGGACTCTTTCCTAGCAACTTCTCTGGTTGCACTTTTGTCTGGTCACAATTCAGACTGTCCGATAGTGAGACTCCACCCGCCATCACCTCACGGAAGCTTGGCTGAAAGACCTCTGTTTTTCCCCTTTAGGTAGCTGAGCAGAAGACTCTGCAGCCTGATCTGAGACCTTGTCTCCCTCCTACAACTGCCAGAAATACGGGAAGTCTCTGCCCAGGATAAACTCCACCTTAAAGGGATTCTGTCACCCCCCAAAAGTCATTTTTCGTTTTTGGGCTACTTAAAATCCTTATACTGTGATTTTTCACTATATAATGCTCTTAGCCTTTTTCGTTCAGTAGTTTCTTTAAAAAACGTCACTTTTATAATATGTAAATTACCTCTCTACCAGCAAGTAGGGCGGTTACTTGCTGGTAGCAGCCGCATCCTGCTTTCAAAAAAACGCCCCCTCCTCCTGTTGATTGACAGGGCCAGCGAGCGCTCTCGTCCGCTGGCTGGCCCTGTCTGCGTTCTAAATCTCGCGCCTGCGCCGTACCGTTCTTCAGTCGGCGCAGGCGCACTGAGAGGAGGACGCTCGCTCGGCCGCTCCTTCCTCAGTGCACCTGCGCCAGGTTTAGATGTGACGTCATCGGCGCAGGCGCATTGAGGAAGGAGCGGCCGAGCGAGCGTCCTCTCAGTGCGCCTGCGCCGACTGAAGACCGGTACGGCGCAGGCGCGAGATTTAGAATGCAGACAGGGCCAGCTGGGGGACGAGAGCGCTCGCTGGCCCTGTCAATCAACAGGAGGAGGGGGCGTTTTATTTAAAGCAGGATGCGGCTGCTACCAGCAAGTAACCGCCCTACTTGCTGGTAGAGAGGTAATTTACATATTATAAAAGTGACGTTTTTAAAGAAACTACTGAACGAAAAAGGGTAAGAGCATTATATAGTGAAAAATCGCAGTATAAGGATTCTAAGTAGCCCAAAAACGAAAAATTACTTTTGGGGGGTGACAAAAGCCCTTTAAGCTCAGCACACAAAAGTAAGAAATACAGTCTTACTAGCCTCTGGACCCGTCCTAAGGAACAACAGTACCTCTGGAAGTCAGTGCCGCCATCAGGGGGGTAAAGCCGATACCCCAGTAATATTCACTTCGCTGGGCGTCTTCTGCTTTCCCTGACGCTCCGAGATCCTGCGCATGCCCAATAGAAAGCTATGGGCATCGGCTTCACTTGCAGCTTCTGGGCATGCGCGGGATAACGTGCCCGGCACTCCCAGTGGCCACAATGATACTGCGCCTGCGTACCATAAACATCGCTGAGGCGGCTTCAGCTGCGCCTGCGCCGGCTTTGTGATCACAGCCACTACATGTCTTGCTGCAGATATGTGTGAAAAAGCGCCTGCGTCGGGGACAGCAGAAGCCGCTCAGCGAAGTGAATATTGATGAGCTGGGCGGCGCTTGAAAACGGCAGTTGGGGTGCGGCTGAGCACAAGTGGAGCTGAAACGCCGCCCCTTGGGCGCAAAGGAGGGCGATTCTATCAGGTTGTCAAACATGATTTTGCTGTATTTATAAGGTGGTCAGGGGGTATACTTATATGTTTTTAATACACATTAGAAGACCTATGCCTGCATATATATAGCTAAAAATGCTTATTGGGCCTGATGCAGCCAGCCAGCCGCAGGGGGAACATGTGAGGTGCACGGTAGACCAATGAGGGGTCAAATGGTATAACACACAGTTCATCAGTTTACTCACGGTTAGCAGATAGCCTCCCTGGGCTAGCAGCACAGTGTTGAGGTGGACAGCACGAAATCCTCCGGGGCATGCTCTGTGGTAAGAACCATCAGCCAAGATGGTGGTTGAGGTGCCCTTGATGTTAAGGGTGCTTGTTGCAGCTGAGTCCTTTGATGGTTTTTGTTGTGACGCCAGTACCGTTAATGGTGGTACAACCATAGGTAGTAATAAGGAGGTAGAC
Organism: Bufo gargarizans; assembly: GCF_014858855.1. Lineage (NCBI taxonomy): Eukaryota > Metazoa > Chordata > Amphibia > Anura > Bufonidae > Bufo > Bufo gargarizans. Next base: position 681,733,554 of record NC_058081.1, read on the forward strand.
AGTGGTAAGATGCAACTCACAACTTTTACTTTAGAGGTTTTTCAGTTGCAGTAGTACAATTATGCAGTCTTTAGATGATACAGAGATAATTCTGCAAATCCACTGTTTAAGGCTTGTCAGGTCAGGTTGGGTTAGGTGTACCTGGTTCCTTTAGAAGCCTTGGATCCTATTCCTTGTCTTTCCCTACAAGCTGAATATTTTTAGACAGGAAAACTCAACTGTCCCTTAGAAGGTTGGTGTGGCTACCTGAAGCTAAAAACCTCCACCATGCAAAGGTGCCTGTGGCCCTAAATAATGGCTCTTATCACCGATGAATTCCTAGGATTGCTTGTTTCTTTTCCAGGGAGGCAAACTCTTCTCCTACTGGTCAGGGATGCAAGTCTATAGTCCAGATACAGAAGGAAAACGCTCTTCTGCGCCTAAACATCTGAGTAAACACCTTCTAGCGAAGTTGGCTCTACTCACTAATCTGTGTTGCGAAGTCTTCACTCTATCTTTCCTCCCACTAACTTGATCTGACTACCTCAGATCTGCTCTCTTCTGAACTACATCCTGATTTCAACTCCTCTCAACTCCCCCCTGGTCTCAACTGACTAACTAGGCCTGACCTGAGTTTATATAAGACCTAAGCTGTATCCCCATCTAGTGGCGGGATGTATAAATTGCACCTAATAGGCCTGACAACCTAGTGCTTATAATAAAGTAAAAAGTGCTTTTAAGCAGTGCCTATACACACGTAGTGGGACGCTGCACTGACAGTGTCCCTTTAAAGTTAAAGTTACTGTCTGCAGGATACCGATTACAGTTTATAAATGTATACTACTGTGAGCGGCGGGGGGGGGGATCTATGGATGACGGTACTGTTATAGGGAGGGGGATCTGTGGATGACACTGTTATGGGGGGTCTGTGGATGACACTTATGGGGGGGATCTGTGGATGACACTGTTATGGAGGGGGATAAATGAAAACAATAAGAATTATATCAAACAAAAACACTCAAGTCATTCCTGTCATTCAATCCCAGAGGACGGAGTGCGGCGGCCTTCATGATCCACCTAGCCTCTCTCCTTGGGAGTGCGCGGTGCCTGTCAACCCCTAAGGGCATGCTCAGCTCCAGCTCAATCCCTACGAAGGTAAGGCAATGTGGATCGCCACCGTGTAAATCACAGACCTGTTCAATCTCAACCTCGTGCAGCCCTTCCCGGTTCTCAAGAAGTTTTAATGCTCTCTGATCCTTTCAAATAGGGGAACGTATAGTCTTGCCTATATGAAAGGCTCCACATATACATTCGACCAAATACACGACATAGCTACTTCTGCACGTAATGAATTGCGTGACCATATGGGAGACTCCCCCAAAGGTGAGGTATTTGAGTTGGCTATTAAAACTGCATAAAGAGCAATGTCCACATTTGTGGTTACCTGTAGGTCTATTTGTTGTCAACCAATTACTCACTACTCTGGGACGTATTCTGCTCCTGACCAGTTTATCTTTAATGGTATGACACCTTCTAAAGGCTATTGTTGGTCTATTGTGGTGAAAGCTATTGGAATGCAGTAGGGAATTGGTGGCAGTCGATTTTCGATAGACAGTGGTTTGCAAATTGCCTTCCTGGACAGATGTTAACACATCTAAGAATTCAAGGCAGGTCCCTCCGAAATTCAAAGAGAACCTCATGTTCATATCATTATTGTCTAAATAGACCACGAAGTCCCTACATTGCATTTCAGTGCCTGACCATATAATAAAGACATCGTTGACATACCATAGAAAGAGTTCTTTATTTTCATGACTATGAAAATTGTAGATTCACACTGAAGGCATCAAAACTATGAATTAACACATGTGGAATTATAAACATAACAAAAAAGTGTGAAACAACTGAAAATATGTCATATTCTAGGTTCTTCAAAGTAGCCACCATTTGCTTTGATTACTGCTTTGCACACTCTTGGCATTCTCTTGATGAGTTTCAAGAGGTAGTCACCTGAAATGGTTTTCACATCACAGGTGTGACCTGTCAGGTTTAATAAGTGAGATTTCTTGCCTTATAAATGAGGTTGGGACCATCAGTTGCGTTGTAGGGAAGTCAGGTGGATACACAGCTGATAGTCCTACTGAATAGACTGTTAGAATTTGTATTATGGCAAGAAAAAAGCAGCTAAGTAAAGAAAAACGAGTGCCCATCATTACTTTAAGAAATGAAGGTCAGTCAGTCCGAAAAATTGGGAAAACTTTGAAAGTGACCCCAAGTGCAGTCACAAAAACCATCAAGCGCTACAAAGAAACTGTCTCACATGCGGACCGCCCCAGGAAAGGAAGACCAAGAGTCACCTCTGCTGCGGAGGATAAGTTCATCCGAGTCACCAGCCTCAGATATCGCAGGTTAGCAGCAGCTCAGATTAGAGACCAGGTCAATGCCACACAGAGTTCTAGCAGCAGACACATCTCTAGAACAACTGTTAAGAGGAGACTGTGTGAATCAGGTCTTCATGGTAGAATATCTGCTAGGAAACCACTGCTAAGGACAGGCAACAAGCAGAAGAGACTTGTTTGGGCTAAAGAACACAAGGAATGGACATTAGACCAGTGGAAATCTGTGCTTTGGTCTGATGAGTCCAAATTTGAGATCTTTGGTTCCAACCACCGTGTCTTTGTGCGACGCAGAAAAGGTGAACGGATGGACTCTACATGCCTGGTTTCCACCATGAAGCATGGAGGAGGAGGTGTGATGGTGTGGGGGTGCTTTGCTGGTGACACTGTTGGGGATTTATTCAAAATTAAAGGCATACTGAACCAGCATGGCTACCACAGCATCTTGTAGCGGCATGCTATTCCATCCGGTTTGCGTTTAGTCGGACCATCATTTATTTTTCAACAGGACAATGACCCCAAACACACCTCCAGGCTGTGTAAGGGCTATTTGACAATGAAGGAGAGTGATGGGGTGCTGCGCCAGATGACCTGACCTCCACAGTCACCGGACCTGAACCCAATCGAGATGGTTTGGGGTGAGCTGGACCGCAGAGTGAAGGCAAAAGGGCCAACAAGTGCTAAGCATCTCTGGGAACTCCTTCAAGACTGTTGGAAGACCATTTCAGGTGACTACCTCTTGAAGCTCATCAAGAGAATGCCAAGAGTGTGCAAATCAGTAATCAAAGAAAAAGGTGGCTACTTTGAAGAACCTAGAATATGACATATTTTCAGTTGTTTCACACATTTTTGTTATGTATATAATTCCACATGTGTGAATTCATAGTTTTGATGCCTTCAGTATGAATCTACAATTTTCATAGTCATGAAAATAAAGAAAACTCTTTGAATGAGAAGGTGCGTCCAAACTTTTGGTCTGTACTGTATGTACAGGATACAGGGGTACCCATCGCTGTACCAACTTTTTGCCTGTACCACTGTTCACCAAATTTGAAGGTGTCATTAGTGAGGATAAACATAAGTGCTTCTCTGACAAATTTTAGGTAAGTGACACTTTTCTCAGTTTTGTTTAAGATCTTGCAAACCGCCTCCACCCCAGCAGTGTGGGGTGTACGTGTGTAGAGGCTCTCGACATCTAGCGAAACCAGGTTAAATCCCCCCTGCCACTCAAATGCACTGATGGCGCAGAGGAAATCACCGGTGTCGCTAAGGTATGTAGGAGCACTAGAAAGGAGGGGTCTTACTAGCCAGTCTATATATTTAGACAGGGACTCAGCAACAGAACCAATGCCCGCAACAATGGGGCGACCGGGGGGTGTTGCGGGCGATTTATGGATTTTGGGGACCAAGTTAATATACTTGGATACTGGGGTATTAACCTGTCGTGGCAATTATTGGTTTTATGTATCCTGGATTATTGGACAAGCGTCTATGTTGCTAGGACAACTAAGCGCTGTGCCAATAAATACTGACGCACGCTAGTGCAGTGAAGTCAGGGGCCAGACGAAGTGCGAAAGGGCCGTCGCCACCTTTGGATTCATGAAGCTTGCATGTCATGCTCCTGTTGTTACGCCTTTTTAAGTGAAAAATAACTCTTTATATTTTCATCCTCACGAGCTATATTCATTGAGACTCTCAATTTTTGGGCAGAGCACCACGATCTTGAGCTTTTGCATTGACTTGGTGCTTGGTGCTATTTCACGTTACACATAGCAGTGCCACCCCTTTCTCTTTTTTTCTATGCCATTTGTTCACGATTGGACCTATACAATTTTGGGTAGAGCACGCTTATCAGTGTCTGTGACCTTACCGCACCTATGGCTACTGAAGAAGGAACTCCCTGTCTGAACATAGGCAGAGAAGGAGCAAGTGCTTTCTTCACGGATTTCAACCATAAGGATACATTGCAATACATGATCATCAAAACTCTGGAATACAAAGTTGCACAACTGGCAGATAAAGAGGTCCACCTTGTCACGGCTGAGGATGGGGAAAACCCTCAGCTGTGCGATGCCTGACGATGGTAGTCACGACTCGGCCAGGAAGACAGAATTAGGGAGCAGGTCACCTCCTAAAGCTTCCCTAATCTGACCCTAACTCCTAACGGCATGAGCCGACCTTGAAGGTAGGAGGACTCATGCTCTGGAACCTCGGGTCCCTACTAACCCTCCGCAGGTCCCTAAGCTAGGAGCTGGGTAGACTACCTGTTCCTCCTGGACATGGAGAAAGAGGAGCCTAAAATGGCCAAGCTGTAAATAAGGGGAAACCAATACAACCTTTGGCAATGGCAGGTACGTGGAAACTAAAACCTCACCTACCTGCCACAGACACACAGCCTGGAACCCATGTACAAGTGCTGTTGTCCACTACAACAGAAAGGACACAGCACACACCACACATCACACGGGAAACCAGGAAACCATAAGGTGCAATAAACAAGCAACCACATACACATCTACATAACATCAGACAAGGTATTATTTATGACCAGAAGGGTGGCCCCCACTGGCAGTTGGTATTAGAGACCAGGAGGGCGCCTCCAGCTTACTACAAGGCTGGAGTACCCCTCAGACATCAGGTCTCAACTGAGGCTTTAAAGCCCATGTAGCCACACCCACACTCAGACACACCCAGTGCACACACACTAGGAAGGAATTAACCCTTCTCACACCAGGGAAGGGAAGACAACCACTTAAAGGGGAAAGTGCACACAAAACACGTAACACCCCGTGCACACCGATAAAAGGCACACCTATAAAGAGAGGTTGCCAGGTGCAACCGCATGCACATTGCAGCAAGCTGCCTAGCACAGCTCAGGCTGCTTTGCTGCCACATAAACAATGTTGCCAGCGGCAACCACAGGTGAGGCAACATACTTTAGCCCTCACCTGTGATTGACAAGAAAACCAAGACCGCAGGCAACTGCATGCGGTTCAGGAGTCACGACCATGACCATGGTCGTGACACACCTCTTCTGGACTATCAATTCACTCAAGTCTTATGAAAACAGTCAGAGAGTCCCTAGAGGACTGAGAATCTACAAGGAGTTAATGCAATATAAGGAGAACGTCACTTTTACCAAGGCGTGAAAAGAGTTACACGCCGGCTTCTCTATGCAAATCCTTCAGCTGATCCTCCAGCAAGATAAGGTGGAATATGGAGCTGTGAGTGAGGAATTAACAAGAGCAAAGGAGGAGCTCAAATCGAGACTAACAGAGGCTCAATACTCCAACTTTGACAAAAGACTCAACAAAAAGTTGGTTTTATTCAAGCAGAGATTAAAGAAAGAAAGAAAGAAAGAAAGATAAAAATTTCTCTGAGACAAATGCAACTATGATAGTGGAAAGATTTTCGAATGGAATAAACGCAAACAAAAGAAAAGACGCCCTCTGCACAGACCAAATTACGATTTCTGGACCACAGATTCCGACTCCAGTGCTTCGGATGAAGGACGGGAAAATGACATGAACAAGAAAGACCCTTTAGAAGGAGGACCAGAAGAGAGAGAAAAAGAAGAAGTAAAGAATGTAAGGAAATCCACCTGCAGGAGAAGACAATTTACGCAGAGACTATAAACTCTACCTGTTCACAGGACATTGTCCCTTCCATACCCAGCGTAGTCATTAACCTTGCGGGCCTGAGCTGTCTCCAGACTGGGATATAGCCTTGTTGAACTGTTATACCCTGTTGACTTTGAGATCGATCTGTATAAGGCTATCTGTAAGTTAGACCTTCACAAATTGTTCAAAGATACACCACCCCGACCTCGAGCTATTAAACTAGGTCAAATACCAGCTGTAACCAATTTATTGGGGTTTGATATTATCAGCGAATTTGAGGACGGAGAAGTCTCATGTTTGGAGTTACTTACCAACACTGACCTACGGGGGGCAATGGGCAAAGTTACTGAGGGAGATAGGTTTAGAGGTGGAATCAAATTCACCTTTTGTCCCCCTATGCCAGCCGGAGGTAGCATCGAAATCTTCCAGAAACGTGTTTTAAAGGACATCAGGGCCTTGGTATATCCTGAAGCTAAAGATAATCTTACTTCTGGTGAGAAGGCTGCCCTCAAATGGATAAGTGGTTTGGAAGATGTCGTCGTAAAACCGGCCTGACAAAAGGGGGTGGTTTTTAACTAAGGCATATTATATGCAGAAGGCCAGCAGGCAGTTGGAAGACATAACTGTGTATAAGAGGTTAAGGAGTGACCCACAGCAGTGGTTTTGTCGCAGTTGAAAGATTTGCTATGGAAATATGTAGCGGACGACTTTATTCCAGCAGATATGTTAGATAGGTTAATACCCCAGTATCTAAGTAAACCAACTTGGCACTTGGTCCCCAAAATCCATAAATCGCCCACAACACCCCCCGGTCACCCCATTGTTGCGGGCATTGGTTCTGTTGCTGAGTCCCTGTCTAAATATATAGACTGGCTATTAATACCCCTCCTCCTCCATCAATTCCCTACTGCATTTCAATAGCTTTCACCACAATAGACCAACAATAGCCTTTAGAAGGTGTCATACCATTAAAGATAAACTGGTCAGGAGCAGAATACGTCCCAGAGTAGTGAGTAATTGGTTGACAACAAATAGACCTACAGGTAACCACAAATGTGGACATTGCTCTTTATGCAGTTTTAATAGCCAACTCAAATACCTCACCTTTGGGGGAGTCTCCCATATGGTCACGCAATTCATTACGTGCAGAAGTAGCTATGTTGTGTATTTGGTCAAATGTATATGTGGAGCCTTTTATATAGGCAAGACTATACTGTATGTCCAATGCTTGGTTCTGGTGCTGTACTTATGTAATGGTCTTGGTTCTGGTGCTGTATTTATGTAATGGTCTTGGTTCTGGTGCTGTATTTATGTAATGGTCTTGGTTCTGGTGCTGTATTTATGTAATGGTCTTGGTTCTAGTGCTGTACTTATCTACTGTACTTGACTTTGTCTCACTGCCAGTTCTGTGAGAATGTCTGACAGACGTTCTTCTCTACCTCTTGTATGACGTTCTTTTATTTAGGTTTCACTTTGTCATCTCCTTTCCTTCTGCCAAGTGTCACTTATTTAGACTAATTGTCTTCCTTTATATTCCCTCCCATACTGCCTCACTTTGTGGTTTATACTACTTCCTGGATGAAGTGTTCACTGCTGGAGGCTACTGCTGCTGTTTGCCCAGATAAGTCTTTTCCTTTATTGTGTTTTCTTGCTGGCTTGATTCTAGGTGACCCTGACTCTGTCCGTATTAAGTGCAGGGAGCCGGTTGTCATATAGGGTTTTCAGGTGTCACACAGTCCTAGGTACGTGGGCATGCAATCGTCTACCATTGAGACCCTTGCATGTGCATAGCAGTCAGGGAGAGCTCTTAGTTTTTTTTTTTAGGGCTCACCTATATGCTCCTTAGTTTGGGATCAAGCCAGTCGGTCGTCTATTTATAAGTTCCAGCTATCTGCAAATTCATCCGTGACACTTTGGAGCTGTATTCATGTAATGTGCTTGCTTCTGGTGCTGTATTTATGTACCATGCTTGGTTCTGGTGCTGTATTTATGTACCATGCTTGGTTTTAGTGCTGTTCTGGTTTGTGGGGGGAGCGCCAAAAAGACTTCTCGTACATGGTGCCATGTAAGCTAAGGGTGACCCTGGTTACTGCTGACTATTTGGATTACTTAAACTGTGGTATCCATCATAATTGCACTCGGTTGTGCAATGTTCAAGGCCCGTGCCTGTCTTTCAGTAGACAGTGTGCGCCCCTTGAGGTCGGACCATTATACTGCTGTATCTTAGTAAAGTTGACCACTTTCTGCTCCATCTCGGCTGTGTTTATAACATCTGTAGCTCATGCTCGCCAGCCTCCTGCTCCGCTCACAGCGGCACCAATTCGAAAGGACTGTAATGAGAACTTATTATCATTGGATCAGGCCCCTGGCAGAGATGCCGATAGCTGCAGAACATTAATCGGGTCTTCTGCTTCATACAAATGTCATTAATGAGGGCTCTGCATGTTTCTAATATAATTTATTTCAATTCCTCAGCATTTTAAGATCTGTTTGCTATTAGTAAACGAAAACAATTTACTGTACATCCAGAGAGTGCAAAACGCATCCCGACTTAATACAGTAGAGAGTTTGCTACAATGTGTTCACTTACCTTCAGCATTGAGTGATGAAAATCTCACTTTTTTCTACACTAAGGACAATTTTGATTTTAATCTCAATAAAAAAAAAAAAAATTGTAAACAAGGTAAGAGAATACCAAGGTACATTTTTTTCTTTAATAAATATCATTATTCATAAATTGTCCCTTAAAGGCCAAGGTTAGGGCTGCACAGCAACATTAAAGGGGTTGTCCAGGATTTTAGAAAATTTCGGATAGCCCATCACTATTTGGGAGTCTAACACTGATCCCCCACTATGGGCACTATGATTGGTATTTTTATATGAGCACTATGGTTGGTATTGGGCACTATGTTGGTAATTTTTTATATGGGCACTATGGTTGGCATTGGGCACTATGGGTGGTATTTTTATCTAATCACTATGGTTCGTATTGGGCACTGTGGTTGGTATTTTTATTCAAGCACTATGTTGGCATTTGGTATTGGGCACTATGTTTGCTATTTTTATATGGGCACTATGGTTTGGTATTTGCACTATGGTGAGTTTTTTTATATGAGCACTATGGCTTGTATTGGGAACTATGATTGTTATTCTTATATGAGAACCATGGTTTGTATTTGGTATTTGGTATTGGGCATCGTGGTTGGTATTGTTATACGAGCACTATGTTGGTATTTGGTATTGTGCAATATGTGTCAGGGCTGTGTCTCAGTCACGTTGTTTTTTGCCGTGACACATTGCCGTGCATCCTGGTTGCCAGGGGCATTGTATTGTTTGCAGCATGTGTGTACTCTTCCCCTTTATGGTTGGTTTCTCTTTCCTGTCTGGTGTGTGTGGGATTAACTACCTGGCTGGGTGTGGTCACTTGGTGCTTATATTGCCTGTGGCTGGTAGAAGGAGTTTAGATGTACTCCAGCCTTGGTGTGTGCTGGAGTTATGCTCCTGTGCTGGAGATTCCATCTGTCCAGTGTGACATACTGTCACAGTGCGGTGTGGGAGGGAGACTCCACACCGAACACCGTAGGGAAGCGGGAATAGCAACTAGGCGTAGACACAGGGGAAAGGGAGCAGGGAACCTCCTAATGCATCCCTAAACCTCACCCTGACTACTAACCATATGAGTGGACCCAGATGGTAGGAGGGCTCATACACAGAACCTCGGACCCTTAGTACCCTTGATGATCACTGAAATTAAGGTCAGGAACTAGAGACGACCTGTTCCTCCACAACACGGACGAACAGGAGTCTCCACAGGCCTAGCAGCAAAGATAGGGGGAACTACAAGTTAGTGAGCAGCTCTGCCTGGTGCCGCCATGCATACTGTCCACATGGGGGTCCAGGTAGTTATTGGTGTTCCACCCTGTTGCTGCGGCAGGTAAGTGCTTGTTGTTCCGGTGCGTTGTTGTATCACTGGGTTCTTACCTGCCGATCCAGTTGCTGTTCACTGTCTTCCCCTATCTTTGCTGCTAGGCCTGTGAAGACTCCTGTTCATCCGTGTTGTGGAGGAAAAGGTCTTCTCTAGTTCCTGAATTGAATGACCTTAATTTCAGGCATCATCAGGGCGACTTAGGGTCCGAGGTTCCTGTGTATGAGCCCTCCTACCATCCGGGTCTGCTCATATGGTTAGGAGTCAGGGCGAGGTTTAGGGATGCATTAGGAGGTTCCCTGCTCCCTTTCCCCTGTTTTTAGGCCTAGTTGCTATTTCCGTTCCCTACGGTGTTCGGTGTGGAGTCTCCCTCCCACACCGCACCGTGACACTATGTTTGTTATTTTTAAACAACTATTATAACCGAAACAATCATCAAAAAGATGCAAGGCTATATGTGAGAATATACTCAATATTACCAAAAAACAATAACACACATACGTAATGATAATGCATTTTTATTAAATGACATCATAAAAGACAACATATAGATAGTAACAATAAATAGAATAAATAGCAGTAATACAGTAGCGCTGCGATTCAGCAGCTCACCAAAGGTACACAGGGTAACCCCCTTCTTATAGCTTGACAAGAAAGTTCATGAGGAGATAAAGCCTCCTCCCCAAGCCAGAGGAGGGAGTGTATTGCAGTGATATAGATAATTACTTGCAGGCAACCTAATGACAGCAGTTGCGGCAACCATAAGGGACAATAAGAGATGTCTGTATAATCATGACAACGCCGCTTACGTGCAGCAGCCCATATGGAGCCAATAAACAACAACTAGCAAGTCAATATCTAATAAAATGTAGTAGGGGACAAACCTTGGACCTCTGGCGAGTGCACCCCGACGTGCGTTTCGCTCGGCTTCTAGCACTATGGTTTGTATTGGTATTGGGCACTATGGTTGATATTTTTATATGAGGACTATGGCTGGTATTGGGTGCTACGGTTGGCATTTTATAGGGCTACTATTAGAGTTGAGCGAACACCTGGATGTTCGGGTTCGAGAAGTTCGGCCGAACTTCCCGAAAATGTTCGGGTTCGGGATCCGAACCCGATCCGAACTTCGTCCCGAACCCGAACCCCATTGAAGTCAATGGGGACCCGAACTTTTCGGCACTAAAACGGCTGTAAAACAGCCCAGGAAAGGGCTAGAGGGCTGCAAAAGGCAGCAACATGTAGGTAAATCCCCTGCAAACAAATGTGGATAGGGAAATGAATTAAAATAAAAATTAAATAAATAAAAATTAACCAAAATCAATTGAAGAGAGGTCCCATAGCAGAGAATCAGGCTTCACGTCAGCCACCAATGCAACAGTCCATTGTCAGATATTTAGGCCCAGCACCCAGGCAGAGGAGAGAGGTCCCGTAACAGACAATCTGGCTTCATGTCAGCAGAGAATCAGTCTTCATATCATAGCAGAGAATCAGGCTTCACGTCACCCACCACTGCAACAGTCCATTTTCATAAATTTAGGCCCAGCACCCAGGCAGAGGAGAGAAGTCCCGTAACAGAGGATCTGGCTTCATGTCAGCAGAGAATCAGTCTGCATGTCATAGCAGAGAATCAGGCTTCACGTCAGCCACCACTGCAACAGTCCATTGTCATAAATTTAGGCCCAGCACCCAGGCAGGGGAGAGAGGTCCCGTAACAGACAATCTGGCTTCATGTCAGCAGAGAATCAGTCTTCATGTCATAGCAGAGAATCAGTCTTCATGTCATAGCAGAGAATCAGGCTTCACGTCACCCACCACTGTAAGAGTCCATTTTCATAAATTTAGGCCCAGCACCCAGGCAGAGGAGAGAGGTCCCGTAACAGACAATCTGGCTTCATGTCAGCAGAGAATCAGTCTTCATGTCATAGCAGAGAATCAGTCTTCATGTCATAGCAGAGAATCAGGCTTCACGTCACCCACCACTGTAAGAGTCCATTTTCATAAATTTAGGCCCAGCACTCAGGCAGAGGAGAGAGGTCCCGTAACAGACAATCTGGCTTCATGTCAGCAGAGAATCAGTCTTCATGTCATAGCAGAGAATCAGGCTTCACGTCACCCACCACTGTAAGAGTCCATTTTCATAAATTTAGGCCCAGCACCCAGGCAGAGGAGAGAGGTCCCGTAACAGACAATCTGGCTTCATGTCAGCAGAGAATCAGTCTTCATATCATAGCAGAGAATCAGGCTTCACGTCACCCACCACTGCAACAGTCTATTTTCATAAATTTAGGCCCAGCACCCAGGCAGAGGAGAGAGGTCCCGTAACAGAGGATCTGGCTTCATGTCAGCAGAGAATCAGTCTGCATGTCATAGCAGAGAATCAGGCTTCACGTCAGCCACCACTGCAACAGTCCATTGTCATAAATTTAGGCCCAGCACCCAGGCAGGGGAGAGAGGTCCCGTAACAGACAATCTGGCTTCATGTCAGCAGAGAATCAGTCTTCATGTCATAGCAGAGAATCAGTCTTCATGTCATAGCAGAGAATCAGGCTTCACGTCACCCACCACTGTAAGAGTCCATTTTCATAAATTTAGGCCCAGCACCCAGGCAGAGGAGAGAGGTCCCGTAACAGACAATCTGGCTTCATGTCAGCAGAGAATCAGTCTTCATGTCATAGCAGAGAATCAGTCTTCATGTCATAGCAGAGAATCAGGCTTCACGTCACCCACCACTGTAAGAGTCCATTTTCATAAATTTAGGCCCAGCACCCAGGCAGAGGAGAGAGGTCCCGTAACAGACAATCTGGCTTCATGTCAGCAGAGAATCAGTCTTCATGTCATAGCAGAGAATCAGGCTTCACGTCACCCACCACTGTAAGAGTCCATTTTCATAAATTTAGGCCCAGCACCCAGGCAGAGGAGAGAGGTCCCGTAACAGACAATCTGGCTTCATGTCAGCAGAGAATCAGTCTTCATGTCATAGCAGAGAATCAGGCTTCACGTCACCCACCACTGTAAGAGTCCATTTTCATAAATTTAGGCCTAGCACCCAGGCAGAGGAGAGAGGTCCCGTAACAGACAATCTGGCTTCATGTCAGCAGAGAATCAGTCTTCATATCATAGCAGAGAATCAGGCTTCACGTCACCCACCACTGCAACAGTCCATTTTCATAAATTTAGGCCCAGCACCCAGGCAGAGGAGAGAGGTCCCGTAACAGAGGATCTGGCTTCATGTCAGCAGAGAATCAGTCTGCATGTCATAGCAGAGAATTAGTCTTCATGTCATAGCAGAGAATCAGGCTTCACGTCACCCACCACTGTAAGAGTCCATTTTCATAAATTTAGGCCCAGCACCCAGGCAGAGGAGAGAGGTCCTGTAACAGACAATCTGGCTTCATGTCAGCAGAGAATCAGTCTTCATGTCATAGCAGAGAATCAGGCTTCACGTCACCCACCACTGTAAGAGTCCATTTTCATAAATTTAGGCCCAGCACCCAGGCAGAGGAGAGAGGTCCCGTAACAGACAATCTGGCTTCATGTCAGCAGAGAATCAGTCTTCATGTCATAGCAGAGAATCAGGCTTCACGTCACCCACCACTGCAACAGTCCATTTTCATAAATTTAGGCCCAGCACCCAGGCAGGGGAGAGAGGTCCCGTAACAGACAATCTGGCTTCATGTCAGCAGAGAATTAGTCTGCATGTCATAGCAGAGAATCAGGCTTCACGTCAGCCACCAATGCAACAGTCCATTGTCAGATATTTAGGCCCAGCACCCAGGCAGAGGAGAGAGGTCCCGTAACAGAGGATCTGGCTTCATGTCAGCAGAGAATCAGTCTTCATATCATAGCAGAGAATCAGGCTTCACGTCACCCACCACTGCAACAGTCCATTTTCATAAATTTAGGCCCAGCACCCAGGCAGAGGAGAGAGGTCCCGTAACAGACAATCTGGCTTCATGTCAGCAGAGAATCAGTCTTCATGTCATAGCAGAGAATCAGGCTTCACGTCACCCACCACTGTAAGAGTCCATTTTCATAAATTTAGGCCCAGCACCCAGGCAGAGGAGAGAGGTCCCGTAACAGACAATCTGGCTTCATGTCAGCAGAGAATTAGTCTGCATGTCATAGCAGAGAATCAGGCTTCACGTCAGCCACCAATGCAACAGTCCATTGTCAGATATTTAGGCCCAGCACCCAGGCAGAGGAGAGAGGTCCCGTAACAGAGGATCTGGCTTCATGTCAGCAGAGAATCAGTCTTCATATCATAGCAGAGAATCAGGCTTCACGTCACCCACCACTGCAACAGTCCATTTTCATAAATTTAGGCCCAGCACCCAGGCAGAGGAGAGAGGTCCCGTAACAGAGGATCTGGCTTCATGTCAGCAGAGAATCAGTCTTCATGTCATAGCAGAGAATCAGGCTTCACGTCACCCACCACTGCAACAGTCCATTTTCATAAATTTAGGCCCAGCACCCAGGCAGGGGAGAGAGGTCCCGTAACAGACAATCTGGCTTCATGTCAGCAGAGAATTAGTCTGCATGTCATAGCAGAGAATCAGGCTTCACGTCAGCCACCAATGCAACAGTCCATTGTCAGATATTTAGGCCCAGCACCCAGGCAGAGGAGAGAGGTCCCGTAACAGAGGATCTGGCTTCATGTCAGCAGAGAATCAGTCTTCATATCATAGCAGAGAATCAGGCTTCACGTCACCCACCACTGCAACAGTCCATTTTCATAAATTTAGGCCCAGCACCCAGGCAGAGGAGAGAGGTCCCGTAACAGACAATCTGGCTTCATGTCAGCAGAGAATCAGTCTTCATGTCATAGCAGAGAATCAGGCCTCACGTCACCCACCACTGTAAGAGTCCATTTTCATAAATTTAGGCCCAGCACCCAGGCAGAGGAGAGAGGTCCCGTAACAGACAATCTGGCTTCATGTCAGCAGAGAATTAGTCTGCATGTCATAGCAGAGAATCAGGCTTCACGTCAGCCACCAATGCAACAGTCCATTGTCAGATATTTAGGCCCAGCACCCAGGCAGAGGAGAGAGGTCCCGTAACAGAGGATCTGGCTTCATGTCAGCAGAGAATCAGTCTTCATATCATAGCAGAGAATCAGGCTTCACGTCACCCACCACTGCAACAGTCCATTTTCATAAATTTAGGCCCAGCACCCAGGCAGAGGAGAGAGGTCCCGTAACAGAGGATCTGGCTTCATGTCAGCAGAGAATCAGTCTGCATGTCATAGCAGAGAATCAGGATTCACGTCAGCCACCACTGCAACAGTCCATTGTCATAAATTTAGGCCCAGCACCCAGGCAGAGGAGAGAGGTCCCGTAACAGACAATCTGGCTTCATGTCAGCAGAGAATCAGTCTTCATGTCATAGCAGAGAATCAGGCTTCACGTCACCCACCACTGCAACAGTCCATTTTCATAAATTTAGGCCCAGCACCCTGGCAGAGGAGAGAGGTCCCGTAACAGACAATCTGGCTTCATGTCAGCAGAGAATTAGTCTGCATGTCATAGCAGAGAATCAGGCTTCACGTCAGCCACCAATGCAACAGTCCATTGTCAGATATTTAGGCCCAGCACCCAGGCAGAGGAGAGAGGTCCCGTAACAGAGGATCTGGCTTCATGTCAGCAGAGAATCAGTCTTCATATCATAGCAGAGAATCAGGCTTCACGTCACCCACCACTGCAACAGTCCATTTTCATAAATTTAGGCCCAGCACCCAGGCAGAGGAGAGAGGTCCCGTAACAGAGGATCTGGCTTCATGTCAGCAGAGAATCAGTCTTCATATCATAGCAGAGAATCAGGCTTCACGTCACCCGCCACTGCAACAGTCCATTTTCATAAATTTAGGCCCAGCACCCAGGCAGAGGAGAGAGGTCCCGTAACAGACAATCTGGCTTCATGTCAGCAGAGAATCAGTCTTCATGTCATAGCAGAGAATCAGGCTTCACGTCACCCACCACTGCAACAGTCCATTTTCATAAATTTAGGCCCAGCACCCTGGCAGAGGAGAGAGGTCCCGTAACAGACAATCTGGCTTCATGTCAGCAGAGAATTAGTCTGCATGTCATAGCAGAGAATCAGGCTTCACGTCAGCCACCAATGCAACAGTCCATTGTCAGATATTTAGGCCCAGCACCCAGGCAGAGGAGAGAGGTCCCGTAACAGACAATCTGGCTTCATGTCAGCAGAGAATCAGTCTTCATGTCATAGCAGAGAATCAGTCTTCATGTCATAGCAGAGAATCAGGCTTCACGTCAGCCACCACTGTAAGAGTCCATTTTCATAAATTTAGGCCCAGCACCCAGGCAGAGGAGAGAGGTCCCGTAACAGACAATCTGGCTTCATGTCAGCAGAGAATTAGTCTGCATGTCATAGCAGAGAATGAGGCTTCACGTCAGCCACCACTGCAACATTCCATTGGCATATATTTAGGCCCAGCACACAGGCAGAGGAGAGAGGTCCCGTAACAGAGGATCTGGCTTCATGTCAGCAGAGAATCAGTCTGCATTTCATAGCAGAGAATCAGGCTTCACGTCACCCAACATTGGAACAGTCCATTGGCATATATTTAGGCCCCGGCACCCAGACAGAGGAGAGGTTCATTCAACTTTGGGTAGCCTCGCAATTTAATGGCAAAATGAAAATAAAAATAGGATTGAATGAGGAAGTGCCCTGGAGTCCAATAATATATGGTTAAGGGGAGGTAGTTAATGTCTAATCTGCACAAGGGATGGACAGGTCCTGTGGGATCCATGCCTGGTTCATTTTTATGAACGTCAGCTTGTCCACATTGGCTGTAGACAGGCGGCTGCGTTTGTCTGTAATGACGCCCCCTGCCGTGCTGAATACACGTTCAGACAAAACGCTGGCCGCCGGGCAGGCCAGCACCTCCAAGGCATAAAAGGCTAGCTCTGGCCACGTGGACAATTTAGAGACCCAGAAGTTGAATGGGGCCGAACCATCAGTCAGTACGTGGAGGGGTGTGCACACGTACTGTTCCACCATGTTAGTGAAATGTTGCCTCCTGCTAACACGTTGCGTATCAGGTGGTGGTGCAGTTAGCTGTGGCGTGTTGACAAAAGTTTTCCACATCTCTGCCATGCTAACCCTGCCCTCAGAGGAGCTGGCCGTGACACAGCTGCCTTGGCGACCTCTTGCTCCTCCTCTGCCTTGGCCTTGGGCTTCCACTTGTTCCCCTGTGACATTTGGGAATGCTCTCAGTAGCGCGTCTACCAACGTGCGCTTGTACTCGCGCATCTTCCTATCACGCTCCAGTGCAGGAAGTAAGGTGGGCACATTGTCTTTGTAGCGTGGATCCAGCAGGGTGGCAACCCAGTAGTCCGCACAGGTTAAAATGTGGGCAACTCTGCTGTCGTTGCGCAGGCACTGCAGCATGTAGTCGCTCATGTGTGCCAGGCTGCCCAGGGGTAAGGACAAGCTGTCCTCTGTGGGAGGCGTATCGTCATTGTCCTGCCTTTCCCCCCAGCCACGCACCAGTGATGGACCCGAGCTGAGTTGGGTGCCACCCCGCTGTGACCATGCTTCATCCTCATCCTCCTTCACCTCCTTCTCATCCTCGTCCTCCTCGTCCTTCAGTAGTGGGCCCTGTCTGGCCACATTTGTACCTGGCCTCTGCTGTTGCCAAAAACCTCCCTCTGAGTCACTTCGAAGAGACTAGCCTGAAAGTGCTAAAAATGACCCCTCTTCCTCCTCCTCCTCCTCCTCCTCCTCCTGGGCCACCTCCTCTTCCATCATCGCCCTAAGTGTTTTCTCAAGGAGACATAGAAGTGGTATAAGAAATGCGTGCGTTGGTGTATCCAGCAGCACCTTCCAACCTTACGGTGGAAGAATCCCATGCTTTATTGTGGTTAGGGAAGCAGAAAAATATGGTGATTAAGCCGGCCGACAAGGGAGGGAATGTGGTCCTGATGTCTAGGGAGTATTACATGGAGGAGGCTAATAGACAGTTGGGAGATAATACAGTCTATATGAAGTTAAGGGGGAACCCGATACCTGAAATATCCTCCAAACTCTGTCGGTTTATTGATCAGTACATATATAACGGATTTTTACCCAAAAATATTAGGGATAAACTCGTGCCAGCCTTCCCAAAAATTCCCACTTGGTACTTCGTACCAAAAATCCATAAATCCCTCACCCGACCTCCGGGACGTCCCATTGTGGCAGGCATCGGTTCAGTGCTGGAACCGTTATCAGGCTATATTGACTGGCTCCTTAGACCACTACTGGGGAGCACTCCGACATATCTCAAGGATACGGGAGACTTCCTCCGGGCACTCCGTAGTTTGGAGTGGCGGGAGGAATTCAGTCTCGTATCCTTGGATGTCGAGAGTTTGTACACCAGAATCCCCCATGATCTTGGGTTGAAGGCTGTTGACACAGTCTTGAGTAGAAGCAATAAGAGTGGGGTCTTCATTGATTTTGTCCACAAGGCATTGGACCTTGTTCTGTCGAACTATGTCTTCCAATTTGATGGACAGTGGTACCGCCAGGTACTAGGTACGGCTATGGGCACGCCAGTCTCGTGCACATTCGCCAACCTGTACCTGGCGGTATTCGAGGAGACCTATATTTTCGCAGTGGATAACCCCTATGTGAGCCATATTAGCCCTTTTTTTAAGATATGTGGACGACGTTTTTCTGGTCTGGTCGGGGAGCGAGGAGTCGTGTCGTGCATTTGTTGATCATCTTAACACATGCAATCGCATGAACATGAAGTTCACCATCAACTTTGGTGGTGAAGTCCTGGATTTTCTAGATGTACATGTTACGGTAAAAGATGGAGTGGTACACACTTGTGGCCACCGTAAACCGACAGCAACTAACTCGCTCCTCCACCAGACCAGCTTCCACCCACCCTCAGTCAAACGCGCAGTTCCATATGGGCAGTTTGTCCGCCTGCGCAGGATTAATGATACGGATGAAGGTTTTCACCGTCAAGCTGGAGAACTTAGAGCTAGGCTCATTAGTAGGGGTTATCCACTGCGAGAAGTCTCCGCAGCTTTATTAAAAGCGTCCTCACTTGACCGCAATTCCTTACTCATTGAACGGAGTAACAGCAATAAATCCTCACGCTTTGCTTTTGCTTTTCAGTACAGCCCGGTCGCTGAAATGGTTCGGCAGATTATTAATCGAAATTGGGACCTTCTCAAGGGAGACCCCACTCTTAATAGCTTCACTGAAAATAGACCCTTGGTCACATTCAAAAGATGCCCTACAATTAAAGACAAGTTAGTTAGAAGTGTCTTTTCTTCACCTCGTGATGAAATTTGGTTGAAAAAACCTTTGGGCAATTTTAGATGTGGCCATTGTTCCTTCTGCGCACTTAATGTCTGCTCTAGGTATCTAACAGTAGGTGGTGTATCACACACAGTACGGGATTTTATTAACTGCCGTACGCCCTATGTAGTGTATGTGGTTTTCTGTCCTTGTAAACGCTTCTACATCGGAAAGACGATTCGCCCCCTCTTTGAGCGCATTCGCGAACATATTGGTTCGATTAGATCAGGCAGAGGCAGTCCACGCCTCATTGAGCATGTCCGCACGGCCCACGACGCGTATCCGCGTTGCCTCTCCTTTGCAGGCATAGAGCATGTCCGCCCCATCCCTCGGGGTGGTGACCGGCATCGCCTGCTCCTGCAGAGGGAGGCAAGGTGGATTATGCGCACGCAGGCCATGCAGGCGGTAGGAATGAATGATAGAAATGACATGTCTGTGTTTCTGTGAACCTTCATGCGCTCACATTAGAGGGGACTTTTTTGCGACTTGTCTTTCCCATGTAGAAGCGAACCCTCCCCCTTTGTTTTTCCCAATATATACTGTGCCAATTTGATGAGGCCCTGAAATATATATAACGGGTGTATGGTCCTTAGTCGGGAATCGTAATTTACTGCCGCCACTTATACTAGTCATTCCATCCCTTTTGGACCGCAATTCAAGAGATGTAATTTTGCCACTTGTTTCCTATGTACGCTCGCATAATCGCCCTTCCTCTGTATGCTTAATATGTCTTGCCCTTTTTTGCTGACTCAATTAACCTCCAGATTGCAACCTTACCTGTTGTTTTGCTTGTATTTTATACGTCACATCCGTGGGAGTGAGGTACTTGCTGACGGCGTCGGCCATCCCCCTGTCCACCTGTATAAAGCGCACGTAGGCGCAATGACGTAATCAGTGGCCTGAGGAAGCGCGTCTTAGCGCGCGAAACGGCCGTCGCTGCTCGCAACTATGTGTCCGCCCCGGATCCTTCTTGCTACCTGCTAAGGAAGCCACAATAAAAAAAAGCTTTGATACACTTCGGTGAGTGCCGCAACTTCTTTTTCAACTCTCCTCACAATTTGACACTGCAGAAAGACGCAGCAGTTGGCACCTGTGTTTCGTCATCATCAGAGACATGCTGAGGTGGTATTCCCATGTCCTCATCATCAGGAAACATAAGTGGTTGTGCGTCAGTGCATTCTATGTCTTTCACCGCTGGGGAAGGGCTAGGTGGATGCCCTTGGGAAACCCTGCCAGCGGAGTATTCAAACAGCATAAGAGACTGCTGCATAACTTGAGGCTGAGACAGTTTCCCTGGTATGCATGGGGGTGATGTGACAGACTGATGGGGTTGGTTTTCAGGCGCCATCTGTGCGCTTTCTGCAGAAGACTGGGTGGGAGATAATGTGAACGTGCTGGATCCACTGTCGGCCACCCAATTGACTAATGCCTGTACCTGCTCAGGCCTTACCATCCTTAGAACGGCATTGGGCCCCACCATATATCGCTGTAAATTCTGGCGGCTACTGGGACCTGAGGTAGTTGGTACACTAGGACGTGTGGATGTGGCAGAACGGCCACGTCCTCTCCCAGCACCAGAGGGTCCACTAACACCACCACGACCATGTCCACGTCCGCGTCCCTTACTAGATGTTTTCCTCATTGTTATGGTTCACCACAACAACAAAAATATTATTTGGCCCAATGTATTGTATTCAAATTCAGCGGGATATAAATTTGAGGCCTACGATTTAGGCGCTGGGTGACAGGTATGGGTTTACTGACAGAATTAGACTTGGAAATGCACAGTAGCGTGTGTGTGAAGTTATTCTGAATGACCCTATGTGCACCTTGAATATTATATACCCTTTTAGGGATAGATTTCAAATAGCTCTGATACAGCAGAAACCACTAAATTATGAAATTGCTAAATTGGGAATTGTATTTCAACCCAGAACAAAAAATGTGCTTTGACGGACACTAAATAACTTTCCCAGCCACAACAGGACAGCGGTAACGACAGATTTAGCGGGATATAAATTTGAGGCCTAGTATTTAGGCGCTGGGTGACCGGTATGGATTTAGTGACAGAATTAGACTGGGATATGGCCAAAAAATAACCACACTATTGCTGGTTAAATGCACTTGGTGTGACAGCTTGACCAACCACACTACTGAGGGTTAAATGCACTTGGTGACGGGCGCAGCTTGCCCCTGATGTAGTATATGGCCAAAAAATGAACAGACTATTGCTGGTTAAATGCACTTGGTGTGACAGCTTGACCAACCACACTACTGAGGGTTAAATGCACTTGGTGACGGGCGCAGCTTGCCCCTGATGTAGTATATGGCCAAAAAATGAACAGACTATTGCTGGTTAAATGCACTTGGTGTGATAGCTTGACCAACCACACTACTGAGGGTTAAATGCACTTGGTGACGGGCGCAGCTTGCCCCTGATGTAGTATATGGCCAAAAAATGAACAGACTATTGCTGGTTAAATGCACTTGGTGTGACAGCTTCACCCTGATGTAGGCTTTAGCCAAAAAACAACCACACCATTGAGGGTTAAATGCACTTGGTGACGGGCGCAGCTTGCCCCTGATGTAGTATATGGCCAAAAAATAAACAGACTATTGCTGGTTAAATGCACTTGGTGTGACAGCTTCACCCTGATGTAGGCTTTAGCCAAAAAACAACCACACCATTGAGGGTTAAATGCACTTGGTGGCAGCTTGTGCTGGCGCACCACAAGACACAAAATGGCCGCCGATCACCCCAGAAAAAAGTGACTGACAAACGGTCTGGGCAGCCTAAAAACAGTGAGCAATTGAATTTCAGCAGCTCAATGATCCACAGCTGCAGATCAATCGATTAATCAAGTCCTTTGGAGGAGTTAATCTGCCTAATCTCGCCCTACTGTCGCAGCCGCAACCTCTCCCTACGCTAATCAGAGCAGAGTGACGGGCGGCGCTATGTGACTCCAGCTTAAATAGAGGCTGGGTCACATGGTGCTCTGGCCAATCACAGCCATGCCAATAGTAGGCATGGCTGTGACGGCCTCTTGGGGCAAGTAGTATGACGCTTGTTGATTGGCTGCTTTGCAGCCTTTCAAAAAGCGCCAAGAAAGCGTCACAAAAGCGCCAAGAAAGCGACGAACACCGAACCCGAACCCGGACTTTTACGAAAATGTCCGGGTTCGGGTCCATGTCACGGACACCCCAAAATTCGGTACGAACCCGAACTATACAGTTCGAGTTCGCTCATCCCTAGCTACTATGCATGGTGATGTATTTACATTGTTGACCCGTTGGCTGGTATATTTTATGTGGGCATTGCCATTTCTATATGGATGCTATAGCTGTTTTTCTTTATCTGAGGCAGGTACATTTTCTCTGCTGACAATTATCAGCCGGATTAAAGGCCCTTTGGGGCAATTGTCAGGGATGATCGTTCGTGACAATGCTGCCAGTGAATAAAGCTCTCCCTCCACGTCGGTCCCGTCATTCGACCCTGACATTTGTTTCTTCAGTTCCATCTCTTTTCCCCCAGAACACATCTGGTGCCATTAGACGGTGCGGGGACGCCAGCCGAACACCTGTTTCCTGTTTTCTTCCATATACTTCTTTCATTTCTCACTATTTTTCCGACTTTCCCTCTACAGGACAAATTCATACCAGATTGAAGGAGATGTTTCTAGAGATGATGCAATGGTGTCTCCCCGTCGGACGCATTCTGCTCTGTAATGCTTTGCGATTCACGCGTCTCCTCGCCCCTGATAAGCTGCAGTGCCGCCACGGGCATTAGTTACAGGGACTTAAAGCTGCTCACTTACTTTAATGCTGCCACCCGCTGCCACTTGCGGAGACAATCTGCTTTTAATCACCACCAAATGAAAGCTCACGGTATATCACGGGTTGTGCGCGCTGCATGGTTGTGATGCGCTGAAATAGATTTGATGAGAATTTTCTAGCAATAACATAGAAACTGATGTGATGTGAGTTCAAGCTCAAGATTGAATGGATAAGATTTGCATCAAACTGTCATATAGCGCTAATATATCCTGCGGCGCCAGTTTCAAGATATTTGTATAGAGAAAACCACGCACTCTCTATATGTAGTATGCAAAGTGGATTTATTTGTGGTACACTCCAAAGTTGTGAAAAATAGTACAAAATTCAATAAAGAGAGATTGGAAGTAGATTCACAGTTGATTGCCTCTAATTGTAGGCAGGTTTTGTCTGGTGACAGACATATACTGTATTTTTCACTATATAAGACACACTCCCCCCCCCCCCCCAAAAAAAAAGTGGGGGGGAAATGGTAGTGCGTCTTATAAAGCGAATGCTGCCATTTTTACTTTGTTGACAAAGATACATCGCTGGCCGCTATGCTGCACAACGCGGCCTGCGATGTATCAGCGGGGAGGGAGGAGGGGCTGGAGGCCGGCAACTCGTGGCGGGGCCCGGAGCAGTCACTGTACTCTATTACACCGGGCCCTGCACAGCAATGTTCATATGTAAAGTGTAGTCATGTAATCCTAATTAAAGTAGCGCAATCCTCTGCAGTAGTACTTCATATCAAACTACCGTGGCAGGCCGGCCGGCAGCGTAACGCCACTCGCTTCATCATACGCCTGCTCCTTATGCAATATTAATAAAGTGGAAGAAGCAGGCATGTGACGGAGTGAGTGACGTTACGCTGCCGGCCGGCCTGCCACGGTAGTTTGATATGAAGTACTACTGCAGAGGATTGCGCTACTTTAATTAGGATGACATGACAACACTTTACATATGAATATTGCTGTGCGCAGGCCCGGTGTATAGGGGTCACTTTTTACACAGGGACACTTATGGGGAGTATCTGTGAATGACACAGATCCCCCATAACAGTGTCATCCACAGATCCCCCCATAACAGTGCGTCATCCACAGATCCCCCATAACAGTGCGTCATCCACAGATCCCCCATAACAGTGTGTCATCCACAGATCCCCCATAACAGTGCGTCATCCACAGATCCCCCCATAACAGTGCGTCATCCACAGATCCCCCCATAACAGTGCGTCATCCACAGATCCCCCATAACAGTGTCATCCACAGATCCCCCCATAACAGTGCGTCATCCACAGATCCCCCCATAACAGTGCGTCATCCACAGATCCCCCATAACAGTGCGTCATCCACAGATCCCCCCCATAACAGTGCGTCATCCACAGATCCCCCATAACAGTGTCATCCACAGATCCCCCCATAACAGTGCGTCATCCACAGATCCCCCCATAACAGTGCGTCATCCACAGATCCCCCATAACAGTGCGTCATCCACAGATCCCCATAACAGTGTGTCATCCGCAGATCCCCATAACAGTGTCATCCACAGAGCCCCAATAAGTGCGTCATCCACAGATCCCCCATAACAGTGTGTCATCCACAGATCCTCCATAACAGTGTGTCATCCGCAGATCCCCATAACAGTGTGTCATCCGCAGATCCCCCATAACAGTGCGTCATCCACAGACCACCATTAGTTCAAAACCCACCAAAAGCACACCTTTTGGTTAAAAATATATTTTTCTTATTTTCCTCCTCAAAAACCTAGTTGTGTCTTTTCGTCAGGTGCGTCTTATAAAGCAAAAAATACAGGTATATTACAGCTCTGTATTCTTGATTTTGCTATATGTTGGATCGTTAGTCTTGTCCAATAAAGCTGCGATATTTTGAGACGTTTTGGTCGTTTTTGACCTTTATTAATCTATCGCTTTAACATAAAAGGATAACATGGATATCTAGAGTTTATCTATAATTATTGTATGTCTAGGAGGTATAATAATGCTCCGTTTCCAATATCAAGTAACCATGATCTGTAACCAGTGTAAGTACAGTGATACCTCGGTTCACAAACTTAATTCGTGAACTGACTGTGGTCGCGAACCGAATTGGTCGCGAACCGAGGCACATTTTCCCATAGGGTTCAATGTAAATCCGGTTAATCCGTGCTGACCTTTTTTTGGGGGTTTTTGAAGCACAAAAATATGAAAAAAATTACAATACACATTAGTACAGTGTCATGGTCTTACCTTCTTACTGTTCTCCTTCGTTTGACATGTGCTGGCGGCCATCTTGGTTTCTGGGTTTCTTGTAGCCTCCCACCCTGCGGCTTCTCCTTCCCACTGGGAGGAGCTGGATGCCTAGCTCATATATATAGGAGGTCTGTGGCTTCAGTTCCTTGCTTGGTCCTCCTGTGTTCACATGCTTCTAAGACTGCTGCTGCTTCTGGTTCCTGATCCTGGCCTCGTCTGACTACCCCGTTGGTTCCTGATCCTGGCTTCGTCTGACTACCCTGCTGGTTCCTGATCCAGGCTTCGTCTGACTACCCTTCTGGTTCCTGACCTCTGTCTACGCAAGACCCTGCTTCGGTTTAGCCATCCGTTTGGACTTTAGCTTACAGCTTGATTTTCAATAAAGCCTTCTTATTTCCACTTATCTCTTGTTGTACGTCTGGTTCATGGTTCCATGACATTAGGACCAAGCCATGAATTTTGACGGTACAGGGCCATCCTCGCTACCTACGCTGGTTGCCAGACTTGATCAGCAGGATCACCTGTTGGGTCGGTTCGCTGTGGCGTTGCAAACCCTGCTTGAACGCACGGCTCATTTCGCTTCCGTTGCCGATGGGTCGGTTGTCGCTCCTGGGCCCGCTCCTACTGCCGCTCCGGTTGTTGCGCCAGAGTCTACCCCGACACCTGTTGCTGCGCCTGCGGTGTCTCGGGGTATGACCGGTTCTGCCCCCCTTCCACAGCGCTTTGGGGGAGAGCCAACTCAGTGCCGAGGTTTCCTTAACCAGGTGGGCATTTATTTCGAGTTGCTGCCACATGCCTTTCCTACTGAGAGATCAAAGGTGGGCTTCTTGATCTCGCTGCTCTCGGACAAGGCCTTGGCCTGGGCCAGCCCTTTATGGGAGAACAACAATCCGGTGGTTGCCGAGTTTTCCGGTTTTGTTGCTTCTCTTCGGAAGGTATTCGATGTGCCGGCTCGTGCTGCCTCTGCTGCGAAGCTCCTTATGTCCATCAGACAGGGTTCACGATCCGTAGCTGAATACGCCATTGAGTTTCGTACCCTGGCAGCAGAGGTGGGCTGGAATAATGAGGCTCTGGTCGCTGCTTTCTCTCATGGTCTCTCGGATGCCTTGAAGGATGAGGTTGCAGCTAAGGACCTACCAGTGGAGCTCGAGTCTCTTATTTCTTTCCTGATTTTGATTGACACCAGACTCAGGGAGAGACCTTCCTTTAAGGAGAGCCTGCGGAGGTCTTCTAACAGATTGGCGCCTACGTTTGCTGTCCCACCCGTGCCTCCCTCTCCTCCCACGCCTCCTGGGGATGACTTGTCTGGGGGTGAACCCATGCAGCTGGGGTTTGCTCGCCTGTCCGAGGGGGAGAGGGTACTCCGGAGACGCGAGGGCCGATGCATGTACTGTGGTCTCGGTGGGCATTTTCGGTTGGCATGTCCGAACCGTCCGGGAAACGCTCGCACCTGAGATCCTGTCGGGGGCAGATCTTGGGTGGAGTCTCCTCGTCCCCGGTTTCCCGTGTTGACAAACCACTGATCACTGTTGTCCTCTCCTGGGTCGGGGGCTCGGTGACGACCCAGGCGTTGGTGGACTCTGGTGCTGGTGGTTTGTTCATTGATAGTGTGTTCGCTGCCGCCAATTCCATTCCTCTGCAGCCTCGAGGTTCCCCACTGGCTCTTGAGGCGATAGACGGCAGACCCCTTCTGCCGCCACACGTGACTCATGAGACCCTTCCAGTGGGGATAGCCATTGGTGCCGTTCACAGAGAGTCGGTCTGTCTCCAGGTGATTTCGTCTCCACACTACTCGGTGGTCTTGGGGTACCCCTGGCTCCAGAAGCATAATCCGACTTTCGATTGGAGATCGGCCGAGATCCTCTCGTGGTCACCGCAGTGTGGGGCTAGTTGCATCCATGGGCCTGTCAAGTTGCTGTGTACTTCCTCGGACTCTCTGTTGCCTCCTGAATACGAAGAGTACCGGGATGTATTCGATAAGGTGCGCGCGGTTGCCCTACCTCCGCACCGCCCATACGATTGTGCCATAGAGTTACAATCTGGTGCCGTTCCTCCTCGTGGCAAAGTCTATCCACTGTCGGTAGCGGAGAATGAGGCCATGGAGGAGTACGTGAGGGAGGCGCTTTCACGCGGACACATTCGCAAATCCTCGTCCCCGGCAGGGGCTGGATTTTTCTTTGTGAAAAAGAAGGGCGGTGAGTTGAGGCCTTGTATCGATTACAGGGGTCTCAATCGCATCACGATCAAGAACGCTTACCCGATACCCTTGATTTCCGAGCTGTTCGATCGCCTCAAAGGGGCCACGGTCTTTACCAAACTCGACCTGAGGGCGGCATATAACCTGGTAAGGATCAAGGCGGGCGATGAGTGGAAGACCGCGTTTAACACCAGGACCGGTCATTATGAATCCTTGGTTATGCCCTTTGGGTTGTGCAATGCGCCCGCAGTCTTCCAGGAATTCATCAACGATGTTTTCCGTGACCTGTTGCAGCAGTGTGTGGTGGTCTATTTGGATGACATCTTGGTATATTCTGAATCCATGGAGGCCCACATTATGGATGTCAGACGAGTGTTGCAACGGTTACGAGAGAACAGGCTGTTCGGTAAGCTTGAGAAATGCGAATTTCACCGATCCCAGGTAACCTTCTTAGGTTACATCATTTCCGCTGAGGGGTTCTCCATGGATCCTGAGAAGGTTTCGGCTGTCTTACAGTGGCCCCAGCCCAGTGGTCTCCGTGCCCTGCAGCGCTTTTTGGGCTTCGCCAATTATTATCGGAAGTTCATCAGGGACTTTTCTATGCTAGCCAAGCCTCTCACGGATCTGACCAGGAAGGGCAGTAATTTCCAGGTCTGGCCGCTCGAGGCCATCCGAGCTTTTGAGGCTCTAAAGTCCGCCTTTGTGTCGGCTCCGATTCTGTCGCATCCCAACCCTGGGTTGCCCTTTGTCCTCGAGGTGGACGCGTCTGAGACGGGAGTAGGCGCCCTTCTGTCTCAGCGTAGAACACCAGAGGGTCCTCTGCTTCCTTGTGGGTTTTACTCCCGGAAACTGTCTTCCGCGGAGTGCAACTATCAGATTGGTGACAGGGAGTTATTGGCCATCGTGCAGGCCCTTAAAGAATGGAGGCACTTGCTCGAGGGTTCGGTGGTTCCGGTTCTCATCCTGACGGACCACAAGAATCTGACCTACCTTTCTGAGGCCAAGAGATTGACACCACGTCAGGCCAGATGGGCTCTGTTCTTGTCACGTTTTAATTACGTGGTCTCCTACCTACCCGGTTCCAAGAACATCAGAGCGGATGCCTTATCACGGCAGTACTCCGAGCTGTCCGGGGAGGAGTCGATTCCGACTTCGGTCATACCTCCGAATCAGATCCTGGCCGCCATTCGCACCAGCCTGACCTCTCCCCTGGGTGAGCAGATTTTGGCGGCTCAATCTGGTGCTCCCTCTGGGAGACCCAACGGCAGGTGTTTTGTGCCTGAGGAGTTGCGCACTCGGTTGTTGCGAACCTACCATAACTCCAAGGCCGCGGGGCATCCTGGAAAGAATCAGCTGTCCTGGGCTGTTTCACGTCTGTTCTGGTGGCCTTCTCTACGTTCCGACATCGCCGCATATGTAGCGGCATGCTCCGTTTGTGCCCAGAGTAAGTCCCCTCGGCACCTTCCGTTGGGCCTTTTGCAACCCATAGCCACCGGGGAGCGCCCATGGTCACACCTGGGGATGGATTTCATTGTGGACCTCCCTGCATCCCGAGGCCATACGGTCATTCTCATGATTGTGGATCGGTTTTCCAAAATGTGCCACTGTGTTCCTCTCAAGAAGTTACCCTCTGCACAAGAGTTGGCCACGATTTTCGCCAGGGAGGTCTTCCGGTTGCACGGTTTGCCCAAGGAGATTGTGTCGGATCGGGGGAGTCAGTTTGTGTCCAGGTTCTGGCGCGCCTTTTGCTCCCAGTTGGGGATTCATCTCTCTTTCTCCTCGGCCTACCACCCTCAGTCCAATGGGGCCGCAGAACGATCCAATCAGGCCTTGGAGCAATTCCTTCGTTGCTATGTCTCCGATCACCAAGACAATTGGGTTGACCTCCTGCCTTGGGCTGAGTTTGCCAGGAACACGGCGGTGAACTCTTCCTCTGGGACGTCTCCCTTCATGGCCAATTATGGGTTCCAACCTGCCGTGTTACCGGAGGTATTCTCTCCCCAGGATATTCCGGCTGTGGAGGATCACCTTTCCGTCCTACGTGCTTCTTGGGTACAGATCCAGAGGTCCCTTGAGGTCTCTGCGCAGCGCCAGAGACTCCAGGCTGATCGCAGACGAGCGCCCGCTCCTTCCTACCAGGTCGGAGACCGTGTATGGTTGTCCACCCGCAACCTCAACCTTCGAGTGCCCACTCCCAAGCTGGCGCCTCGCTTTGTTGGTCCCTTCCGAGTGCTTCGCAGGGTAAACCCGGTAGCCTATGCCCTTGCGCTTCCTCCTGGCATGCGGATCTCCAACGTGTTTCATGTCTCCCTGTTGAAGCCATTGGTGTGTAATCGTTTCACTTCCTCGGTTCCTCGGCCCCGTCCGGTCCAAGTGGGCAATCGTGAGGAATATGAGGTGAGCAATATCCTGGACTCACGCCTGGTCCGCGGTCGGTTGCAGTTTTTGGTCCATTGGCGTGGTTATGGTCCAGAGGAGCGTTCCTGGGTTCCCTCCGCAGATGTCCATGCTCCTGCTTTGCTCCGAGCCTTCCACGCACGCTTCCCTCAGAAACCGTTCCTTACTCCGCGGAGGAGGGGCCCTTGAGGGGGAGGTACTGTCATGGTCTTACCTTCTTACTGTTCTCCTTCGTTTGACATGTGCTGGCGGCCATCTTGGTTTCTGGGTTTCTTGTAGCCTCCCACCCTGCGGCTTCTCCTTCCCACTGGGAGGAGCTGGATGCCTAGCTCATATATATAGGAGGTCTGTGGCTTCAGTTCCTTGCTTGGTCCTCCTGTGTTCACATGCTTCTAAGACTGCTGCTGCTTCTGGTTCCTGATCCTGGCCTCGTCTGACTACCCCGTTGGTTCCTGATCCTGGCTTCGTCTGACTACCCTGCTGGTTCCTGATCCAGGCTTCGTCTGACTACCCTTCTGGTTCCTGACCTCTGTCTACGCAAGACCCTGCTTCGGTTTAGCCATCCGTTTAGACTTTAGCTTACAGCTTGATTTTCAATAAAGCCTTCTTATTTCCACTTATCTCTTGTTGTACGTCTGGTTCATGGTTCCATGACATACAGTATAGTAATGTACAAACCGGATTCCAAAAAAGTTGGGACACTATACAAATCGTGAATAAAAACTGAATGCAATGATGTGGAGATGGCAAATGTCAATATTTTATTTGTAATAGAACGTAGATGACAGATCAAACGTTTATTCCGAGTAAATGTATCATTTTAAAGGAAAAATACGTTGATTCAAATTTTCACGGTGTCAACAAATCCCAAAAAAGTTGGGACAAGTAGCAATAAGAGGCTGGAAAAAGTAAATTTGAGCATAACGAAGAGCTGGAAGACCAATTAACACTAATTAGGTCAATTGGCAACATGATTGGGTATAAAAAGAGCTTCTCAGAGTGGCAGTGTCTCTCAGAAGCCAAGATGGGTAGAGGATCACCAATTCCCACAATGTTGCGCAGAAAGATAGTGGAGCAATATCAGAAAGGTGTTACCCAGCGAAAAATTGCAAAGACTTTGCATCTATCATCATCAACTGTGCATAACATCATCCGAAGATTCAGAGAATCTGGAACAATCTCTGTGCGTAAGGGTCAAGGCCGTAAAACCATACTGGATGCCCGTGATCTCCGGGCCCTTAAACGACACTGCACTACAAACAGGAATGCTACTGTAAAGGAAATCACAGAATGGGCTCAGGAATACTTCCAGAAACCATTGTCAGTGAACACAATCCACCGTGCCATCCGCCGTTGCCAGCTGAAACTCTACAGTGCAAAGAAGAAGCCATTTCTAAGCAAGATCCACAAGCTCAGGCGTTTTCACTGGGCCAGGGATCATTTAAAGTGGAGTGTGGCAAAATGGAAGACTGTTCTGTGGTCAGACGAGTCACGATTCAAAGTTCTTTTTGGAAATCTGGGACGCCATGTCATCCGGACCAAAGAGGACAAGGACAACCCAAGTTGTTATCAACGCTCAGTTCAGAAGCCTACATCTCTGATGGTATGGGGTTGCATGAGTGCGTGTGGCATGGGCAGCTTGCATGTCTGGAAAGGCACCATCAATGCAGAAAAATATATTCAGGTTCTAGAACAACATATGCTCCCATCCAGACGTCATCTCTTTCAGGGAAGACCCTGCATTTTTCAACAAGATAATGCCAGACCACATTCTGCATCAATCACAACATCATGGCTGCGTAGGAGAAGGATCCGGGTACTGAAATGGCCAGTCTGCAGTCCAGATCTTTCACCTATAGAGAACATTTGGTGCATCATAAAGAGGAAGGTGCAACAAAGAAGGCCCAAGACGATTGAACAGTTAGAGGCCTGTATTAGACAAGAATGGGAGAGCATTCCTATTTCTAAACTTGAGAAACTGCTCTCCTCGGTCCCCAGACGTCTGTTGAGTGTTGTAGGAAGAAGGGGAGATGCCACACAGTGGTGAAAATGGCCTTTTCCCAACTTTTTGGGGATTTGTTGACACCATGAAATTCTGATTCAACATATTTTTCCCTTAAAATGGTACATTTTCTCAGTTTAAACTTTTGTTCCATGATTTATGTTCTATTCTGAATAAAATATTAGAAGTTGGCACCTCCACATCATTGCATTCAGTTTTAATTCACGATTTGTATAGTGTCCCAACTTTTTTGGAATCCGGTTTGTATAAAGAGAGGACACTAACCTTGCTTGAGATGACTTCTGGCATGGAGGAAGGCAGGTGGGAGGCAGTTATTGTTTGGAGGGAGAGTCCCCCTCCATAAGGACATCAGGGGGAACTGTACAATACAGTAAGTACAGTACTGTAGTACAGTACAGTACTGTATGTGCTAAAAAGCACACCAAAAATAAAAAAATCACTTAAAATGTTTGCAGAGTACTCACAGTACTTCTTTCTGTGTCTCTTCTTCTCTCCACGGTCTTCCTACAGGAAGTAACGACCATGTGACAGCCTGGAAATAGCATTAAAATGGCCGCGGCTCCTGTTCGTGAACCGAGGCGGAGTTCGTGAACCGGAGCATATTTTTATGAACTTTTCTGTTCGTGAACCGAGTTGTTTGTGAACAGAAGCGTTCGTGAACCGAGGTATCACTGTACATAGGTTTTCAGAACAACTCCAATATATGTTAGCTAGCAGATATAATAATAATAATGCAGTATTTCTCAAGGTACGAGGTGGAGAGGGGTGAGCCTAGAACAATGTATCTCAAGCTACGAGGTGGAGAGGGGTGAGCCTAGAACAATGTATCTCAAGGTACGAGGTGGAGAGGGGTGAGCCTAGAACAATGTATCTCAAGGTACGAGGTGGAGAGGGGTGAGCCTAGAACAATGTATCTCAAGGTACGAGGTGGAGAGGGGTGAGCCTAGACCAATGTATCTCAAGGTACGAGGTGGAGAGGGGTGAGCCTAGAACAATGTATCTCAAGGTACGAGGTGGAGAGGGGTGAGCCTAGAACAATGTATCTCAAGGTACGAGGTGGAGAGTGGTGAGCCTAGAATAATGTATCTCAAGGTATGAGGTGGAGAGGGGTGAGCCTAGAACAATGTATCTCAAGGTACAAGGTGAAGAAAGGTGAGCCTAGAATAATGTAGGTAGTCCATGGGATGGGTACCGGATTGGAGGAAAAAGGGAGAACTAGGTATTGAAAGAAAATAAAATTTATAATCTAAAGTGACTGTTTGCATATCTTAATGTAGCATCATTAAGATGCTACATTAAGATATGTAGCCTTTGAAACAATATCTAGGTCATGGGGAGGGGGTAACTATATCTCTAGGATGTCCAGAATTGAGTCAAAGAGAATTTTTGAGTTTAACACTTTGGCCCCAAGAGGAATTTAATGCAGAATGGGAATTGCTTGGATTTTTGTAGGACTGTCACAACCAGACAGCTGAGAAGCTCTGACAGAGGCCTTTCAGAACCTCCTCTTTGAGTTTCTGTGTTGTGGTATTCAGCTCCTCCTCTCCTTAGCCTCTCTCAGCTGTCATGTGTTGGACTAATTGCTTCCTTTTAAATTCTTCCCCAGAAGGCTTTTCTGGACGGCTTATATTTCTTCCTGGAGTATGTGTGCATGCCCATCTGGTTCTCCTCTCCTCTACAAAATTAAGTGTTAAACTGTTATCTGTTATTTTCTGTTTGCTGGATCCCAGGTGACCCTGACTCCCTCCGTGTCTGGTGTAGGGAGCCGGTGGTCGTGTCCCCTCACTATTGTAGGGTGCTCAGGGGTTATATAGTCAAGGTACGTGGATATGCATACCTCCACCATTCGGATCTATGCATAGGCTAAGCAGCCAGGGAAAGTGCCAGGTCTTCTACAGGGGTCTCCCTTTTGTTCCTTAGCTGTTGGATCCAGCGAGTCATTTATGCATGTTGTTTTGCCTTGCTACCTGTACACATTCCGTGACAAGGACGGGGCGGATGCGGGGTAGACGGGGGTGCTGTTTGTATCTCCGCCTCGCCCTCCAGATCCTGCCTCCCCCCACTGGGACAAATCCAAACTCTACAGAGAATATCAATTGAATGAAACGTAATTGCATGATTTTCCTATTTTATGACGTAAAGTCATGATTTTATTAAAGACACGGAGGCGAGTATTGCATAATTCCTTCTTTACTGAAATCCACAGCAGCAAAGAATTAACATAAAAAATTAAGGACAACCCCAAACAACCCCTCCCACTATATAGTCCATAAATAGGTCCTCCTCCGTCATCTCTTCCTCTTTCTTTGATGTGGACCACTTGAATACTGGACCGAACATCTTGTAACAGAAACTCCAACCGGAAACCACGAACCGAGAAACTGGAACCCGAGCTCAACCGGAACAACGGCCAACTGGTCCTAAGAACTTCCTGGAAACCACACTAGGTCTGTATCGGGAATCAACCTACGGAAAGAAAAACAGGATAATACTAGGTAATTCTTAGACCTTAAAGTCTTTTCCAAGCATGTGGGAAACAAGCGTCAATCATAAATAACACAATAAATAACATAATACAATCCTCTGGTTATCATCCATAAATAACATATAAGCAAACAAAATAGGGAGGGAAAACCAAAATAGGGTGGGCAATACTCGCCTCCGTGTCTTTAATAAAATCATGACTTTACGTCATAAAATAGGAAAATCTTGCAATTTTATAACAAGACACGGAGGCTTCGTATTGCAGGTTTAAAGCGTCGAAATCACCGCAGAAAAAGCATGTGGAGGTGGCCTGAAATAAAATTCCCTAAACGTAGAAGCTCTAGACCAATCAACCAAATGAAGAACATCCTCCAGACGGGCACCTGCAACGGTTATGGAGGTAGCCGAAGCTCCCCTCACCGAATGAGCCGTGAACACTGACGTATCAACTCCAGCTAGAGAAAGGATCTACTTAACCCAGCGGGATAAAGTGACACTAGCAACCGGGAGAAAGGGTCTGCGGAAAGAAATGAACAATTGCGGATTAGAAGGAATACGTAAGGAAGTCGTGCGGTCCAAGTATTCCTTTAAACATAGCACCGGGCAGAGGGCTTGGTTATCAGGAAAAACCGGGTAAGATACCGACCGAATATTAGTCTTTGTGCGGCGAGATATATTAAACAAGACACCACCTGGAGTAAAAGACAGAGCATCGAAGTCTAAAGCCCGCACATCTGAAACCCTTTTGCAGGAGACCAAACACAGCAGGGTGACCAGTTTCGCCGAAAGTTGGCGTAGAGTCAAAGAAGAATTGAGGTGCCAACTAGAGAAAAATTGAAGAACCAAAGTAACATCCCAAGAACTAGTGAAACGGGGTCTAGGAGGACGAGATAAACGTGATCCCTTCAGGAGCCGACACACTAAAGGATGTTGACCAGCCGGGCAACCCGCAAAACCTTGGTGTTGAGAAGATATGGCCGAACGGAAAAGGTTAATGGACCTATAAGCTTTACCCTCCTCATAGAGAGACGTCAAAAACTCTAGCATGTCCATCACAGGAGCCGAAAAGGGATCCAAACCAGTCAGACCAACGTTTCCAGGCTGACTGATAAGCGCGTCGGGTTCCGGGGGCCCACGCGTTCTCCAGAAGGGTACGAGCCGTTCCCGATAAGCTTGCGACGCCCCAATGTTGCCTGAGATTCTGCACACCAGTAGGTGAAGAGAGCCGTCTGCCACCAGCGGATGAAGTTGGTCCAGAGGCCCGCGAAGAAGATCTGGAAATGATGGAAGAAGACGGGGGTCCTCCACTAGAAGTTCCAGGAGCTGAGGGAACCATGATTGGGCTTGCCAAAAGGGAACTATCAGCACTAAGTCCGCGAGTTGGTGACGGACCTGAGACAGCACCCGCGGGATGAGCGCAAATGGGGGAAAAGTGTAAGCCAGTTGACCCGACCAATCCTGTAGAAGGGCGTCCACAGCCACAGACAGAGGATCCGGCCTCCAACTGTAGAAGTGTGGGAGCTGGGCGTTCCAACGTGAGGCAAAGAGATCCATAGAGAGAGGTCCCCAAATCGACATGATGGAGGAGAAAACCGCTGGATCTAATCTCCAATCGCTGAAGTCCAATGAGTGACGAGAACTCCAGTCCGCGAAAGTATTGTGTAGCCCTGGGATATATTCCGCGACCACCGTAAAGCCTTTGTCTAGGCAAAAAGACCAAAAGTCTTTCGCTAGATGGGTTAGGATCGATGAATGGGTGCCCCCCATGGCATTGACATAACGCACGGCCGACACGTTGTCCATCCTGAGTCTGATACATGCCGAAATTCTGTCGTTTGTGAAGCTGCGGATGGCGAAGGAACCCGCTAACAATTCCAGAGCGTTTATGTGGAGATGAGACTCGTTGCCTGACCAGGGTCCTCCGGTGGAAACCCCATTGCAGTATGCACCCCAGCCGAGGAGACTGGCATCCGACTCCACGATCAGATCCGGCTGAGGTCCCACGATGGCCTTGCCATTTCACGCGTCGAGGTTGGCGATCCACCACATGAGTTCGTCCCTCGTCTCGTGGTCCAGTGTCACCAAGTCCGCATAGGATGCACCCGCTTGCAGATGGGCGATCTTCAGCCATTGTAATGCTCGATAATGAAGAGGCGCTGGAAAAATCGCCTGGATGGAAGAGGACAGAAGACCGATAATGCGTGCCAGGTGACGCAGCGACATCTGAGGAAGCCTCAGGACGTGACGTAGTTCCTTGCGTATAGACCTGATTTTGGGCCCAGGGAGGCATAGGGTCTGCTCGCTGGAGTTCACCACAAAACCCAGGAATTCCATCGATCTGGAAGGATGTAGGCAGGACTTCTCGGTGTTGATGACGAATCCAAGACCTGTAATAAGAGACATCGCAGCCTGTAGGTGAGTTAACAGCTCTGATGGGGATTGAGCCATGAAGAGGATATCGTCCAGGTAAATCACAAGACGAATACCCTGCCTGCGAAGCCAAGCCACCACCGGTCTCATCAATTTGGTGAAACACCAGGGGGCTGACGAGAGGCCAAACGGAAGACACGTGAATTGCCAGAGGAGGTTGTGTCAGCGGAATTGAAGGAGTGTTCTGGACTGAGGGGACACAGGAACCATCAGATAAGCGTCTTTCAGGTCCAACTTCACCATCCAGTCCCCTGGAAGTAAAAGGTCCCTGAGCAGATGAATCCCTTCCATTTTGAAATGGCGGTAACACACAAATCTGTTCAGATTCCGTAAGTTTATTACTGGTCGGAATTGGCCTCCCCTCTTTTCCACCAAAAACATATTGCTGACCACCCCGAAGGAGTGAGGAGGAGCTCTCTCTATTGCTCCTTTGTCCAAGAGGGAACGGAGCTCTTGGTCCATGCAAGATCGGGCCGGTTCTGACAGTACTAGTGGATGAGGATCTGGGAGTGACAGATTAGACACCACAAGATCTATTCGAAATCCCTGGACCGTGGCTAGTATCCACGGATCGGAGGTAACCCGGTTCCAAGCGGGTAAAAAATGTCGGAGTCTGCCCCCGATACAAGGGTTGGAAGAAAGACATAGGTTTTGAGGACTTACCAAGTGGACGTCTTGAGCCAAGGTTGCCTCTGAATCCTCTGGAGCGAAATGGCTGGCCCCTGGATGTGAAGAAGGTAGACTGTTGTCTCTGATCTTGGAACGATGGCCTTTGATTATAGGGACCTCGAGCGTTTCCACGCGTCTGGAAGTGGACACGGCCGGACAGTCGGCCCCTGAAACTGCCGGCCCTATTAGAGACACGCCCGTGGAATACCTTACGCATGGAGCTCTGAGCTTTATCAAGTGCAGTAAAAGCTCCTACAAATTTACCCAAGTCCTTAATAAAACTATCGCCAAAGAGGAGCCCCTGAGCCTCCTTGCCCATCTCCGTCAGAGCCATGTTGGAGAGTTTGGGCTCAATCTTCATGAGCAGTGCTTTCCTTCGTTCAATGGATAATGAGGAATTAACGTTCCCTATTAAACAAATGGCGCGTTGCGCCCAGCCACTGAGTTCTTCTGGGTCTATGGCCGTACCCTCAATTCTGGCAGTTTCAGCCAATTCAAATATTTTTGTCATGGGTCCCAGACTGTCCAAGAGCTTGTCTTGACAAGCCCGAAGAGCAGAGTCTAGGCCCTTGCGGGGGTTAAATACCGATTTATAAAGGAACTGGATCATCTTAGGATCCACATTAGGCGTTTCGCACACCTTATTCGGGATTAAGGGACGGGGACATTCAGCCTTTAATTTATTCCAGGTTTCTTTGGAAAGAGGTTTCCTCACCCTATTCTCCAGATATTGTGCCACATGTGGAATGGGCAACCATTCGGCCGACCTTAAATGGTGGAGGCTGTCTGGATCAAAAAGGGGTTCGCCCTGCGGATCAATCAGGGAACTAGATCCCGGAAGATTAGCATCTGGACCCACACTGGAGGGGGGATGAAGTGGAGGGGAAAACCCTTCCAATTCGTCAGCCACCGGACCCCTTCAAGGTCTACATCAGATGTATAATGACCCTCACTAAAAACCTCCTCATCAGACTCAATTTCAGAGTCAGAGCTGAGTTCGGGACGAGCCCGAGCAGACTTCCAGGGGCGCGCTTTTTCCGCCTGGCGCGGGCAGGCTCTCTTACGTGACCTATGCACGCTGTCTTTTGATGGAGCTAAGCCATCATTGCAATCAATTCTGGAGGTAACCGGGGTAATAGCAACAGACTGGGTGGGGACAGGGTTTTGCGCTCTAAGCGCCTGGGAAATTGACTGTGAAATAATAGAAGAGACATTGCCCATGGCATTAGCAATTGCTGAAGAGATAGATTGCTGTAAATCTACAGCATGGGGCTCAGTATGGGTCAGATTTGAACCTGCAGGGAGCAGGGCAGAGTCAGTGGAGGGACCCACTAGAGCAGGGGGCACAGAAGGAGCATCGCTGGGCAGGGACATGATATAGGAGTTAGTCACTCCTGAGGAGAACAGAGAGGAAAAGAACCTAATTATGAACCTAACTAAGTTCAGGGCAGACAGGAGCAGGCACCGATGTCCAAGCCGTGAGGTGAGATGGCGCCGACGGAAAACGGAAGAAGGTGAAGGGGGAGGAATCCGACACGCCCCCTACACCCAAGAAGGAAAAAGGAGTGCACTACGATGGCTGCCGAGATGACCAATCCCGGCGCCGTAATGTATACAAGGGTGCAGAAAGATGGCGCCCGAGAATCACGTTCAGCGAGCGCCCCGCCCCCACCCCTTCCCCCCCAACCCCCCCCCCCCGCGACTGCCGCCGAAGTCCCGCGAGACTTCAGGCGGCAAGAAGCGCGAGCGGCTAGCCGAACTGAGGAGAATGGCGCCTGAAGTAAGTAGAGAAAGGGGGGGGAGAACGGAACGGAGGGCACAATATGAGGCAGCAAGGTTAGCAGGCGGAACTCGCAGCAAGGGGAAGGAGTAAAAAACCCAGGTGGAATAAGGCAATATGACAAAAACAAAAAATAAAAACAGACCAAATGTAATTTCACAAGAAAAAACTGGTAACTACACAGGGAAGTAGACAAAAGGTAAACGGATAAGCATTTAAAGGCAAACAAATCCCTAAAAATACTACAGGTTAAGAAAGAATCTAAGAAAAACCGAGAGGCACTTATCTGCTGTGGGCAGCAGCAAAGAAGGAGGAAGAGATGACGGAGGAGGACCTATTTATGGACTATATAGTGGGAGGGGTTGTTTGGGGTTGTCCTTAATTTTTTATGTTAATTCTTTGCTGCTGTGGATTTCAGTAAAGAAGGAGTTATGCAACACGAAGCCTCCGTGTCTTGTTATAAAATCTTAGTTTTTGACAGCATATTGAGTTTTATTGAGCAAATCGCTTACTTAATGTATTTTTATATACTTTTATATTGTCACTGAGTCGGTATAGACAAATGTTATGGGGGCTCCATCAAATCCTTTTTTATGTTTTTTATGTCTTTTATATATTTTACATGCTATGCGAAAAAAACTAATTGGAATCGCATTGAAAACACAGATGCGTTTTTTGGATAAATTAATATTTTTTAAATGATCTAATGTAATTCTTATGGTCCTAACCTTATTTTATATATTAATGATTATTTGATGGATAATATTCCATTATGAGTTATTTATTGGAAGATATTGATCCGATCCAGGTTTTTGTTTTTGACATGGTTAAATTCCTATTAAGTGGGGCAGACACCCTATAAAAAGACGACCACAATATGCATTGCTGTTAACCACTGAAGAAGGAACAGTTAAGTTTCGAAACGCGTTTGGTATACAGCAAGAGAAAAAAGGCAGCTATTACAGCAAAGACTTACAGCAAAGACCTATAATTAATAAATAATATCCTTGGCTTTCCTTTCCTTTCACATCCAGCTATTTTGAGGCTGGTATTACGGCACACTACGGCGCAATTGCTGGCCGACAAGTCGTCACGTGACCAGCCTTAGCACACATGGGACGCCACGTAGTGCGAACACCGAACGACTCTACGTCGACTCCTCATCTCCACAGCGAGACTCGCTGTGTAGCTGCAACACCCATCGGACTGGTAGCGTACACTAAGATCATTGTGTGTATGTGTCTGTATTCTTACTTACTTGGGTGTAAGAAGTGGACCACGGAAGTGCTGTTTTAACTGTGAGGAGATCAAGTGTGCTTTTACTTTGTCATCCGATAATTGCGGTGTAAGGCCGTAAAGATTACAATATATAGGAGGATACTCTTTGGATACGTCACTCTATACGTATGACTGCCAATATACAAACAACAGCAATTGCAGAGGCACGTGCTCCTCTATTTCTCCATAGATAGTCACGGATATGGAGATATGATCTCTTAGTAAATTAGCCAAAATTGCCAAGTGTTGACATCACTTTAAGGAAGAATGGTTTAATCTCCTTAACACACGCAATTATATGTGACACGGGTGGATATATGTTTTAGTGGCAAATCATAAGAGACTACCATCATTTTGGTTACATATAGACTTGTGCGCTTTTATTGCGGTGTGACTACACGCGCTCTATTTACTACACATACGTTTTTATATATACACCTCAGATATACACTCACCTAAAGAATTATTAGGAACACCTGTTCTATTTCTCATTAATGCGATTATCTAGTCAACCAATCACATGGCAGTCGCTTCAATGCATGTAGGGTTGTGGTCCTGGTCAAGACAATCTCCTGAACTCCAAACTGAATGTCAGAATGGGAAAGAAAGGTGATTTAAGCAATTTTTTGTATAGCTAAAAGAAGATCACAATATGACATTCCATAAAATTGACTTGGGTTGCACAATATTGAAAATTACAATAGTTGCAGTATATGGACATAATCATATCCTGAATTCAGTAAACCTTCAGAGTACATTCAAAACAAAGGGAATGTAACATAGGGAGTGAAAACATATAGATGGGGGGGGGGGGGCACTTGGAGTTGAGCAAAAGAATTGACCCTTAAGGGGTGATGTTACCATAAGAGTTCACTGATGTGTGCAGCATGTAGAGAAGAAATAGTGTATCAAGGTAGTTATCCCATTTAATGTGATGTACCGGTCCTAACCTCTATCATTTCCTAACTAGTCTAGAATCTCAGTATCCCTCACATCTTGTGCTTTTTTCCAAGGAGACCAAACCTCTAAGTATTTATATCTATTGCCATGGGACCAGCCCATTAATTCCTCCATCCTATGCAGTTGATGCATTCTGTCATACCACATTTTTAGATCTGGGGGGTTAGTATCCCTCCATTTAGTGGGAATAAGCAGTTTCGCTGTGGCGATCATATGTGTGGGAAGGTTATGCTTTGAAGGATGGAAATCAGGGGTTGGAATCCATAGCAATACTAATTCAGAAGACAGTGTTATGGAGGTGGAGCAGATCGAATTGATAGACCTCTCGACATCCTTCCAAAATTGCGTTAATAGAGGGCAAGACCAGCAGATATGAATCATAGACCCGCCTTCCGCATGACATCTCCAACACTGATTGTTAGGGGAGAGACCTATGGAGGATAAGTACGGTGGGGTTCTATACCACCTTGTGACAGTTTTATAAGAGTTTTCCTGAAAGCAAGTACATGTGGAGAACCCAGCTGTATGAGACAGGATATATGAAGATTCAGTATCTGTAAAGCATCTCCCTAAATCTTTTTCCAATTAACGTAAGAAATATGGTTTTGTTCTACTGGACATGTTTAATAGATTATTGTACGTGATAGATAGTGACCTCTTCAGGGGATTAGGTATTATAGAAAAAATTTCTAGCCACGATGGTTCAGAGAGCTTAAATTCTGGGTCTTTCTCATACTTCTTGCAGGTGTTTCTAAAATCCCACCTTTGGATTGGAGTCGGAGGTTTTCTACCTAATTTGGCGAAAATGTCTTCCAAAGGCAGAATGTGGTTGGATTCCATCATCTCACCTATTTTAACACCTCCTAAAGAATGCCACCAGTTTTTACCCTACCACCCATCTTATCAGAGAGGTAAGGAAGCACATCAAGCGGGGCTAGTTTAGATAATTTACACCCTTTAGGGGGGGCTACTGGAGAGTTGCGATGACAAAGGAGCATACTTTTGGTTAGTACGCCCATCTCCGGACAAAGAGAGAGGGGAGCTTCCTGGGACCACAAGATAGCATTCCTGTGTATCCCGAGCATCGCCCTTTCAATATCTAGAAAAGGAGCATTTATTTTGTCATTAGTTAAGAGCGCCCATCTAGCTAATTGAATGGCTCTGTTGTATAATGCCGTATCCGGTAGTGATATATCCCCTTTATGCCTTCGATTTAAGCAATTTTGAGCGTGGCATGGTTGTTGGTGCCAGACGGGCCGGTCTGAGTATTTCACAATCTGCTCAGTTACTGGGATTTTCACGCACAACCATTTCTAGGGTTTACAAAGAATGGTGTGAAAAGGGAAAAACATCCAGTATGCGGCAGTCCTGTGGGCGAATATGCCTTGTTGATGCTAGAGGTCAGAGGAGAATGGGTCGACTGATTCAAGCTGATAGAAGAGCAACGTTGACTGAAATAACCACTCGTTACAACCGAGGTATGCAGCAAAGCATTTGTGAAGCCACAACACGCACAACCTTGAGGCGGATGGGCTACAACAGCAGAAGACCCCACCGGGTACCACTCATCTCCACTACAAATAGGAAAAAGAGGCTACAATTTGCACGAGCTCACCAAAATTGGACTGTTGAAGACTGGAAAAATGTTGCCTGGTCTGATGAGTCTCGATTTCTGTTGAGACATTCAAATGGTAGAGTCTGAATTTGGCGCAAACAGAATGAGAACATGTATCCATCATGCTTTGTTACCACTGTGCAGGCTGGTGGTGGTAGTGTAATGGTGTGGGGGATGTTTTCTGGGCACACTTTAGGCCCCTTTGTGCCAATTGGCCATCGTTTAAATTCCACGGGCTACCGGAGCATTGTTTCTGACCATGTCCATCCCTTCATGACCACCATTTACCCATCCTCTGATGGCTACTTCCAGCAGGATAATGCACCATGTCACAAAGCTCGAATCATTTCAAATTGGTTTCTTGAACATGACAATGAGGTCACTGTACTAAAATGGCCCCCACAGTCACCAGATCTCAACCCGATAGAGCATCTTTGGGATGTGGTGGAACGGGAGCTTCGTGCCCTGGATGTGCATCCCTCAAATCT
The DNA here is from genome assembly GCF_014858855.1 of Bufo gargarizans. Classification (NCBI taxonomy): domain Eukaryota; kingdom Metazoa; phylum Chordata; class Amphibia; order Anura; family Bufonidae; genus Bufo; species Bufo gargarizans. The sequence continues at coordinate 681,777,174 of NC_058081.1, forward strand.
CCATCAACTGCAAGATGCTATCCTATCAATATGGGCCAACATTTCTAAAGAATGCTATCAGCACCTTGTTGAATCAATGCCACGTAGAATTAAGGCAGTTCTGAAGGCAATAGGGGGTACAACACCGTATTAGTATGGTGTTCCTAATAATTCTTTAGGTGAGTGTATGTGCGCATGGTGAGCTTTGTATATTGTCACCATTTATACGTGTGGTACAGTTTGTTTTTAATATTTATGGTTTATTCACATACTCGAGGATTGCATGCTCATTAAAATATTTTTATTCATTTAAGTCTGTGTTGAATCCGATTTTTTTGTGTGCCCTCCAACAGTCACTTTAGATTATATATTTTTTTTTCTCTTGTCAACTTGGGGTGGGTTGCGGAGTGAGCACCATATCCGTATCTACTCATTAGGTGTAGCCTCTGTTACTCCTATTGTTACACACTGAAAGAAAATAAGCTTACCAAAGGATTTGTGTTGGAGAGCCATCTATAAATATGCCCGTGATCCCTTACTGCCTGTATGCGCGCTGAGACACCAGCGCGTGTGTAGTGGGGACGTGGCGCACTGATAAGGAGAGTGCACGCGCGCTGGTGTAAATGAAGTAGCGGCCGCCATATTGAGATGGGGAGCACATGCGCTATGCAGTCTTGAATGTAAGAACAGGATGCGCGTGCGTGTTTAGTAGCATAATCGTAGTGGTGGCCATATTGGAAGCGGGATCTTTGAGATAAATGTAATGGTTAGTAGGAGAGAAAGAGGAATGTGTAAAAAGAGCAGATATGTGGTGTAAATAAGTAATTGAGAATGGTGAATGAGATAGATCAGATGAATTGATGTAGGAATTAGTGAAGGAATGAAAATTTAATGAAAATGAAATTAAGTAAATGTGTGAAGATTTGTAAAGAATATAAAATAAAATAAAGTAGAATGAAACGAAATAAAGTAAAATAAAATAAATAGAAATTAGATGAAATTACGTATAAGGGCTCATGCACACGACCGTATGTATTTTGCGGTCCGCAAAAAATGGATCGCTCTTCCTTGCCTCCTGCTGCCTTCTTAGTTCCCCTCTTTGTGCCTGGATTCCCTGCTGCAGACATTTTCTATGGTGATGGCGGCAGCTCAGCTACAAAGCCGCCACCGTCAGCCGCAGTAGAGCTGACACTCTACTGCAATGGCCGAGATTGGTGCTGGGATCGATTCTGCCGTTTAACCCCTTAGATGCCGCAGTCATTAGCTACAGTACCTGCGACATGCATGGGGCTAACAGAAGGAGGGGGCTCCCTCTCACCCCCAGCGGGACATCGTGCTGCAATGGCAGCTGCCTGATGGTTACCATGGCAACCATATGCCTTACAAAGGCATCCAGACTTGCCATGTATCTACCATAAGCCTGACAGATCATGAGGGTCTGATCAGGCTTAGGCCTCCTGCACACGACCGTATAGTTTTGCAGTCTGTAAAAAAAACGGATTCACAAAAAATACGGATGACATCCGTGTTCATTCCGTATTTTGCGGAAGGGAACAGCTGGCCCTTCATAGAACAGTACTATTCTTGTCCGTAATGCGGACAATAATAGGACATGTTCTATCCTTGTGCGGAACGGAAATACGGAAACTGAATTCACACGGGGTAACTTCCGTTTTTATTGGCGGACCCTTCGAAAGCGAATGGTTCCGCATACAGTCCGCAAAAAAGAAGGAACGGAAACGGAAAGTAAATACGTTCGAGCCCTAAGGATGAGGAATTTGTAAAAGTACGACGGAAAAGAGGGAGGAAGTGTGAAAGAATTGGGAAGAAGGGAGTAAAAAGGAAAAATTAGTAATGAAAAAATTAAAGGGGGGTGGGGCGGAATGGACCCGGAACCTGATACTACCGCAGGGGTGATAGGGGTCGGGCAGGTGCACCAGGCCGGAGCCTAAGTGGGAAGTTGGAGAAGGTGCGTGCGATTACGTCAAAGGACGCACCAGACTTGGTTGAGTGGCTTACTCAGCCTTCCGCTTCTGCACCCTCCTCATCCTTTGTATCAGCACCCTCTTCACTCTCTGCTTAGTGCACCACCAAAGACACCAATACCACCATAGCCACTCCACTCGAGTCAAAGAAATTATTTTGCCATCCATTCCCAGAGCTTACCAATGCACAGCCATTCTTGGCATCGGATGAGGAAGGGGAGGTAGCAGCAGCCACCACCAAGCGGTCTGACGACAGTACCCAGATCAGCCCAAGGAGGGTGGTCCCTGCTGTTGCTGCCTACTACGAGATCTCTAATGTCAGTGGTGGTGAAGGTGACAATGATGACGTGTCAATGGACGTTACGTGGGTGCCCACAAGATAGAAAGAGGATTGAAGTTCAGAGGGAGAGACGGAGCAGCAGATAGGGAGGAGAAGGAGGAGAAGCAGGCAGAACTCGCAGGGCACAGGAGGCAAAAAGCAGACTGCAAATGTACCTGGAGCGAGCCATCCACCACGCACGGGCACATCTGGAGCTCCCAGGATGTTGGCACATGGCTTCGCAGTGTGGGCTTTTTTTAACGTGTCCGCTGCTGACAATAGTGTTGCCATCTGCAGCCTGTGCTGTCAACGCATAAGTCGCGGTAAGCCCAACACTCATCTAGGGACGACCGCCTTAAGAAGTCACCTGGCCTCCCATCACTGAGCCCAGTAGGAGCAACGCCGTCAGAACCCACAAAGCCACACTCCCGGCGCTCCACGTCTTGCCTCTTCTCCTTCTCCTCTCTCCTCGCATTTGTCCTCCACTCCACCTTCCACTAGGCCGTTGTCTCGTTCATCTGGCAAAAGGCAGGCTTCCGTGGCCCAAATGTTCGAACGTAAAAAGTTGATGACGCTGGATATCCCTCTTTCCCAATGGCTGACCACCGGCTTCTCAGAACTGCTAGCCCGCCAACTACTGCCATATAAACTGGTGGACTTGGAGGCCTTTAGAAAATTTGTGGCCATTGGCACACCGCAATGGAAGGTCCACGAAAGGAAATATTTTTACCAGAAGGGCATCCCGTAGCTATTTGGCCATGTTCAGCGGCAATTGAATGTATCTCTGGCACACAGTGTCGGTGCCAAGATACATCTGACCACAGACGTGTGGTCTAGCAAACACGGGCAGGGAAAATACATAACATTTACTGCCCACTGGGTGAACCTTCAGACGGATGTCAAGCATGCAACCCGTGGCTCCCGTGTGGATTTGGTGTTACCGCCACGTATTGCATGAAGGCCTGCCTCTTCTTCTCCTCCTCCTACTCCATCCTCCGTCTCCTCCTCGGCTGACTTCTCCTTTTTCCACTGCTACCGCTTCTTCCGCTCCACCCCCCCAGCTCCCCAGAACTTATTCGACGTGCCAGGTGAGACGTTGCCATGCTGCGGCTGTTGTGCCTGGAAGCCAAGAGCCACACTGGTCCTGCTCTGCTTTCAGCTATGCGGTCACAGGCCAATCAGTGGCTAAACCTGCTCAATTTGACAGTTGGTAAAGTGGTGTGCGACAACGGTGCCAATCTGCTGAGCCCGCTGAAACAGAGCAAAATGACACACGTGACGTGCATAGCACACGTCCTGAACTGAGTCGTGCAGCGATTCGTTGCCAAATACCCCGGGGTACAGGACGTCTTGCGGCAGGCCAGGAAAATCTCTGGCCATTTTAGAAGATCTTTCACGGCCATGGCTCGCCTTGCTGATGTTCAGCGGCGACACCATTTGCCCGTCAGACGTCTGATTTGTGACTGCCTGACGCGCTCGAACTCCATCTTGTATATGCTTGATAGGCTGCTCCAGCAAAAACGTGCCGTTAACGACTACCTGTACGAACTTTGCGGCAGGACAGGTTCTGGGGAGCTTGGTTTCTTTTCACCATGCCAGTGGCTGCTCATGCGCAACGCATGCATACTTCTGCGGCCATTTAATGAGATCACCAAACTGGTCAGTCGCAGCCAGGGCACCATCAGTGACATTGTACCTTACGCCTTCTTTCTGGAGCGTGCATTGCGTTGTGTCATTGATCAAGCCTTTGAGGAGCAGGAAGATGAGGAAGTCGCAATGCTGAATGAATTCCCAGGGGGGGCTATTCCATCTGAGACAAGTCAGCAGGAGTCTGAAGAGGAGTCAGAGGAGGATAGTGCCTGGGGGGAGGAGGAAGAGGAGCAAGAAGAGCACGCTTTAAACTTTTCTGGGATCCCTGTGTTGTCCGTGGATGGGGGGAGGAGACCGAGGATGACATTCTCCTGGGCGATGAGCAGGAGCCAGGCCACCCCACCGCTTCCAATTTAGTGCAAATGGGGGCCTGCATGCTCCAGTGTTTGAAGAGGCACCCCCGTATAAAAAGAATAAAGGGCAAGGACCAGTACTAGGTGGCAACGTACTTAGACCCCCGGTACAAACACAAAATGGCGGACATGTTAACAGCATCACAGAAGGCTATCAGAATGCAGCATTTCCAGGCTTTGCTTCGAGAGATGCTGCATTTTGCTGTTGCGGGCGCTGGCAGAGGAATTTCCACCCACAGAAAAACTGTTGCGAGTACCAATTCTACCGCGCATGCAAGAAGAGGGCGTTTTGAAGATGTGTTGGTCACTTCGGATATGAGATCATTCTTGCAGTCAAACCATCGACAGGTGTCCTCCGGATCCAGCCTCAGGGAACGCCAAGACTAACAGGTGTACATCTACATTGGGTTAACGGCCGATGTGGACGCTCTGAGAAGTGAGGAACCCCTTGACTACTGAGTGTGCAGGCTTGACGTGTGGCCAGAGCTGGCACAATTTGCCATGGAACTCTTGGCTTGCCCCTCGTCGAGTGTCCTGTCCAAAAGGACGTTCAGCGCAGCAGGGGGCATAGTGACCGATAAGCACACTCGCCTAGCTCACGACAGTGTGGACTACCTCACATTTCTAAAAATGAATGAGGCATGGATCTCAGAGGAATTCAACACCTGTGACGACCATGTTTAATTGAATTTCCTCATGCCAGCACACACATATCCGCCAACACCCAGAACAAATAATGGTCCCTGTCTTATGTAAATACAGCAGCATAAAAGGCCTTTTCTGTCCGGTGAATGCTTAATGTTTGGGGCCACGGAGAAATTCAACACCTGTGATGACCACGTGTTATCGAATTTCAACTATTATCATTTGTTTTTTTTTCAAGAGGGGGGATTTTGTTAGTCATGGTTTTTAATCCGTTTTTATATTTTTAGTTCTTTTAAACATAAGTATTTGACATGTATTTGTACTGGCCTGCAGTAAAATTGATATCCAATGACCGTCTAATATACCTCCAGCCACATAATCACTTAATCTTTTATGTACGGTGAATGTATAATTTTTGGGGCCTGTAGTCTACTGGCCTGCAGTAAAATTGATATCCATTGACCGTCTAATATACCTCCGGCCACATAATCACTTGATCTTTTATGTACGGTGAATGCATCATTTTTGGGGCCTGTAATCTAACTGGCCAACAGTAAAATTGTTATACTGTGACCGCCTAATGTACCTCCAGCCACATTATCAATTGTTCTTTTCTGTACGGTGAATAAATAATTTTTGGGGCCTGTAGTCCACTGGCCTGCAGTAAAATTGATATCCATTGACCGTCTAATATACCTCCAGCCACATAATCACTTGATCTTTTCTGTACTGTGAATGGCTAATTGTTGGGGCCTCGGAAGAATTCAACACCTGTGACGACCACGTGCTATCGAATTTCACCTATTATCATTTGGGGTTTATTCAAGAGGGGGGATTTCGTTAGCCATATTTAAAAAAATAATAATATTATTTTTATTTCTTTTAAATATATGTATTTGACATTTATTTGTACTGGCCTGCAGTAAAATTGATATCCAATGACCGTCTAATGTACCTCCAGCCACATAATCACTTGTTATTTTCTGTACATTGAATGAATAATTTTTGGGGCCTGTACTCCACTGGCCTGAGGTAAAATTGTTATCCAATGACCGTCTAATATACCTCCAGCCACATAATCACTTGATGTTTTCTGTCCGGTGAATGCCTGTTTGTGGCCTGTACTCCCGTGGCCTAAAATAAAAATTTTCTAGGCTCCAGCAGGGCACAATTTTGACAGTTTCCCTTTAAGATGCATAAAAATGGCCCCTGATTAAAATACATATTTTTTATGGGAATTTTTGCCATTGATCCCCCTCTGGTATGTCACTGTCCATGTTGTGGGACGATTTGTGCACTTCTAGTAAGTATTTGGTGGCTGCAATAATGACCTTAAGGTTTTTCTGGTTCGCCTGCCATTAAAGTGAATGGAGCCCACCGCGAACTTGCGGTTTGCGAACGTTTGATTGCGTTCGCGTCGATTGCGTTCGCAAATCATCCCGGCCGATGTTCGTCTATCACTATAGATAAACTACAAAGTTGGAATCGCATGTATAGTAATCTTTAATTGGGATGGGGTGTCCTGTATGTGGGTGATATATTACATTACCTTTCAGGACATTACTGCAACATGCACAATGTAAGGATGGAAATGTGCCTTTCTTTTTGGTGTTTATAAACAGTTGTTTGGAGGTATTCTGACTCCGATTGTTGTAATAGCAATTTATCCCTAGTGAGACCTCTATGCCTGGCCTGTATAGGCAGATATAATCACTGAGGACAATCCTTATCAGATAGCTTGAACTCACCAACACCGAGTTTATCCGTGTAAGTTGCTTTATTCTGTAAGCCAGATAACAGAGTACAGCAGAACAGATGGATTCTGGTATTGTGCGGTCAAAAGATGATGCTTTTGTAAGCTTTCATGAGAATACATGTGTACCTGTGCAAATGTCTGTAGCAGTATAAAGAAACAGGAAGTGAGGTACACAGAAGAAGGGGTGGAGCAATGAAGTGAATCACAGATAGCACGAACAGAAAAACAAGTGCAATACCAAAAATGGCCACTAGATAGGAGCATATAACAAAATATAGAATATATGAATGGTTCAATGAATTAAACTATATAGATTTAACTGTGTTTTTATTTTGACTGCCTATGTCAGCCCGTATTAGATGGTCTTTTTGGTCTTTTGAGGCACATTAAGGCTGGTGTTTGAAATTCTGTGATTTTGGGATATTTTCGCCGTAGTAAGGGCCAATGTTTTCTAATCACCTGTTGTATTTTGGGAACAATGGGATGGTATGTGTGGACAAAAGCTACTCTAGTCATGGTAGTTTTTCTGGTGGTGTTGTGAGATTATGGTATCCTAGTGGTCTCTTCTGTTAAAAGGTGGTCTGGGTATCCTCTCTCTCTCTCCGAATTTATTCCACATTTTTTCTAGATGGATTAATTGGTTCTGTGGATTGGACACTATGCGTCGTAGTCTGGTAAATTGGGATATTGGTAAGGATTTTTTTGTGTTGTGGCGATGGCAGCCGGTGTATTGGAGGAGGCCATTCCTATCTGTTGGTTTTGTGTACAGGTCAGTGGAAAGATTACCATTCTCATCTTTTTGAACCAGAGTGTCCAAGAAACTGATGGAGTTGGAAAGGTAAATTTTAATTCTGTTCTTATCTGGTTGATATTGTCCATGAATTGTGTGTGAGTGTGTGCCGGACCTGTCCATATACAGAATACATCATCTATATATCTATACCAACAAAGGGCAAACTGTTGGAATAGTGAGTTCTCATAGATGTGGGTAGTTTCAAATTGTGACATGTATGTGTTAGCATACAGCTGCGCCACATTTGAACCCACGGCGGTCTCGCACATCTGAACATAGTAGGTGCCACCAAACAGGAAGTAATTTCTTTGAGAACCAGTGTGAGTAAATCTAGACAAAAGTTGATGGAGTCTTGTGTTAAAGTTCAATGAGAGACAGTCGTGTGGCTTCTATACAGAAGTCATAACTAATAGATGTATATAAGCTGTTCACGTCGAGTGTCACTAAAAGATGTTGGAGAAAGTGTGGACATACCTCGTATGATGTTAAGGAAATGGCCTATGTCTAAAATTGAAAATTGAGAGAGGAGCTAGAATGGAGTCTGTAGATGCGACTATTGGTCTACCGGGTGGGTTGGTGAAAGATTTATGAATTTTAGGGAGGATGTAAAATACTGGGGTGATAGGATTTGGATTGATAAGGAAATCATATGTTTTTCTGTCAATGATGTTGTTTACTAGATATTTATTTAGTGTTGCTTGTATTTTGGACTTTGGGTTTTTGAAGTCTTGATCTTCGGAGAAGAGGGTAGGACATAAGTGGCATCTGAGGCCACGGGGTATCCTGCAGAGTTTGTGATACACAGGCTAGGGGGGCGCTGTGTAATTGATGTGCCAGTCATTTTTGGGATTTCCCCTTTTTCATCACAGGTAGTATCAGGTTCCGGGTCCATTCCGCCCCACCCCCCTTCCATTTTTTCATTACTCATTTTTCCTTTTTATTCCCTTTTTCCCAATTCTTTCACACTTCATCCCTCTTTCCCTTCGTACTTGTGATGAGACTAATCTCGCCACATTGCATTGGAGAAGCATGGTTGCCCATGACTATGAAAGACTATGTGAAATAATTTGGCTCCATGGCAATTGAACTGTATTCTTGTAGTGCGAGTGCCATTCACCTAATAATTGAGGGATATGTTAAATGTCTGTGTTTACTGTAATGGTTGTGACATTGTATATTTGAATAGTGATTTCTGTCCTGTTGTCCCTACGTGTACAATGGTGATGTCCCTTTGTCCTGAGAGATAATTGAATTACTCCTTGGTTGTCTCCAGGTCAGAAAGGAGGAAACCGGGATGAATTGTGGGGATGTATTGTGTCTGTGTGGCCTGAATTGCTGCCTCTGTCCTTCGAGATAAATTGGATTACTTCCCAATTGTCTCCAGAACAGAAGACATTGTATAAAACTGTGAATTTTTCTGCCTGTGATAATTACATTAACCCATTATGTAAGGTAATTGTATCACAGGCAGAGGGGAGGATTTTGTGTGGGAGTGTCTGAGTGTATTGTACGTGGTTACTGGATGTTTTACAAAACCCTGTGGGTGGTACTAATGTGTATATAAGAACAATAAACACACAGCTCTGGCTGTCCACTGCTTTACCCTCAACACAGAGCTTGGTCTCGTTCTTGGGGGGATTGTATGCTGCCAGTTCGACTGCTAGGAGTGTAAACCTTTCATATGGTTTTTCCTATTCGGCTGTATGAAGCATTCCTGGTTTCCAGTTTGGGAGTTTGGTGTTCTGTAAGTAGCTGTGCCTGTAGCTCTGGAAGGGGAAGATCGCCTAAACGGTTTTAACCCCTTTTATGCCTGGGGTGTTGTAACAGTACTTTTACAAATTCCTCATCCTTATACGTAATTTCATTTAATCTCATTTCTATTTATTTTATTTTTTTCTATTTTATTTTACTTTTATTTCATTTCATTCTACTTTCTTTTCTTTTCTTATATATTCTTTACAAATCTTCACACATTTACTTCATTTAATTTAATTTTCATTCAGTTTTCATTCCTTCACTAATTCCTCCATCAATTCATCTGATCTATCGTTCACCATTCCCAACCACTTATTTACACCACAAATCCGCTCTTTTTGCACATTCCTCTTTCTCACCTACTAACCATTACATTTATCTCAAAGATCTTGCTTCCAATATGGCCACCACTACATTCATGCTACTAAACATGCACATGCAGCATGTTCTTACATTCAAGACCTCATAGCACATGTGTTCCCTATCTCAATATGCCGGACGCTACTTCATTTACACCAGCGAGCATGCACTCTCCTTATTAGCGTGCCGCGTCCCCACTACACACGCGCCGGTGTCTCAGCACGCATACAGGCAGTAAGGGATCACGGGCATATTTATAGACGCCCGTACTACGGCTCTACATCGCATCTCTGCCATTGTCCATATCCGGACAGCCAGCCCTCCAACACAAATCCTTTGGTAAGCTTATTTTCTTTCAATACCTCGTTCTCCCCTTTTCCTCCAAAACGGTACCCATCCCATGGACTACCTACATTATTCTATGCTCACCCTCTCCATCTTGTACTTTGAGATACATTGTTCTATGCTCACCCCTCTCCACCTCATACCTTAAAAAGTATTGCATTATCATTTTATCTGCTAGCTCAGATGAATACCTATGTATTTACACCCCTCTCCACCTCGTGCTTTGAGATCCACTGTTCTATGCTCACCCCTCTTCACCTTTTTTTATTTTATATAAAGTTATTTCAATTCAATTTGCGTCTTGTATTTTTTGTGGTTACTCTTTTTATGTTGCTGTGTACCCATTGTGTGCTTGTTTCTTTAGTTCTGGTCTTTTTCTAGAGCAGAAAGATAAAAATAATGAAGTGTTGTAGTTACTGTTGTTTCACACTGGTTTTTTTCTGGCATATTTTTGTTATACACATCGTGCTTTTTGGGACCAATTGATTAAATTGAGAGTCATCCCTGAAGATTGACGTTTTAAAGCAAGCACTGCGATAAGAAGGAACATGTCCTCTCTGCGTGTTGGTGGATTTAATCTGCCGCCCTGCGATCTTTAGGGATGCCTACCATTTTAAAAAATGAGCAAAAATATTGGCCAAATAAATCATCCCGCCACCAGCATAATTTGCTCGCAATGTGCGCAAAAAAATGATGCCTGCAAAAAACACAGTGTGAACGCCATGTGAATGACCCCTGTTTGCAGGAAATTCTCAGCAGCATTTAGTAGTGACTGCTCAGCTGAGGTATGCCTGCAAGCAACATCAACCATCATGTAGTTACCTGTTACGGACCGGTCAGCCTATCAGGGAGCAGGGATGCCGAGCCTATTAGGTTCAGTGCTGACATCACATGTCTGTCAGTGGGAGATTTAAACAGACTGGTAATAGGTGCTGTGATTGGTCTTTCTACCCAGTTATACTGGGTCTCTGAATTCCTGGATGACTGACCCCCTGCTAGTTTTGTGACCTTGTTTTCCAAATACTGATTGTACCTCTGACGTTATCTCCTGTCTCTGCATTTGTTGAATTTTGCCTGTCTGTACCTTACCTAGTCTGGCTAGCTCCAATGTTCTTTGTCAGGTCAGGGACTGTCGACCAGTTGGGGGCCCTCATTTAGGGTGGATCATCCAAGTAGGTAGGAATAGTGGTGTGGGTGGAAGTACAGGACTGCACTGTTTCCTACCTTTCATCATACTGACATTTTATAGTCAATGGGATCCTGTGGTGATCCGCAGTATCTACTTATGCTGGATGCAGTGAACACTGGTAGTCTGGTTTTCTTCCAGATACTTGATTTCCCAACTGAGATGTGAACCTAGCCTGCATGCAATGCTTTTTTGTCCAGCCGATTTCCATCACTCATTCCAGAACCTATATTATAGTCAATGGGGTTCGACGGTGAATGGCATTATCTGGCAAGGCGGATCCAGTAAACTCCGACAGACTGTTCCTCTGCCCGAGCAGCCTGCCAGATCAGCTGTACGCAAATGTGCAACTAGGCAAATTGTTTATTTTATTAAATCTTTTTTTTTATTTTTATCTAAATTTTGGGGTGTCCGTGACACGGACCTGAACCCGAACATTTTAGTAAAAGTCTGGGTTCGGGTTCAGTGTTCGTCGCTTTCTTGGCGCTTTTTGAAAGGCTGCAAAGCAGCCAATCAACAAGCGTCATACTACTTGCCCCAAGAGGCCGTCACAGCCATGCCTACTATTGGCATGGCTGTGATTGGCCAGTGCAGCATGTGACCCAGCCTCTATTTAAGCTGGAGTCACATAGCGCCGCCCGTCACTCTGCTCTGATCAGTGTAGGGAGAGGTTGCAGCTGCGATGTTAGGGCGAGATTAGGCAGATTAACTTCTCCAAAAGACTTCATTCAGTGATCTATCTGCAGCTGTGGATCATTGAACTGCTGCTATTCAACTGCTCACTGTTTTTAGGCTGCCCAGAGCGTTTTTTATTCACTTTTTTCTGGGGTGATCGGCGGCCATTTTGTGTCTTGTGGTGCGCCAGCACAAGCTGCCACCAAGTACATTTAACCATCAATAGTGTGGTTATTTTTTGGCTATATCCTACATCAGGGTCAAGCTGTCACACCAAGTGCATTTAACCATCAATAGTGTGGTTATTTTTTGGCCATATACTACATCAGGGGCAAGCTGAGCCTGTCACCAAGTGCATTTAACCCTCAATAGTGTGGTTGTTCTTTGGCTATATCCTACATCAGGGTCAAGCTGTCACACCAAGTGCATTTAATCATCAATAGTGTGGTTATTTTTTGGCCATATACTACATCAAGGGCAAGCTGAGCCTGTCACCAAGTGCATTTAACCCTCAATAGTGTGGTTGTTTTTTGGCTATATCATACATCAGGGTCAGGCTGTCACACTAAGTGCATTTAACCATTAATAGTGTGGTTATTTTTTGGCTATATCCTACATCAGGTTCAAGCTGTCACCAAGTGCATTTAACCATCAATAGTGTGGTTATTTTTTGGCCATATACTACATCAGGGGCAAGCTGAGCCTGTCACCAAGTGCATTTAACCCTCAATAGTGTGGTTATTTTTTGGCTATATCCTACATCAGGTTGAAGCTGTCACCAAGTGCATTTAACCATCAATAGTGTGGTTATTTTTTGGCTATATCCTACATCAGGGGCTTGGCTGTGCTTGCTATTTTATTGAGGGGTGAAATACAATTGCCAAAATAGCAGTACCCTAAATCTGGTGTTTCAGCTGTGGCCAGCCAATTGTAATACTGTCTGCTGTCTGGCAAAGGATATATTTTTGTTCAGGGTTGAAATACAATTCCCAACTTAGCAATTTCCTAAATTAGTGGTTTCTGCTGTATCAGACCTACTTTAAATCTATCCCTAAAAGGGTATATTAGATTCAAGGTGCAGATAGGGTCATTCTCAATAACTTCACACACACGCTACTGTGCATTTCCAAGTCTAATTCTGTCTGTAAACCTATACCTGTCACCCAGCGCCTAAATACTAGGCCTCGAATTTATATTCATCTAAATCTGTGGTTATTGCTGTGGCTGGTCAAGTTATTTAGTGTCCGTCAAAGCACAGTTTTTGTTCTGGGTTGAAATACAATTCCCAATTTAGCAATTTCCTAATTTAGTGGTTTCTGCTGTATCAGACCTACTTTAAATCTATCCCTAAAAGGGTATATTAAATTCAAGGTGCTGATAGGGTCATCCACAATAACTTCACACACACGCTACTGTGCATTTCCAAGTCTTATTCTGTCAGTAAACCTATACCTGTCACCCAGCGCCTAAATACTAGGCCTCGAATTTATATTCAGCTAAATCTTTAGTTACTGCTGTGCCTGTATTAGTGTAATACGGTACCTAAATAGATAGCCAGATAGTGTTAGGTGTCTGTAAAAAAAAAAGGCCTGAATTTGAATTCAATACATTGGGCCAAATAATATTTTTCTTATTGTGGTGAACGGTAACAATGAGGAAAACATCTAGTAAGGGACGCGGATGCGGACATGGTCGTGGTGGTGTTAGTGGACCCTCTGGTGCTGGGAGAGGACGTGGCCGTTCTGCCACAGCCACACGTCCTAGTGTACCAACTACCTCAGGTCCCAGTAGCCGCCATAATTTACAGCGATATTTGGTGGGGCCCAATGCCGTTCTAAGGATGGTAAGGCCTGAGCAGGTACAGGCATTAGTCAATAGGATGGCCAACAGTGGATCCAGCACATTCATATTATCTCCCACCCAGTCTTCTGCAGAAAGCGCACAGATGGCGCCTGAAAACCAAGCCCATCAGTCTGTCACATCACCCCCATGCATACCAGGGAAACTGTCTGAGCCTCAAGTTATGCAGCAGTCTCTTATGCTGTTTGAAGACTCCGCTGGCAGGGTTTCCCAAGGGCATCCACCTAGCCCTTCTACAGCGGTGGAAGACATAGAATGCACTGACGCACAACCACTTATGTTTCCTGATGATGAGGACATGGGAATACCACCTCAGCATGTCTCTGATGATGACGAAACACAGGTACCAACTGCTGCCTCTTTCTGCAGTGTGCAGACTGAACAGGAGGTCAGGGATCAAGACTGGGTGGAAGACGATGCAGAGGACGATGAGGTCCTAGACCCCACATGGAATGAAGGTCGTGCCACTGACTTTCAGAGTTCGGAGGAAGATGCAGTGGTGAGACCGAGCCAACAGCGTAGCAAAAGAGGGAGCAGTGGGCAAAAGCAGAACACCCGCCGCCAAGAGAGTCTGTCTGCGACTGGCCACTGCCATCTGGGACCGAGCACCCCAAAGGCAGCTTCAATCCTGAGTGTAGCCCTGTGTGCTGGAGGTGTAGCCTAGAGATAGGTACACATACACATATCTGGTGGGAGTGTGACAAGATAACCTCTTACTGGCAAGAGATCTGCAAACTTATATCTGACATTTGTAGCCTGGAAGTGCCTATTTCCCCGAAAGTTTGCCTTTTAGGAGTTCTGGGTAAAATCAAGGGCCCCAAAAATAGACGCTTGTTATGTAACACATTATTAGCAGCAGCTAGACTTATGTTGGCAATAGCATGGAAACAACCAAACCCACCAACTATTCAAAATTGGATCCTCCAATGCGATCAATTATATCGTCTAGAACAAATCGCGCACTGGGATGCTCGCACCCCTATGCAGTTCGAAAATATCTGGAATCCATGGAAAACATTTAGGAATTTTTCTGGGATATGAGTTTTTACTGCGAGAGGAATATTTTTGCGATAGTGGGCCTCCTCCTTCTGAGCTGGTTTCCTTTGAACGGGTCTCCTTCGGTTGTAAACACTCACACTGATTGCTCCTGGTTGGAGTTAACACTAGACATCTCACTTTGCGCCTGCCTTGATGGAACTCTGTGTTTTACAAAGCTACTCCCCCCCCCCCCCCCCCTTCCCCAACTTACCTCTTTCAACCCTGGCTTCCCCCCTTTTTTTTTTTTTTTCCTCCCATTGTCCCCATGTCTTCGTTTATTTTTGATTTATATTTAAGGTCAGTGCATTAAAATTTATAGTGGATACGCATGTACTTGATAGATTGTGATGAACAGTGAAGTTTTTCTTAGAGGATGTCATTTGGAAAATAATGTGCTTGTTATTATTTGGTATGTACGACTATACGATTATTCGTTTATGATGTATGCTCAGGGTATGTGTATACTTTCAGGGATTTGAGATAGTAATGACCTTTATGTTGTTGCTTTATTTCTTGTTGGAAAACAATAAAAACTATTTTAAAACAAAACAAAGGCAGCTTCAAGGAGTTCCCTGGCGTGGCAGGTCGTCAAACAATGTGCTGACGACAAGACCCGAGTGGTTTGCACGCTGTGCCATCAGAGCCTGAAGCGAGGCATTAACGTTCTGAACCTGAGCACAACCTGCATGACCAGGCACCTGCATGCAAAGCATGAACTGCAGTGGAGTAAACACCTTAAAACCAAGGAAGTCACTCAGGCTCCCCCTGCTACCTCTTCTGCTGCTGCCGCCTCGGCCTCTTCTGCTGCTGCCGCCTCGGCCTCTTCTGCTGCTGCCGCCTCGGCCTCTTCCTCCGCCTCTGCAGGAACGTAGGCACTTGCCGCCCAGCAAACAGAGGATGTACCACCAACACCACCACCTCCGTCACCAAGCATCTCAACCATGTCACACGGCAGCGTTCAGCTCTCCATCTCACAAACATTTGAGAGAAAGCGTAAATTCACACCTAGCCACCCTCGATCCCTGGCCCTGAATGCCAGCATTTCTAAACTACTGGCCTATGAAATGCTGTCATTCAGGCTGGTGGACACAGACAGCTTCAAACAGCTCATGTCGCTTGCTGTCCCACAGTATGTTGTTCCCAGCTGCCACTACTTCTCCAAGAGAGCCGTGCCTTCCCTGCACAACCAAGTATCCGATAAAATCAAGTGTGCACTGCGCAACGCCATCTGTGGCAAGGTCCACCTAACCACAGATACGTGGACCAGTAAGCACGGCCAGGGACGCTATATCTCCCTAACTGCACACTGAGTAAATGTAGTGGCGGCTGGGCCCCAGGCGGAGAGCTGTTTGACGCACGTCCTTCCGCCGCCAAGGATGGCAGGGCAACATTCTTTGCCTCCTGTTGCCACCTCCTCCTTCTCGGCTTCCTCCTCCTCTTCTTCCACCTGCTCATCCAGTCAGCCACACACCTTCACCACCAACTTCAGCACAGCCCGGGGTAAACGTCAGCAGGCCATTCTGAAACTCATATGTTTGGGGGACAGGCCCCACACCGCACAGGAGTTGTGGCGGGGTATAGAACAACAGACCGACGAGTGGTTGCTGCCGGTGAGCCTCAAGCCCGGCCTGGTGGTGTGCGATAATGGGCGAAATCTCTTTGCAGCTCTGGGACTAGCCGGTTTGACGCACATCCCTTGCCTGGCGCATGTGCTGAATTTGGTGGTGCAGAAGTTCTTTCACAACTACCCCGACATGTCAGAGCTGCTGCATAAAGTGCGGGCCGTCTGTGCGCGCTTCCGGCGTTCACATCCTGCCGCTGCTCGCCTGTCTGCGCTACAGCGTAACTTCGGCCTTCCCGCTCACCGCCTCATATGCGACGTGCCCACCAGGTGGAACTCCACCTTGCACATGCTGGACAGACTGTGCGAGCAGCAGCAGGCCATAGTGGAGTTTCAGCTGCAGCACGCACGGGTCAGTCGCACTGCGGAACAGCACCACTTCACCACCAATGACTGGGCCTCCATGCGAGACCTGTGTGCCCTGTTGCGCTGTTTCGAGTACTCCACCAACATGGCCAGTGGCGATGACGCTGTTATCAGCGTTACAATACCACTTCTATGTCTCCTTGAGAAAACACTTAGGGCGATGATGGAAGAGGAGGTGGCCCAGGAGGAGGAGGAAGAGGGGTCATTTTTAGCACTTTCAGGCCAGTCTCTTCGAAGAGGGAGGTTTTTTGCAACAGCAGAGGCCAGGTACAAATGTGGCCAGCCAGGGCCCACTACTGGAGGACGAGGAGGACGAGGATGAGGAGGAGGTGGAGGAGGATGAGGATGAAGCATGGTCACAGCGGGGTGGCACCCAACGCAGCTCGGGCCCATCACTGGTGCGTGGCTGGGGGGAAACGCAGGACGATGACGATACGCCTCCCACAGAGGACAGCTTGTCCTTACCTCTGGGCAGCCTGGCACACATGAGCGACTACATGCTGCAGTGCCTGCGCAACGACAGCAGAGTTGCCCACATTTTAACGTGTGCGGACTACTGGGTTGCCACCCTGCTGGATCCACGGTACAAAGACAATGTGCCCACCTTACTTCCTGCACTGGAGCGTGATAGAAAGATGCTCGAGTACAAGCGCTCGTTGGTAGACGCGCTACTGAGAGCATTCCCAAATGTCACAGGGGAACAAGTGGAAGCCCAAGGCCAAGGCAGAGGAGGAGCAAGAGGTCGCCAAGGCAGCTGTGTCACGGCCAGCTCCTCTGAGGGCAGGGTTAGCATGGCAAAGATGTGGAAAAGTTTTGTCAACACGCCACAGCTAACTGCACCACCACCTGATACGCAACGTGTTAGCAGGAGGCAACATTTCACTAACATGGTGGAACAGTACGTGTGCACACCCCTCCACGCACTGACTGATGGTTCAGCCCCATTCAACTTCTGGGTCTCCAAATTGTCCACGTGGCCAGAGCTAGCCTTTTATGCTTTGGAGGTGCTGGCCTGCCCGGCGGCCAGCGTTTTGTCTGAACGTGTATTCAGCACGGCAGGGGGCGTCATTACAGACAAACGCAGCCGCCTGTCTACAGCCAATGTGGACAAGCTGACGTTCATAAAAATGAACCAGGCATGGATCCCACAGGACCTGTCCATCCCTTGTGCAGATTAGACATTAACTACCTCCCCTTAACCATATATTATTCTACTCCAGGGCACTTCCTCATTCAATCCTATTTTTATTTTCATTTTACCATTATATTGCGGGGCAACCCAAAGTTGAATGAACCTCTCCTCTGTCTGGGTGCCGGGGCCTAAATATCTGACAATGAACTGTTCCAATGTTGGGTGACGTGAAGCCTGATTCTCTGCTATGATATGAAGACTGATTCTCTGCTGACATGAAGCCAGATTCTCTGTTACGGGACCTCTCTCCTCTGCCTGGGTGCCTGGGCCTAAATATATGACAATGGACTGTTACAGTGGTGGGTGACGTGAAGCCTCATTCTCTGCTATGACATGCAGACTAATTCTCTGCTGACATGAAGCCAGATTCTCTGTTATGGGACCTCTCTCCTCTGCCTGGGTGCCGGGGCCTAAATATATGACAATGGACTGTTACAGTGGTGGGTGACGTGAAGCCTGATTCTCTGCTATGACATGAAGACTGATTCTCTGCTGACATGAAGCCAGATTCTCTGTTACGGGACCTCTCTCCTCTGCCTGGGTGACGGGGCCTAAATATCTGACAATGGACTGTTACAGTGGTGGGTGACATGAAGCCAGATTCTCTGCTATGGGACCTCCCTCCAATTGCTATTGGTTAATTTTTATTTATTTTATTTTTATTCATTTCCCTATCCACATTTGTTTGCAGGGGATTTACCTACATGTTGCTGCCTTTTGCAGCCCTCTAGCTCTTTCCTGGGCTGTTTTACAGCCTTTTTAGTGCCGAAAAGTTCGGGTCCCCATTGACTTCAATGGGGTTCGGGTTCGGGACGAAGTTCGGGTCGGGTTCGGATCCCGAACCCGAACATTTCCGGGAAGTTCGGCCGAACTTCTCGAACCCGAACATCCAGGTGTTCGCTCAACTCTATCAAAATCCCATTACAAATCTTTTGCTGGGCTTCACATTACATCATTCTCTTAAAGGGACAATACAGTAAAAGATGACTTATCCTCATGATAGATTATTAGTATCAGATCTGCAGGGGTTCGACACTCGGGACTCCGATCAGCTTTTAGAAGAAGCCACAGCCTCTTCCTAGGCCAGTGACATCACTGTACATCAGTATAGTAAGAAAAGACCGGCACTCACTGTAGCTTGAAGAAAAGGAAATCTTTATTGTCACATATAATCCGTGACGCGTTGCGACTCACTTCTGGAGCCTTCCTCAGACGTATAGGATATGGTACAAACAGAGATAAGCACACAGCATTTAAGTAACCCGCCAAGGCGGAAATGACATCACATTACCATGGTGACGATATCAACAAAACAATTAAACAATTAAGGTGTAGCAGGTGAAGAAAATGAAGAGAGGATCCCAGCCGCAATCAATTGCAATTCAAATAGTAAGTATTCAATAATAGCAGTGATAGGGTTAAATGAAGTTTCAAAATAATGATGCCGCTGGGATGTCTTCAAGTTTTCTAAAAGTAAAGAGAAAACTAATTATTCGATACATTGGTTTGCAACAATGGTACATGTTATTCTATACAAAAGGGTTATACAACAAAAAATATATATATATCTCACGGGAACTGAAGAGTCACAAAAAGCTGTGGAGGTCGTACTCGCGGTTCAAGCCCTTGGGTTCCAATGTTTGCAAAGTGTGAATCCAATAGGACTCACGCTTTTTCAACATCTTAACCCTGTCACCACCTCTACGGGGTTGTGAAACATGTTCTATTATCTGGAACCGCAGTTTTGCGAAATATTGTGGTTACAACGTTCAAAGTGGTGCGGTATAGGTAGAAGCAGGTTCTTTTTCCGTATGGTAGATTTATGTTTGGAAAAACGATCCAATATCAGCCCGCACCACCATATCGCGTATATATTTTTGTTCCGTTTATAACAAATCATCGGACGATTCTGGAATTCCTCAACTGAGGGATAAGCCCTAGATAATATATTCCAATGGTGATTAATAATTAATCTGCATTTGTGGATCCAAGGGTGGAATTTTGAAACAAAAGGGATGCGTTTTTTTTAAATAGTTTTATCCACTGTAGGAAGGGCCTCATTCCTCTCCTGATTAAGTAAAGAAATGGGGTAACCGCGATGTCTAAACCTATCGCTCATCTCGCTGAGGCGAGTTTCCTTGATATCAGTCTGAGAAACAATTCTACGGATCCTCTGAAACTGCGAGTGGGGGGATGGTTGCTAGAATAATGTAAAAGAGAATTTCTATCTGTACTCTTAATATGCAAATCAGTTACTAGCGATCCATCTTGCCCTTTTATAACCACCGTATCAAGGAAGCTAATCCTATTGACATCATAGTGTAGAGTAAATTGAAGTTCACTCCACACTGAATTTAAATAATCAGCAAATTGAAGAAGGGTTCCAATGCCGCCCCGCCACACGCAAAACACATCGTCAACAAATCTTCGCCAAAAAATACAATGGAAATTGAATAAATCATTAGAATAAATATATTTGTCTTCGAACCATGACATATATGTGTTTGCGTACGGCGGTGCGGCATTCGAACCCATCGCGGTCCCACAACATTGTTTGTAAAATGTATCTTGGAAAAGAAAATAGTTTTCATGTAGAATAATTTCAAATAAATCCAGAAAAAAAGATTTTTCACGTATAGTGTAAGTAGAGAGGGATAATAGCCAATCAACCGCACGTATACCCTTAGAATGAATAATAGAGGTATATAGCGAACATACGTCAAAAGTTACCAGCAGATCGTCATCCTGTAATGCCAGTGTCATAATTTTCATCACTGTACATCAGTCACATGGCCTACTTGCAGCTCAGCCTTATTCAAGTCAATGGGGCTTGGCTGCAGTACCAAGCACTGCCACTATACAATGTACGGCGCTATACTTGGAAAGCTGTTGGGAGCCTGCATTTCTAACAAGAGCTAACCAGATCGCCCTACCTGCAGAGTAGCTGCGGACCAGGAGAAGGTAATTTTAAGGTTTGATCTGAGGTCTGATATGGGGGTCTGACATGGATGTCTGATCTGAGGTCTGATGTGATGTCCTATATGGGGGTCTGATTTAGAGGTCTAATATAGGGGTCTGATTTGAGATCTGATCAAAAATTTTCTTTTCCTCCACTAAAACCTGGGGCGTGTCTTATCATCTGTTGCGTCTTATATAGCAAAAAATATTGTACTTGCACACAATCAGTCCTAAACTTTGGATTGAAAGTTGAATTTGACCAGTAAAATACTCAGCCTGCAAGCTTTTTACTTTCAGACACCCATTACTTTTATATTCTTTTGTATGAGGCTTGTTGTTTTGGGGGGTGAGATGTAGTTTTTAGTGGTACAATTTTGGGGGTACATACGGCCTTTTTATTATTATAAAATTTCCATTTATTGGAATAATAAATAGGGGGAGGCAAAATGACTAAAAACAGCAATTCAGGCGTGGGGATTCTTCATTAGACCCCCTGTGCGGCGCTAACAAGTTAGAACCCCACAATTACTACTGGGGACTGAGTGGAAGACAGACAGAAGCCCCCTACTTTTGGCTAAACTCTTAGATGCTGTGGTCACTATTGACTGCAGCATCTACGAGGATCTCTGATCCCCCTGTTACTGGTCGTTATCGCAGTGCACAAAGGGGTTAATCCATTCTTTAAGGCCTTTAAGCACCTCCCTAAGAAAGCCCCAAACCCACCGGGGAACGCCCACTTCTAGACACAGGGCTTACATAAGCCCTACCCAACTTTGGCGTGGGGGAGCCCGAATTTTTCTGGAACAGTCCCTGCAAATTCAGGACTGTTGGCAACTATGGGTTGATCTTGTATGTAAGACCATATGTGCAAACTCTACCAGATCGTCTGGGGGCTTTCAGAGGAAGGGTACACCTCCCAGACTCCCAGAAGAGTTGGCAAATCTCATGGACACAGCCGTCCATGACTGCAGTGGACCCAAGATACTTTGTCATTAGATGCATCCTGGGTGCCAAAAGTGCATTAGGTTACAGGGCAACACATGAGTGGGCACGGTGCCATATGGAAAGGGGTGGGGAACCATATGAATGGGGATTGGGGATGATTTCAGGGATGAGGGGGCTGGACTTGATAAATGGGGCATGTCATCAACCAAACAAATTCCCACTGAGCTCCCTGATACTTCGGTTCCAATGTACGAGAGTATGTGTAAGGCTCTGTTCACATCTGCATTGTGACTTCCGTTGCAGATACAATGGAATACCAGGGGCACTCGACGGACCCCACGGTGTATGTGAGGAATATGGATTTCTATTTACTGTCAGCCATGTCCTCACACCCCCATCTGCTGACAGATAGCGGAGGTAGTGAACTCCACAGGAGGGCCCTGGTTCAAAGCCCCAGCCCTGATTGTAATTTGATGCACCTCTTGGCATGTTCAGTGTACATGCAAAATAAGTCGTCCCCCCCCCCCCCCCCGTCAGCCATCTGAGTGTCAGTTGGCAAGGAAGAAAGCCCCCAGGGGGTCCAGGCTTCAAGGAGAAGGTCACACCTCAGTCCACCAGTTTGGAGCCAACTGAATCCTGCAGGAAAACCCTCAGCATGGGGTATCCACCATTGCCCAGGATCAATGAGACCTCCCAGACATGTTGGCACCTACCTTTCATAAGGAATTATGAATCGCCTGGCCATCGCAGGCGCAAACCGGATACATATTTGTGTCCCGGTGGCCACGAGGTACGTTCCCATGGTCTTTGTTTACTGGGACGAGGTCAGGGTAGGGAGATATCCATATCTCCCCATAGAAACCACATAACGGTACTAGGTTTGGGCTCTACTTGTAGCTGGAACCCAGGCAGGTCCATTGGTCCCAGAACCATCTCCCTGTGATCCTCTGGTCTGGAGCTATGAACCCTAATGGGTTTTGTAGGTCATTTGCTGCCAGCCCAGCAAGAGGGGGGGTCGACCCCTCCCAAAGGCCGGGAGGGGAGGAACCGGCTACAGGTTAAAAGGCTTGTACCAGCAAGTAGGCGCGTCTTTCTCTGAAGAAGGGTCACATCCTACAAATGTGTTTAGAGGGACCCAGGAAATAGCTGAGCTCACGGCCCTTCATGTGGACTCCAGCAAAGAACATCTCAAAAGAACTTTCATCATACTCGGAAACTGATTTTTACACTGCTTAACCCTGTTGTAACCATATAACCTGTAATCTGTAACCTCAGACCACTGTATATATTGTCTGTGTATATTGTGTTAAATCTAGTGTGCTCTTACGGCGATTAAATCTATAATTTAATCTTGTGCTATCTTGTATCTCGATCACGAATCCCCACGTCCGTGTTTTGGCCTAGTTATAACCTACCGCGGGTTGGTTTCTGACCCTATATAATCCCGTTAGCGGACCGGGCTTATATCAAACGAGAACTGGTGGCAGATACCCGGGCTGAGGAGGCGCTGTTTTCACTGCGGCAGTGAAAAGGCTCTCTCAGCTTGTTGCCTCTCTGTGCCCGCGTGGACAGGAGGTGTCTGTGTAAACTATACCAGCCTGACCTTACGTGCTCCTCTGGAGGGCGTAACTTCACGTTTTTGGTAAACCCTGTGATCATACCAGGTCTCGTGAGCTCGACGTGGTTGATGTCAAGCGGGCACGAGGTGTGGTATTCATCACAGTGTATAATGTGTGACCTTTATTTTGTGCACAGCGCTGTTTTCTTTAGCAGAATCTGTGACAGAGCCTCTGTGAACACCAGTTTGAAGTCTTTCTTGTGATCAAATATGCTAATTTATGCATATTATCTTGGTATTATTCAGACCATGTCATCTGCTTCCATATTGCTCGCTCTGACTGATCCCTATGATGTGAGGCAGACTCGAGAATGTACTCTCCCATTTCATAATCTGGCGGTATTATAGCATCTGAAATTAGTACTGGCTGGAAGTTACCAGTGTAATTTCGCTAACACAATAATAATTATATCCTTGTTTTGAGAACTATCACTGCATGTTACTCTCCGTATTGCTACAAGTGCGCTGTATTGCGGGCTATAGCCAGGATAAATATATATGTAGACACACATGTGACTGTGAACATAATGCATGTGATGGACCTGTGTGTATTCTTGCTTTAGGGCCTTGTCATGCAATACTGACTCTAGTCACATGAGGGAACACCATAATTTCCCACTGACGTCCCATAGGTGATATAAGAAGGATGTCTCATGGCAGAAGTAGTGGCTTTAGAGCAGAGAGATGCCAGCTAGAGCGCCCCTGCCTGCAGTTAGTTAGCAGTGAGAGGTGCCGCTGAGAACTGGGCTATCTGAACCCTGTGATGTCCCCATAGTTGCCAACAGTCCCAAAGTTGCACGGACTAACCCTACATTTCTTAGTTCCAGCAAATTCGGGCCACTCCGGGCCAAAAATGGGTGTTCTGCCCAGTAGGGTTAGGAAAAATCATTACAGATCACGTTTTCCTCAGTTTTGCTATTTCTGTAGTCATTAGTGTGGTTATAACACGATCTAGGGGTGTTAAGTTATATTACACTTTGTTTATCTTGCTACAAAGACTGCTGCATTGTGGGTGGTGCAAAGCATTGTGGGAGTCCAAAGCATCCTGGGAAAGAGAAGTCTCCAGTCTGCAGTCACCAGGACACATCAGCAGAGCTGTCCTTCTGCATATCTTCTTTTTAAACTCCACCATCCTTGTAAAAACATATCTGGTGAGAGACCTATCTTTGATTTATGGACATTATGATATGCAGAGCTGTTCAGCTAGTTGTAACTGTTATTCAGGGAGTTGTTATTAGATGTTAGCTAGACATGTAATCCTATGTTAGGCAGCCATTTTACCATGTGATTCAGTGTTATGCAAATGTTACAGTACATGCTATGCTATATACTTATTAATGTTATTTGTATTCTTGTAGTTTTACCAATCAATTGATCAATCAAATACTCCTGTTTTACCAATAAACAAGTTAGACTACAAAAAATAGTTCTCTTATTTGGAAGACAGGAATGGTTTATGCTGAATGTCAGACTGCACACTGTGTGAACGTGTATGAAGACAGAACAATGGGTGTGGCTTATGTAAGCTCCACACATAAGCAGACAGTCCTGGGTGGGTTTGGGGGCAGTCCTGAGGCAGGGCTTGCGTACCCCATATTTACCAACTACAGTCCATAGTGCCACCTTCACCTGACGTGGTTTTTATACATGACTCCCAGTATGTGGATAGTAACTATACAGAGACTGAACCGCCATTGTGAGCTGGGAGATGCTGAAGATTCCTGTGTGTAGTTAGCTAGCAGTGGAGGTGAGTGGCAAAAGATATAAAAGTGCACCATCTCAGGAACTAGGTAGGGCAAGGACACTGCTTAGCCCTCACATACTAATAGCAGCCAAGACCTGTAGAGAAGACAGGTGTGTGACCAAGACCGGCCACCCTGCAACCAAGTAGTACAGGTACGCCATGCAGAAGCAACTGAGACAAAAAGGATGCCATGACTAAGCAGGGGCAGTGCAGAATGTGCACAATGGTTTAGAGAGTCGAGATTGTAACACAGGAGAACCGCAGAAGATATATTGTGGTGCCAACAGCAGCTTAGTCATCTTGACCTCTGCTTGAAACTCCAGGTGGGGTGTCGACATCCGGGAAATTTGGGTGCACTGCAAGCCAAGGGACAGTGTAAGCCGTTGTCACTTAAAGAGACAGTACACCTGTTGCCTCTTGGTAACACTGTGCCTTGAGTAAGAGATACTTTGTTGCTATACAGTTGTGGCCCCATGTGAGAATGTAACCACTAAGCCTGTTGCCTCTCGCAAGAGAATTTTAACCATCAAGCTTGTTGCCACATGTGAGACCAGTGTATTTTCTTGTTGCGAGTTCTATCTTTGTCCACTCCTTCCTTCCACCACTCTAGAGCTAGGAGCCATGTGTACCACTCAAAGACCCCCCTCCCTTGCAAACTGATGGCACAACTGTGCGCTGTAACCTGAACAATCGATCACTTGGTGGTCCTAATCATTGTGAGGCTATCTGACTTGGAGATGTGGCGGACAGTAAACTGTGCGTGTTTTCTCAGTACTGGCTGTGCATGCTCCTCTAGAATTCCCTGCTTCCCTTCCGCAAGTGGGCAGCCACGGGCAGACAGGCTGTTCCTGCCACCACAGCTAGACCATAGCACAGGATCTCTATGTATGTGGATCCCAGCGCCAGCATGGAGTAAAGATATGGGAAATGCTCCCTTCCAAGAGGTTCCTGCTTGCAAGTCTTCTGGAAGTCCAGGAGGTCTCACTTTTGTCCAGTATTGGTAGATTTCTCAGGTATGGGTTAAACAAGAAACCAGGCATTAAGAATTCATCTCCAGTAGGTATGGGAAAGTCCATGCACATAATAGAACAGCAGACAATGTGAGAGATGAGATGGCGGTCACCCTGGTGCCTCTCCCTGATCTGTATGAAGATTAGTATTGTGGACAGAGGTAATGATTACGACCAACAATTCTGGAAATTCAGGAAAATTCAGTAAATGCAAGAACTTCATTGTACTGATTCATTAGTGATGGGGGAAACAAGAGCCGCTTTTCTGTACCTTCCAGCGCAGAGATCTCCCAGACTATGAGCCTATGATGGTGGTGTAAGTTGGTGGAGCTCCCCCTATTGCCAATTCTTTAACTGTTTCTGTACAAATAGTTTTTTTTGTGTGGGATGATGACAACGGGGAAGCATAGCCTCGGGCACCATGTTTGGTTAGAAGTGCATAGGCCCAGTAGGGGCTGTCCTTCTTGCCAATGGCAGTAGAGCATATACTTGTTAGTGACTGCATGCTCCTGTGAAAGGCCAGGTTGTGCAAAAGTGAAGCACCACAGCACATTCGGCACTGTCAGCTGGTGGAAAGTAGGCTCCATGCGGAAGAGGAGGGCGGAGGCTGGATGAGAAGTCAACCCAGGGCTTGGAGAGCAGTGATCTAGTATGTCTGACTGATAATAATCTTTATATAGTGTCAACATATTCCGCAGCACTTTATAGTAAGGGATTCATGTACGAACAGATTCATACTAGATACCAACAAATAAGTCAAAAATTTAAGAGGAATGAGAGCCCTGCTCGCAAGAGCTTACAATCTATGAGGAGAAAGGGGTGACACAGAAGGTAACAAGTATGTGTTTTATACAGTGGCCATCCTAACACAGTAGGGGAGCACATATAAGCCTACAGGAGCCGACACCAGCCTGTACTGTAGTGCATGGGGAGTGGTGCATAATGTTTGATAATGGATCAGGTTCAGAAAAATGATGATGATGGGGGGGGGGGGTCCAGTGAATGGAGAAGAGTTAGATCAGGGGATGCGATCTGCCACTTTAAAAAGAAGAGTGTTTTTAGGGAGTCTCTGTAACAGTGAATTAACCCAATTGCTCGGGATAGGGCATTCCAGAGAACTGGCGCAGCTTGGGAGAAGTCTTGGAGACAGGAGTAAGAGGTTCGGATTATGGTGGATGTTATCATTGGCTGAACGTAGAGCACAGGTCGGATGGTAGACAGACATGAGTGAGGAGATGTAGGAGTGCAGCACTGTGGAGAGCTTTGTGGGGGAGAATGAGCAGTTTAAATTGAATTCTGTACTGTATGGGCAACCAATGCAATGACTGGCACAGGGCAGAGGCATTGGGGTAATGACTGGCACAGGGAAGAGGCATTGGGGTAATGACTGGCACAGGGCAGAGGCATTGGGGTAATGACAGGCACAGGGCAGAGGAATCGGAGTAGTGACTGGCACAGGACAGAGGCATCGGAGTAGTGACTGGCACAGGCCGGAGGTATCGGAGTAGTGACTGGCACAGGCCGAAGGTATCGGAGTAGTGACTGGCACAGGTCGGAGGTATCGGAGTAGTGACTGGCACAGGCCGGAGGTATCGGAGTAGTGACTGGCACAGGCCGTAGGTATCGGAGTAGTGACTGGCACAGGCCGGAGGCATCGGAGTGGTGACTGGCACAGGCCGGAGGTATCGGAGTAGTGATTGGCACAGGCCGGAGGTATCGGAGTAGTGACTGGAATAGGGCAGAACATCAGGGTAGTGACTGGCACAGGCTGGAGGCATCGGGGTAGTGACTGGGAGAGGCCGGACGCATCGGGGTAGTGACTGGGAGAGGCCAGACGCATCGGGGTAGTGACTGGCACAGGCCGGAGGCATCGGAGTAGTGACTGGGAGAGGCCGGAGGCATCGGGGTAGTGACTGGCTTTTTCTATTTTTTTTTTAACCAAGTCTTGAAGATCCAGTGGGTCTGATTGCTCTACAGTGCACTGCAATAATCATATTGCAGTGCACTGTACTGTCAATATTACACTGATATTAAGCCTGATCAGACCCTGAGGGTCTGTCAGGCTTACGGTAGATACATGGCAAGTCTGGTTGCCATGGTAACCACCGGGCAGCACGATATCCCGATGGGGGAGAGAGTGAGCCCCCTCCCTCTGTTAGCCCCATGCATGTCGCAGGTAGCTAATGACTGTGGTATCTAAGGGGTTAAACTGCAGAATCGATCCCAGCACCAATCTCGGCCATTGCAGTAGAGTGTCAGCTCTACGGTGGCTGATGGCGGCGGCTCCGTAGCTGAACTGCCGCCATCACCAAACAAAATGTCTGCAGCAGGGAAGCCAGGCGCACAGAGGGGGCAGCAGGAGGCACTAAGAGGGCAGCAGGAAGCAAGGAAGAGGCAGAGGGAGGCACAGGGGGACTCACTTACAGTCTCTGATCTTCTCAGACAGGAATTGTAACCAACGTTTTTCACAAAATTGCGCTCTGATTGGCTAGTCTGTACTGACTAGCCAATCAGAGCGATCACTGGCAGATTGGTCACTTGCCAGCATATCCCGAGCTGTCCATGACAGCAGAGACATTGGTGCCTAGTGTCACAGCACCGGTTAGAAGTTTGGGTGTAACTGTACATCCAGGTGCACAAAGTCAGCGCTCACCTGGACATAGCAGGTGCGGGAAGGGGTTAATAATGTGTTACATTAATAAAGGCAGGAATAGATCAGGGCAACAATGAGAGTTTTAGTTGCTTCCACAGTAAGAAAGGCAACATTTTTTAGATGTTATTTAGGTGCAGGCGGCATGAGCAGGCAAAGGATTGAATATAGGGGGTGAAGGAAAGATAAGTCTCAAACACTGATACAGCGGGCGTGCTTCCTAGGCGTGATGATGGTGCCGCACACCGAGATGGAGATATCTGGTTTAGGTAGGTTATTAGGTGGACAAAACACAAGCAGTTTGGTTTTTGAAAGATTCTGTTTCGAATAGAGAGGACATGATGTTAGAGGCAGCGGAGAGACAGTCACTGGTGGTCTGTAGTACAGCAGGGGTGATGTCGGGGGATCGAGTATTTAGTTGGGTGTCATCAGCATAGAGATGGGACTGGAAACCAAATCTGCTGATGATCTTTCCTATAGGGGTTGTGTAGAGGTATAATTTTAATCAGTAGGACTCCCCCTGAGGAAGCTGACCAGGAAATGCTCATCAGAGTATTAAGGTGGTGGTCTGCTGCTTTATCTGGGGTCTCTAATGGGTCTGTACATTATTTATTAATTTACACCTCTTCTGTTGTAATGCATCCTGCATACAGTATATATTTTTGTATGTGGGTCTGTGTGAATTTATGGTATAGTTCTTTGGTTAATTGCTTTTTTTTCCTTTTTTGCTTTGCATTGACGTTTTATTTATTTGGTTTAGGCTTTGTTTACAATATTATTTGTATATTTTTTGTCCATCCACTCAGTTTTCCCAATCATATACACCATTGTATGTGGGGATATTTAATTGTGCAATGGAACATTTAAATTGCAGCTTTGTGACCAATCATTGGCCAACACTGAGGAGAGCACTACTGTGTGGGCGCACTAAGGGGGCAGTACTACTCTATGGGGGTCTTTTAATGTGCATGGACTCTAAGGAGGTGTTTTACCATGTGGTGGGACTATAGGGCATTACCACCGTGTGTAGGCACTAAGGGGCATAACTACTGTTCGAAGACACAAAGGGGGCATTCTACTGTGAAAGGCACATAACTATTGTGAAAGGGCTCTCCTTTGGTTTTTCA
Source organism: Bufo gargarizans (assembly GCF_014858855.1). Taxonomy (NCBI): domain Eukaryota; kingdom Metazoa; phylum Chordata; class Amphibia; order Anura; family Bufonidae; genus Bufo; species Bufo gargarizans. The sequence goes on from NC_058081.1 coordinate 681,807,104, forward strand.
AAACTCAGGAGGTATATATATGTATACTGAACTTGATTCTGGTGCTGCATTTATGTCCCATGCTTGGTTCTGTTGCTATACTTGATTTGATTTGATTGATTTTATTCAACTTTATTGTCATTACACATGTACAGTAAGGAACAGAAGTATTTGAACACCCTGTGATTTTGCAAGTTCTCCCACTTAGAAATCATGGAGGGGTCTGAAATTCACATTGTAGGTGCGTTCCCACTCTGAGAGACAGAATAAAATAAAAAAAAATCAGGAAATCACATTGTATGATTTTTTAAGAATTTATTTGTCTTGCACTGCTGAATTCTGGCTCTCAAAGACCTGTTACTGTGCCTTTAGAAAGTCTACCTCTACTCCACTCATTAATCTAACTTAGTAGCACCTGTCTGAGCTCTTTAAAGACATCTGTCCTCCCCACAGTCGGTCAGACGCTAACTACTATCATGGGCAAGACCAAAGAGCTGTCAAAAGACACCAGAGACAAAGTTGTGGACCTCCACAAGGCTGAAAAGGGCTACAGGGCAATTGCCAAGCAGCTTGGTGAAAATAGATCAACTGTTGGAGCAATTGTTAGAAAATGGAAGAGGCTAAAGATGACTGTCAGTCTCCCTCAGACTGGGGTTCCATGCAAGATCTCACCTCGTGGGGTATCACTGATGATAAAAAAAGGTGAGGAATCAGCCCAGAACTACAAGGGTGGAGCTAGTAAATGACATGAAGAGAGCTGGGACCATAGTTTCAAAGGTCACTGTCGGTAGAACACTATGCCGTCATGGTTTCAAATCATGCATTGCACGGAAGGTTCCCCAGCTCAAGTCATCACATGTCCAGGCCCATCTGAAGTTGGCCATTGACCATATGGATGATCCAGAGGAGGCATGGGTGAAAGTCATGTGGTCAGATGAGACCAAAGTAGAACTTTTTGGTCTAAACTTCACTCGTCGTGTTTGGAGGAAAATGAAGGATGAGTTGCATCCCAAGAACACCATCCCTACTGTGAAGCATGGGGTAGTAACATCATGTTTTGGGGGTGCTTTTCTGCAAAGTGGACTGGACGACTGCACTGTATTAAGGAGAGGGTAAATGGGACCATTTATTGTGAGATTTTGAGTAACAACCTCCTTCCCCTTCAGATCATTGAAGATGGGTCGTGGCTGGGTCTTCCAACATGACAACGACCCGAAGCACACAGCCAGGATAACCAAGGAGTGGTTCCGTAAGAAGCATATCAAGGTTCTGGAGTGGCCTAGCCAGTCTGCAGACCTAAATCCAATAGAATTTTTTTTGAGGGAGATGAAACTCTGTGTTGCTCAGCGACAGCCCCGAAACCTGACAGATCTAGAGGAGATCTGTGTGGAGGAGTGGGCCAAAATCCCTGCTGCAGTGTGTGCAAACCTGGTCAAGAACTACAGGAAACATTTGACCTCTGTAATTGCAAACAAAGGCTTCTGTACCAAATATTAACACTGATGTTCTCAGGTGTTCAAATACTTATGTTCAGCAGTGTAAGGCAAATACATTCTTTAAAAATCATACAATGTGATTTCCTGAATTTTAATTTTAAATTCTGTCTCTCAGAGTGCGAATGCACCGACAATGTGAATGTCAGACCCAGGGCCGTCTTTACCAAGGGGCAAAAGGGGCAGCTGCCCTGGGCCCAGTTGCTCCTGGGGGGCCCAAGGCAGCTGCCTCTTGAGCCCTGCTAGCTACTGCCCCGGGTGTCAGGCTGTCGGCTACACAGGCATTATGATCGTACTGTGTTAATGATCTTAATTCTAGGACCTTAATGAGTTTTGCTCTAGGACCTTAATGACATCATTACCATGTGACCAGTAACCTAGCAATTACTGGTCACATGGCTATGAGGTCATCACAGGTCCTACTGAGTGTTGCACAAGTTAACTGTGGAGCTTTTTTGTGTAAAAATTACATCAGAAAAAAGTGACAGGGTATCACGATCGGCGTGACTATCACATACGTGACACAGAGGGAGGGAAAGAGGAAGGCCCTGCCCAAGTGAGAGGGAAGGTGGTGACCCCTGACTCACCTTGCGGCTGGCACCTGGCTGCCCTGACGTCCCTAGACGGGTTCCTCACCCGTACGCCGATCACGTGCCTAAAACCCTGGCTTTCCCTAAGATGAGCCCTAGATAGTGAACAGGGCTGTGGGAACACTAGTCCGCACCACTAGCTCTAAAGGAAAACACCAAGGGGAGGACAGACAATACAGACTAAACATATAATCCCAGGTGGGCGACAACAGGAGACAACAAAAAGCCCAACAGGGATCCGGAGGGTAGCACTCTGGAACAACAACCAGGATTCACAGCTCCAGTGGGTCAGTATAGATGTCCAGGCAGGAAGCTCTATAACTGGCAACTAGAGAAGTGTGAGAGGAGAATATAAGGAGGTTGGGAGTGGCAGACAAGAAACAGCTGAGGAGGAGAAGCTACGGATCCCTGAGTGAGACAAAAAGGATAGCAAGGCAAACACAGAAAACAATCACTAAGAAACAACGTGATCTTTAGACATAGAGCGCGCAGCCACCCGCTGCGACTTCCTGACCCCGGGTATAACGGAGTCAGACGTGGCTCTTGACACTCTCGTGACAGTACCCCCCCCTTTCACGAGGGGCCTCCGGACACTCAGGACCAGGTCTCTCAGGATGAGAGGCATGGAAAGCCTGAATTAACCTGTTGGCGTTTACCTCTGACGCTGGAACCCACATTCTTTCCTCGGGACCGTAACCCCTCCAATGCACCAGATACTGAAGAGAGCGGCGGACCCGACGAGAATCAACAATTCTGGATATTTGAAACTCCAGATTACCATCCACAATAACAGGAGGAGGTGGCAGCGGTGATGGTTCTAGAGGTGGAACATACTTCTTGAGTAACGACTTATGGAAGACGTTATGGATCTTAAAAGTCTGAGGTAGCTCCAGGCGAAAAGCCACAGGGTTAATGACGGCTACTATTTCATAAGGACCAATGAACCTAGGACCCAGTTTCAAAGAGGGAACCTTCAACTTAATATTCCTAGTAGACAACCACACATAGTCATTCACTCCTAGGTCCGGACCTGGCGACCGTTTCTTATCGGCCATGCATTTATATTTACCACTCATATTTTTCAAGTTAGCTTGCACCTTCTGCCATACCGATGAAAGAGATGAAGAAAACCGTTCCTCTTCGGGAACCCCAGAAGACCCCCCCTCTTTGAAAGTACAAAATTGGGGATGAAAACCGTATGCACCAAGAAATGGTGACTTGCCAGTGGATTCCCGACAGCGATTATTTATGGCAAACTCGGCTAACGGTAAATATGATGACCACACCTCTTGGTTTTCAGACACAAAACACCTTAAATATGTTTCTAGGTTTTGGTTGGTACGCTCAGTCTGTCCATTCGACTGAGGATGGAAAGCTGAGGAAAAGGACAAGTTTACCCCCAAACGGGAACAAAAAGCTTTCCAAAACTTAGAAATAAACTGGGTTCCCCGATCCGAAACCACATCGGAAGGGACTCCGTGAAGCTTCACGATTTCACTGATAAACACCTGAGCAAGAGTCTTAGCATTAGGAAGTGCGGGTAGCGCAATAAAGTGTACCATCTTGCTAAACCTGTCTACTACTACCAAGATAACTGTTTTACCCGCAGACAAAGGTAAGTCAGTGATGAAATCCATTGACAGATGTGTCCATGGCCTATTGGGGATGAAAAGTGGCAATAAAGACCCTGCTGGACGTGTATGAGAGACTTTCGCGCGTGCACAAGTAGAACAAGTAGACACAAAATCCATTACATCCTGACGCAACCTTGGCCACCAAAAACGACGAGACAATAGCTCCAAGGTTGCTTTACTACCCGGGTGCCCAGCAAGTGCCGAATTATGATGTTCCTTTAATAGTTCAAGACGCAGGTTTAACGGTACAAACAATTTCTCTGAGGGGCAAGAGGCCGGAGCGTCCCCCTGGGCCTCTAACACCTTTCCCTCTAGAACAGAGTGTACAGCAGAGACAACCACTCCTCTTTGTAAAATAGGTACCGGATCACTAACATTACCCCCTCCAGGGAAACTACGAGATAATGCGTCTGCCTTGGTATTTTTTGCCCCAGGACGATAGGTGATTACAAAGTTAAATCTGGTAAAGAATAGTGACCACCTAGCTTGTCTAGGGGTGAGACGCTTAGCCGATTCTAGGTACAGAAGGTTTTTGTGATCCGTAATCACCGTGACGGGGTGGATTGCTCCCTCTAAGAAGTGACGCCACTCTTCAAACGCCAGTTTAATCGCCAACAGTTCCCTATTTCCAATATCATAGTTCTTTTCTGCTGTAGATAACTTTTTGGAAAAGAAAGCGCAAGGACGCCATTTGCCAGGAGACAGACCCTGAGACAATACAGCCCCCACTCCCACCTCTGACGCATCTACTTCAACAATAAAAGGCTGGGAGACATCAGGTTGAATTAGAACAGGTGCCGAGGTAAATCTCTCTTTTAGAGAGGAAAATGCAATTTTAGCGGCGTCAGACCATTTAGAAAAATCAGTCCCCTTCCTAGTCATGTCAGTAAGGGGTTTAACGATCACTGAATAATTTTTAATGAACTTTCTATAGAAATTTGCGAAACCCAAAAACCGTTGTAGAGCTTTAAGGTTCTCAGGAAGATCCCAATCTAAAATTGCCTGGACCTTCCTAGGATCCATACGGAAACCTGAAGCAGATAATAGATATCCCAGGAACTGTATTTCCTGAACGGCGAAGACACATTTTTCAATTTTTGCATATAATTTATTCATCCGTAGGACCTGCAGTACTTGCCTGACATGTACTTCATGTGTTTTCAGATCAGCCGAATAAATTAAGATATCATCTAGGTATATGACTACAAACCTGCCGATGAGATGACTAAAAATATCATTAACGAAATGTTGGAAGACAGCAGGGGCATTGGTCAGACCGAAAGGCATGACTAGATTTTCATAATGCCCCTCAGGGGTGTTAAAAGCTGTCTTCCACTCATCCCCTTCCTTGATACGAATCAGATTGTAGGCCCCCCTAAGATCAAGTTTGGAGAACCACCTAGCACCCGCAATCTGATTAAAAAGGTCAGGAATGAGAGGAAGAGGGTATGGGTCTCGGATGGTTATCCGGTTTAGCTCACGGAAATCTAGGCAAGGACGCAGGCCCCCATCTTTCTTTTTAACAAAGAAAAACCCTGCAGCCACGGGTGAAGAAGAGGGTCTGATGTGTCCCTTAGCCAGACTCTCGGAGATATAATCTTTCATGGCTTGTCTCTCGGGACCCGAAAGATTATACAACCTGGACTTGGGTAATTTTGCACCGGGAATCAGGTTAACCGGGCAATCATAAGGACGATGAGGTGGTAGCTTCTGACAACCCTTTTCAGAAAAAACGTCCTCAAAGTCCGAAGTAAATGTAGGTAGGGAAGCTATGGAGGCGATTAAGCAATTGTTATTTAAGCAATTCTCTCTGCAATGCTCACTCCACTCCAATATCTCCCTGGCCTGCCAATCCACCACTGGATTGTGCGCTACCAACCAGGGAAGACCCAATACCACAGGAGAGGGAAGGCCCTCCAGAACGTAACATGAAAGACACTCATTATGGTGGTCCCCTACCCGAAGGTGTAAGTTATGGACAATGTGAGTGAGGTTTCTCTGAGACAGAGGAGCAGAATCAATAGCGAATATGGGAATAGGTCTCTGCAGTGTACAGAGAGACAAACCCATAGTGCGGGCAAAATGGGCATCTATCAAATTTACCCCTGCTCCACTGTCTAGAAAAAAAGAAATAGACTCCGTCTTAACACCAAAAACAATAACCGCTGGCAACACAAATTGAGATGTTCGTATGGAGGAAACGTATACCCCCCGGCTGACATCCTCCGCACAGCCTGGGGTTAGTAGTTTTCCGACGGTCTTTTGTTTTGGAGAAAGGAGGGACAGACATTAATGAAATGACCCCTCCCCCCACAGAAAAAACAAGCCCCCCCACCTACGGCGAACCTCAGGAGGACGGACCTGACGAGAAGTTCCTCCTAGCTGCATAGGCTCATCTAAGTCAGTACAGACTAACTGCTGCTTGGGAGAGGTTACCGATTGCTCAGGAATTTTCGATCTCTCCCTAAGACGTCTATCTATTCTGATAGAGAGGGACATAACAGCATCAAGGGAAAGGGGGGTCTCATACAGCGCCAGCGCATCCTTAACCCTTTCAGATAACCCAGAGCAGAACTGACTCCTGAGAGCCGGGTCGTTCCACTGAGTATCCGTAGCCCACCTACGGAACTCTGAGCAATATTCCTCTGCTGGCCGATCTCCCTGTAGGAGTCTCCGTAACCTCGACTCAGCCAGGGCGACTCGGTCAGGGTCATCATATATGAGACCCAAAGCCCCAAAAAATCCCTCCACTGACCGGAGAGCCTGGGAACCAGGGGGTAACGAGAACGCCCAGGATTGCGGGTCCCCTGAAGCAGGGAAATAACAATCCCCACCCGCTGTTCTTCATTACCTGAGGAGTAAGGGCGCAGCTTAAAATATAACTTGCAGGCCTCACGGAACGTCACAAATTTGCCCCTTCCCCCAGAAAATCTGACAGGAAGAACAACCTTGGGTTCTGTAACAACCTGGTTACCCATAGCAACCGCTGGGCTTGCGGTCTGCTGCATTTGCTGCTGTTGTTGGAGGACAGACGCCTTCAATCCTGCCACCTCCAAAGACAGGCCTTGAAGCTGTTTTGCCAAAGCAGCAATAGGATCCATATTGGATTCTAAGTAGAGAAAAAATTATTATTATTATTTATTTTTTTTCCTCTCAAAAAATAAGGGCCAGTTATAATATCACGATCGGCGTGACTATCACATACGTGACACAGAGGGAGGGAAAGAGGAAGGCCCTGCCCAAGTGAGAGGGAAGGTGGTGACCCCTGACTCACCTTGCGGCTGGCACCTGGCTGCCCTGACGTCCCTAGACGGGTTCCTCACCCGTACGCCGATCACGTGCCTAAAACCCTGGCTTTCCCTAAGATGAGCCCTAGATAGTGAACAGGGCGGTGGGAACACTAGTCCGCACCACTAGCTCTAAAGGAAAACACCAAGGGGAGGACAGACAATACAGACTAAACATATAATCCCAGGTGGGCGACAACAGGAGACAACAAAAAGCCCAACAGGGATCCGGAGGGTAGCACTCTGGAACAACAACCAGGATTCACAGCTCCAGTGGGTCAGTATAGATGTCCAGGCAGGAAGCTCTATAACTGGCAACTAGAGAAGTGTGAGAGGAGAATATAAGGAGGTTGGGAGTGGCAGACAAGAAACAGCTGAGGAGGAGAAGCTACGGATCCCTGAGTGAGACAAAAAGGATAGCAAGGCAAACACAGAAAACAATCACTAAGAAACAACGTGATCTTTAGACATAGAGCGCGCAGCCACCCGCTGCGACTTCCTGACCCCGGGTATAACGGAGTCAGACGTGTAAAAATATATAAGGATTAAACCAGGCACTCAAATATGGATTATAGGTCAAAATTTAATATAATATATCGATATACTCATAAAATACAATATAAAATTCACATAAGGATAACCATTAATTAATAGCAGCAAAATATGGCCAATAATTATAGCAGCTTAGGTTTAAAAGACCACAATCCGAACAAAGGTCTTTATAAAGTTCCAGGCGGTTTTGAGTTAAAGAACCGCACCCTTGGTTGTAGCCTGAAACAGCCTGGGTAGTTGAAGTTCAAACAGCCGCAATCGTTATATCAGTCTTTAAAGAAAACCGCAATTCCAATTGTATTAAAAGGTCTTGTGAAACATTAACCGATCCTACTCGGTTATGGTAAAGGTGACTGTGCACTAAGGTGGCGTCCCACCTATTCAAGCAACTTTATTGCTTTACCTGATCGATGTAGCCTTGTCCTATGTCCGGACCTAAAGGAGATGTGCTGTGGATGCCGAGTCAGCCGAGTATCTGCTCACAGAACTGTGTTTGTGGCTATTTCTTCCGGTGCTCGTTCCTCTTGATCACAGCTAATTAAACTTGAAGTCCAGGGGAGTCAGACGTGGCTCTTGACACCCTCGTGACACAGGGGCTGTTATGTTAATATACTGTAAACTACTGTATAGTGGGGTGCTGTATACTGTGTGGTGGGCTGTATACTGTGTGGTGGGCTGTATATTGTGTGGTGGGCTATATTTTGTGTAATGGGATATATATTGTGTGGTGGGCTGTATACTGTGTGGGGGGGGGGCCTGTATACTGTGTGGGGGCCTGTATACTGTGTGGTGGGCTGTATACTGTGTGGTGGGCTGTATACTGTGGGGGGCCTGTATAGTGTGGGGGGGCCTGTATAGTGGGGGGGAGTGCTATACTGCTGTACTGTATAGTGGGGTGCTGTATACTGTGTGGTGGGCTGTATACTGTGTGGTGGGCTGTATATTGTGTGGTGGGCTGTATACTGTGGGGGGCCTGTATAGTGTGGGGGGGCCTGTATAGGGGGGGGGGAGTGCTATACTGCTGTACTGTATAGTGTGGGGGGCTGTATCGTGTATAGTTTGGGGTGCTGTATACAGTGAGGTGTTGTATACCGTGAGGTGCTGTATACTGTGGGCTGCTATACTGCTCTACTATATACTGTGGGGTACTGTATAGTGTGGGGTGCTAAACTGCATACTGTGTGGTGCTGTATACTATAGGGTGCTATACTGCATACTGTGGGGTGCTGGGGTGCACTGTAACACTAGGGTGAGCCGAGCCCTGGTCTTCTTCCTGCAGAGCGGTGCCCACTTCCAGCCTGAGCCCAGCTGCCCAGAGCACTGATCCTGAGCCGCTGGAGTCTTCAAAACTGAAAGTATTTACAGTCATTCACTGGACTCTACCAGATGTGTGGATTTTTTGTGTGTGTGTTGTGGTGGAGGGCGTGATTGCCTGCTAAGGTGTGGGAAGGCGGGATCCAGGGGGCCCAAGTAAATTTTTGCCCAGGGTCCAATCAATATTAAAGACGGCCCTGGTCAGACCCCTCCATGATTTCTAAGTAGGAGAACTTGCGAAATCGCAGGGTGTTCAAATACTTCTGTTTCGCACTGTATAATACAGGGTAGCGAAATACAGTTTGCATTTAATTAGAAGTGCAAAGAGCAGCAAGTGCAATAAAAAACAAGTTATATACAGATAAGGATAGTGTAGAAAGTAATAATAGTTATGTACAGATTATGTAAAAATAAGTTAAGTATACAGGTGTTTATATTGCTATATAAAGAGCAAATATACGGATGTGCTGATGTATACATATATACAGATATATTTTATTGCTATACAGACGGCGAATACACAGATATACTATGAACAAGTATACAGATGTACTATGAACAAGTATAGAGATATGCTACATATATACAAATGTACAGATGTATAGTAAAAAGATCTGCAGAAGGCTATGAATATAGCTCCAGAAGTGGAAGAGTAGCGCTATGTACAGACTATAATAGTGAACAGTGTAAGTACGTACTATAGCAGAGACTAAGCTATGACAGTGCCCAATTATAGCAGTAACCAATATTAAAATACCGTGAATGTTGAGAATAAATGAATGACAGTCATGATCATGGTCATTGGAATGGATGGAGGGAGGAGGAGTGTAGAGGGTCAAGTGAGTATGGATGAAAGGGTTCAGCGGGGGACTGAGTTCAGTAGGGTGACAGCTGTGGGGAAGAAACTGTTCCTAAACCGGCTGGTTCTAGTCTGAAGGGTCCTGTAACGCCTTCCTCGAAGGAAGTAACTGGAAAAGTTTATTGGCAGGATGAGAAGAGTCCCTAAGAATGATGCGTGCCCGACGTAGACATCTCTTCTTGTGAACATCCTCAATAGTAGGAAGTGGATTCCCTGTGATGCGTTGGGTGGTTTTCACCAACCGTTGCAGTGCCTTGCGGTCAGCAACAGAGCAATTCCCATACCAGACTGTGACAAAGTTGGTCAGGATGCTCTCTATCACACAGCGATAGAAGTTACCCAGTATGTCAGCAGACAGGTGGTTTTTCGTCGGTGTCCTCAAAAAAAAAAAGAGGCGCTGATGGGCCTTCTTGACCAGGCTGGAGATGTTGGTTGACCAGGACAGATTCTCAGAGATGTCCCCAGGAACTTAAAGCTGGAAACCGTTCAACAGCCGTACCATTTATGTGGATGGGGTCATGGGTGTCTCTCTTCTTCTTCCTGAAGTCCACAATGAGCTCTTTTGTTTTGCTGGTATTGAGGAGCAGGTTATTGTCAGCGCACCACACAGCTAGGTGCTATACCTCTTCCCTATAGTCACTGATGAGACCAATCACCATGGTGTCATCTGCAAACTTGATGATGGAATTGGATCCATACCTAGGCCTGCAGTCATAGGTGAAAAGGGAGTAGAGGAAAGGGCTCAGCACACAGCCCTGTGGTGTAGAGGAACTGGCTCAGCACACAGCCTTGGGGAGTAGAGGAGCGGGCTCAGCACACAGCCCTGGGGAGTAGAGGAGCGGGCTCAGCACACAGCCCTGTGGAGTAGAGGAGCGGGCTCAGCACACAGCCCTGTGGAGCGCCAGTGTTGAGTGTGATGGTGGAGGAACAGTTATTTTCTGATTTAACATGCTGGGGTCTGTTGGTCAGAAGTCTATGATCCAGTTACAGATAGAGTTACTGATTCCAAGATCCACAAGTTTAGTAATCAACTTGGAGGGAATGACTGTATTGAAAGCTGAGCTGAAATCAACAAACAGCATTCTTGCATAAGTATTCTAGTTATCCAGATGTGAGAGTACACAGTGAAGCGCTGTAGATACAGCATCCTCTGCACTCCTATTGCTTCCATAGGCGAATTGGTGAGGATCCAGTGTGGGGGGCAAGCATAACTTGAGGTGTGCCAGGACCAGTCGCTCAAAGCACTTCATAACTATAGGCGTGAGTGCTACAGGGAGATAGTCGTTCAGGCACATTGGTGATGAGTCCACACAATAGAATCACAGGTGGCACTGCCGGTCCGCACCAACAACGATGAGTGCTTGACAAACACCTCTCGACACCTCCAGAAAACCAGTCACAGCGGTGCACAATCCACAAAATCAAGGCATCTAAATCTTCCAAACACAAGATGAAGAAAATTGGCAGCACTCACCACTGGTTCTTTGCAGCTTTTAATTCATATAAGCAAATTTCATGCGGCTGGGTAACAGATTACCAAATTCACATGCAAGCGGCGACGGCCGTTTCGCGCACAAATACTCGCGCTTCCTCAGGCCACTACGTAACCACGGATCTACGTGCTAGCCTCTTATACCCGGCGTCTAGTTGTCATTGGAACCCCTAACAAACCAGACGCCACAAATATAAGGGTCCATCAGTAAAAATGTACAACAACAAAAACATTTAAATCATTCCGGTCATTCAGACCTAACTGACCCAATGCTCCTGTACATATAATCCATTTTGCCTACTTTTGTAAAAGAAATCGATGTCTATCCCCGCCCTGAACTGGGTGCGGGACGACCTCCTCTCCGGCGAACCGGAGCACTTTTATATTTCCTCCATGTACTTCTCTCACATAATCAATTCATCTGCGACAGCCCTTTCCTGTTCTTATAGAGTTAAAATGCTCTCTGATCCTTTCAAATAAACACCTGATGGTTTTTCCTATGTAGAATTTACCACAGTCGCACAGCAAAACATAAACCACATATGTACTTCTACAGTTTATGAAACCGGTTATTTTTGTAACAGATTCAGGATATTTTAAAGGAGGTGTTGGGTCCACGTTTTGTCCCCCCATGCAGGCCGGCAGTAGTATTGATATTTTCCATCAACGGGTTTTACAAGAAGTAAGGGCCATTATACAGTCCTGATCAAAAGTTTAAGACCACTTGAAAAATGGCAAAAAATCATATTTTACATTGTTGGATCTTAACAAGGTTCCAAGTAGAGCTTCAACATGCAACAAGAAGAAATGAGAGTGAGACAAAACATTGTTTGAGCATTCAATTAATTGAAATTAACGATTAAACTGAAACAGGCTGTTTTTCAGCTGATCCAAAGTTTAGAACCACATGCCTTTAAAAGGCCAAATCGTGCAAAGATGTGGATTCATTGTCATTTTCTATCAGGTAGTCACACGTTGTGATGGCAAAGGCAAAAAAACTCTCCCTTTTTGAATGTGGTCAGGTTGTTGAACTGCATAAGCAGGGTCTCTCACAGCGCGCCATCGCTGCTGAGGTGGGACGCAGTAAGACAGTCATTTGGAATTTCTTAAATGAGGGTTATGGAACAAAAAAGTCAAGTGGAGGACCCCAAACAATTTCACCAGCACTGAGCCGGAGGATCCAATTGGCTGTCCGTCAAGACACTGGACGATCCTCGACCCAAATTAAGGCCCTTACTGGTGCTGACTGCAGCCCCATAACCATCAGACGGCATCTGAGACTGAAGGGCTTCAAAAACAAAAAAGTCTTCAAAGACCTCGTCTCCTTGAACGCCACAGAACTGCTCGTTTGGACTTTGCAAGAGAGCACCAAACATGGGACATTCAAAGGTGGAAGAAAGTTTTATTCTCTGATGAGAAAAAATGTAACCTTGATGGTCCTGATGGTTTCCAACGTTACTGGCATGACAAGCAGATCCCACCTGAGATGTTTTCTACGCGCCACAGTGGAGGGGGCGCCATAATGGTCTGGGGTGCTTTTTCCTTCAGTGGAACAATGGAGCTTCAGGAAGTGCAGGGGCGTCAAACGGCCGCTGGCTATGTCCAGATGTTGCAGAGAGCATTCCTCATGACTGAGGGCCCTTGTCTGTGTGGTAACGACTGGGTTTTTCAACAGGACAACGCTACAGTACACAATGCCCGCAGGACAAGAGACTTCTTCCAGGAGAATAACATCACTCTTTTGGCCCATCCTGCGTGTTCCCCTGATCTAAATCCAATTGAGAACCTTTGGGGATGGATGGCAAGGGAAGTTTACAACAAATGGACAACAGTTCCAGACAGTAGATGGCCGTTGTGCAGCCGTTTTCACCACTTGGAGAAATGTTCCCACTCACCTCATGGAAACGCTTGCATCTTGCATTTTTGAAGTGATCAACAATAACGGCGGAGCTACTCATTACTGAGTTCATGTTTGGAAGTTGGATTTCTGTTTTGGGGGGGGGTTAGTTTTTTTTTGGAGGTGTGGTCCTAAACTTTTGATCAGTTGAAAAACAGCCTGTTTCAGTTTATTCGTTGTTTTCATTAAATTGAATGCTCAACAAATGTTTTGTCTCACTCATATTTCTTCTTGTTGCATGTTGAAGCTCTACTTGGAACCTTGTTAAGATCCAGCCAGACTAAATAGGATTCTTTGCCATTTTTCAAGTGGTCTTAAACTTTTGATCAGGACTGTATATCCCCAGGCACAGGAGAATATTTCAAGAGGTGAAAAAAAGGCCCTAGATTGGATTAGATCACATGATGATGTAATTGTGAAGCCGGCCGACAAGGGGGGCAACGTGGTCCTTATGACCAGAGATTATTATGTGTCGGAGGCTCTCAGGCAGTTGGGTGATCAGGAAACCTATGAAATGTTAAAACAGGACCCAATAGAGGATATCCAGAAGGATTTAAAAAATCTATTATTTAAATATGTCACTATGGATTTTCTCCCAAATAAGCTCTTGGAAAAGTTGGTGCCTATTCATCCTATGAAACCGTCATGGTATTTTATTCCCAAGGTCCATAAATCACTGAGCCATCCTCCAGGCCGCCCCATAGTGGCCGGGATTGGCTGAGTGACAGAACCACTATCCCAGTATGTTGACTGGTTATTAAGGCCAATATTAAATAGTGCTCCAGCCTACATCAGAGACACCAATGATTTCCTCTTGTCTTTGAGACAATTTCATTGGCAGGAGGGTTATCATTTGGTGTCCCTGGATGTGGAAAGTTTATATACACGTATACCACATGCAGGGGCGTAGCTAAAGGCTCACGGGCCCTGGTGCGAGAGTTCAGCTTGGGCCCCCGTCCCTTAGTGCTTGTTGGCAAGGGGCAGGGGAGCACATATCCTTCCTGCTG